>NW_027185593.1:945025-1047887 GCF_028583685.1 Petaurus breviceps papuanus | reverse complement strand
TCTCTCTCTCTCTCTCTCTCTCTCCTTGTATCTCAATTTTAGGTCAGGGATAACATCACCTCCTGGCCAAATGTATAAAATACTCAGAAAATGAAACGACACCAGTAAACACTAGAAACCAAGTATAACAGTATCAGTACGGAAACACCCTGCCGACCAGTCTGAGTGATTAAAATCTGTACAACATCACTCAGGTCCTTCCTCCTGGGGTCAGGGCACTCCTTTATGCCACTCCCCAGAATCTTCACATAATAAGTCCTCCCAAATAGCAGAAAGGAGCCTGGTAACACATTCCTCAGAAAAGGCCTGATGAAACAGGCGAGGAGTCAAGAGCTGAGAAAAAGGGGCTTTTGGAAGCTCAACAATCAGCAAATCAGGCAAAACAAAATAAATTAAGCCTGCATATGCCAGTGCCCCAAAATGGTTGCTAACATGGCAAATCATCAACCTGATAAGAGATTAGGGCCAAGAGATTCAAAGTGAGCACTACAGAGTCAATGACTCAGTTAAGGCAGTTTTCCCTGAACACACAATATCACCCTGGTGGGGCCCTGGGCCTCAAGCTGACCCTGATACACACACGTTACACACTAACCTTCTCCAGCTCGTATCTGATGGAGGCGACAGATAGACGGTCCCATACGGACAGCTGTCCACGTGATTTGATGATTTAAGGGGAAAACAACCAAATAGCCCATGCTTAGCAGCAACTCAACCCCCTAGAGATAACTTTAGTTTTCCCAGTCTGATCCAATGTTTTCAGGCAAAAGGATAGAAAATCATATCCTCAGCAAGGCAGGCTTTATCTAGAATGGTAAACTGACAAGAAAAGGCACCAGGAGAAAAGAGGGTGGACTGAGTATTAGGCCCCTCACTCCCAAACATGCTTATACATCCCTTTGTACCAGGCTAGAAAATGGTGGGAGCTGCTTTAACTCTGAGGCATCTTCCTCCCCGGCCCTCTCAATTTGGCTCCTTGCCCTTTCTCCCTATCCACCACTACAATATGTTTTCCCTGGTGGTACAACTCGGTTCCGCCTACCACTCAGCACTCTCCTCCTGTGAACACACATGTGTGGGCTGCAGCCTTTCCAAGCAAGGGGAATGTGGTCATGAAATGTGGGGCCGGGGCAGCAGGGAGTCTGGGTTCAGCTGACTCCTTCCTAGGGGTCTTAACCTCCTCCCCAGTTCTGAACTCAGCCCGCCGGCACTGTCCCCTGGGCAGGAGAGTTCTATTCAGGCCAGCGCTTAGGGCTGCTCCTGACTGGCTGCAAGCTCAACATGCTCCTAGAGAAAGAGCTTCTGGGGCCTCAGGTCCAGAAGCCGAAACCTCAGCTCCTGGGCAGGGGAAGACAACCCAGAAAAAGAGGAAGGGAAAAGAGCTAGTCTCCCATCTTCACAAGATCTGGAAAGGATCTGTTCTAGCAGCACTAATAACTGCCCCCTCTTCTGTGGGCTTCAGGTGCCCCTGTCTAAAATGGTTTCCAGCAGTCTTTCTGCTCCCACTAGCCTATGCACTAAGGGCCCTTCCAGTGCTGACATTCTATGCTCCAAGATTCTTTGGCTCTCAAATGTTCCAAGGTTTTTCCATATTTGATGGTCTATTCTAAGGGCCCTCCCAGCCCTTTCACTCACTGTCAGCTTCTACAATGCCACCTCAGCTGGCTGCTTGCCCCCCAACCCTCCAGGGAAAAGGATATCTGCCGTCCATGTTTATCCACCGACAAAGGGCGCCTGTGAGGAGACCCAAGGCGGTTGCGTTCCCGATATACTCTGTCCACTAGACCATGATGCCGAGTTGTCCGGCTGGTATCCAGGCCTGATGACTGAAAAGGCGTCTGGGGAAGGAGGGAAGAGGAAACAGAGAAAGAGAAACCCATACAACAGTTACCAGCTGCAGAAGCCAGAGAGGAGCGAGCCTCCCTCCACCCTGTTTAGTGAAATGAGGGAATTCAATTTTCCCTCACAGTTCCCTTTCTTACCCCCACCCCTACCCTGACCCTCTAAAAGCTATGTCCAGCTTCCTTTGGTCTGGATCAAATTCAGGAGATACCCAAAGGGCCCTTGAGCAGAATGCATCCCCAAGCAGAAAGAGGGAAACAGATGAGGCTCGGTCTGCTTCCACATCCATCATTTCTTCAACCCTTTAAGGCCCTCAAACTCTTTGAAGAGACTTGAAACAATAGAAATAGAAGAAACAGAAAGTTGCCCAGGAATCTGCTAAGAGCTGGTACACGGAAAAGGGTGGGAAAATAAGGTAGGGCAGGGCAAGGCAGGGCAGGGCAGGGCACGGCTGGGCTGGGTTTGACCATGTGCAGGAAGCATGCACGGGGCAGCGGTGCATCTAGATGGAGTATCCAGATGGAGCCAGTTGTAGAGTGCTACCCTAGAATTGACAGCAAGAAGGGCAAAGAGAAATGCAAACAGGGCCCAAATGGCTTCAACACCTTCTGCCACAGTAACTCCTTGGTGGGTCACTCTCCCTTTTTCTGGGATCTCTCTCTGGCCCCAACTTCTCCCTCCTTTCTCCTCTTCCCTCCCCACCCATAACCATGGTATTCTCAAGACCCAGAAAAAGCACAAAGTTCTTTGTGCTGTGAGTGATCAGCTGGTATATGTAGCTCCCAGGCTCTGGGTGAAGTCCAAGGCTCTTCGGAGGAAGTTCAAGGCCTAACTTCCTAAACTCTATATTTTGCTGACATTTTTCTTCTTGAATCTAGAAAATACCTTTGTTTCAATTCAGCTGGGCTTAAGAGTTGCCCCTCAATCTCTGTCCCCAGTGCCTGATTTATTTTTTTTTTCCTCCAGTGTCCTACTTCTAATGGGCCAAGGTTAGATGGTCTCGGCCATCTGAACCCCTAAGGTCTTCCCCCAAGGCTGGGGTCCTGGTAACTGGCCACAGTCTCCCAGTCCAGTGAGTTTTTCCAAGTTTGGACCCATGATTTTCTGATGCCTCTCCTGGTCACTGTCATAACACCTAGCCAAGGGACATGAGTACACAGTGGCCTCTGCTTCCTCTACAACTGCCCCTTCTATCAGGTGACATGATATGTACTTCTTCCCTCTTGCCATGCCAAGAAAGGACCTCAGAGGAGGCCCTGGTCTCCACCAGAAGGTCTGGAAATCCTAAATGTGCTACTTTCATTGGAAGCCTGGATAAGACAAATCTATTCTCTTCCACCATCTCACTTGACTTCAGGCTCTATGTGCTTTTTCAAAACTGTAGGCAAAAATCAACTTCGATAATAAAACGCTGCTCTCGCTTTGTAACAGTGATTTAGATTTCTGTTCTCCATCACAAATGAAGGCTTTTGTTCTCTGCAGACCTGATCTTTTTACATTCAGCCAATTCTGACTCTCCTTCTGCTCTACCATCCCTCCTAACACACCTCTTCTGTACTTTTAATAAAGCAGAACCCCAAAAGAACACTCCCTCCCATCTTGTTTACATTTCTGTCTGTAATGCAGCACCATGAACAATCTGGGAGCAGTTGGAATGTCTATGTGCTGTGCACCCCCCCCCCCCCAAACCCCCTACCCTGCCTCTATAGAGAAAATTCCCAGCTGTCTTCTAGGGGCTCCTTAAGGATCAGCATTCTCTGGTTTGACTCGTAAGGTCAGAATCCAGGACACTTTTCACCAAGAGTTCATGGCAAACTAGATTACAAGAGTCCCAGTTTCCTATAAATGAAAACCACTCATTCAAACCTCGGCACAGGAGGAGCAAATATGGGAGGAAGCCTCAGGGAGAAGAGGGAAGTGGTGACTGTCGCCCTGTGACTGCTGCTCTATTCTTCCCAGGTTAACTAGAAGAGATTTAGTTCTTCCCCAAGATTTTTTTTAAAGAAAAACATGCCAACATGGTGCACATGCTTTGATGTTGTCTGATTAAACCATGGGCAGAAAGAGCTGCTGCTGTCCATCAAGGAAGCAGGAGGGTGGGATAGACTACAATTGGGTCCAAAGAGTCTATCGACTAAACAATATGCATTTTTCAAAATTGGGATGCGGAGCAAATTCATTTTCATTTGACAGACCAGAACAACTCTTTGAGAGCTGTAAGGGTGCGTCAACCGAACAGGGCGCATACCAAGAGAGAGAGAACAGGGAGTGTCCAAATACGTATCTGCTCAGGGAATCTCAAGCCAGTCCCAAATACGTATTGGCACCAGCCTCAATACACGTTTACCAAAGAGACAGGAGCTGCTCCCAAGGTCTCTCCAAGAATTCCGCTGCGCTGCAAATGCAAAGAACCGAAACATTCAGAGATTCTACTCATCCACCCACCTCCCCACTGTGGGCTCACCCACGGATCCGTGCCCCTGCCCCTGCCCCTCTCCACCCACTAATCACTTTTCCCAACCCCTCTGGCTATGGCTCACAAGGGGAAGGCATGAGAACCATGTGGTGCCATGGATGTCCCAGCAGAAAGCCTCAACCTGAGGTTTCTGGACAGCCAGTAGTTTCACAAAAATGCTTGCTCTGTCAGGGTATGAAATGGTGACCAGCAAGAACACTAAGATGAATAGTAAAAGTCAGAAAGGAAATTTGCTGGGGTAAGGGACAGGTAGAGGGGAGGGGAAATCAAGAAAGACCATTGTAAGGAGACTTACATGATTTAACTCAAATGCATACAGTAGAGTGATAACATAGACATCCATAAGTAAATGATTATGCACATGAAGTTACCTGGGGGTGAAGAATGAGGGGACAGGTCCCTTGGAGCTGGAGCAAGAGCTCCTCATGGGAAAAAGGCTGAGAGTTCCTGAGCTGAGCCCCCTGGGCAGCCTTCTGCTTAGCCTGTTACTATGGATTGCTAAGTCTGAAGACCCAAAGACCTAGGCTGTATATGTTGAAACCATTTTTCAGCAATGGGAAAGGTATGGCTCATAAAAGGAACAACTTCTTTTCTAATTAGTCATGCCTCTGTCCAAGCACAGCCCCAAATGTTCTCAAACAGGACCCCAGGCCGAGGCCCAGTTTTCACACTGCTCCCCCAACACATACATCACCTCCATCTGCAAGTCAGTAAAAGAAGGAATGAGTGAGACCCAGGTTGCTGGATCTGAAAACAGGCTTTTCCTTTGTTTTGGTGAGTGGAATTTGTCTTTAATTATCTATAACACAGACAGTAAGGTGCTAGAACATGCTCTGTAGAATAATTTGTTAGGGCAATGACATCTTAGTAACAAGAGACTTCACTGGAGGGATCTGCCAAGAAATATTTGCAGAGAAGTGGGGTCAGGCTGCTGTGTTTTTCTTCTGAGAATTACAGGGCTTGTGGATTAGTCAAGAAAGAAGAAGCCAAGTTCCAAAGTCCCCAAACAGTTACTGCTGCTGGTAGAAACTGACCAACAGGTGTAGTGGCTGCTGAGACACTCTTGTTCAAATGGTGTTCTCACCATGGATTCTGTTGACAGGGGAAAGACCCAAGGAGGATCCAGGGAGTCTCAGCCAGAGCAGAGACAGCCTCTGCCTGGCTGCACTCTGTTTCCTCCTGTTCCCCAAGGAAGAGGGCCCTAGCAATCATCTGGAGACTCCTGAAGCCTAAAGTGTCTCTTAGAGCACACCAGTTTTTGATTCAGACACACAACAGATTTGCACTGCTCACCACACAGCAGCCAACCTGGGTTACGGAGGCTATCAATGGGCAGAGGGTTGACTTTTCCAGTCCCTGGGTGGAGAGGAGTTGAGGGCAGAGGTTAACTCCCTTAAAAAGCAGAAGCAGGAAAGGATACTCACCTGGAAGGGCAAGTCCATGGAGCTGCTCCCAATCTGATTCACATTGGGCAGGGACCCTCCATAGTACTGGCCTCGGCTCTGTCCCAGCTGTAGATACTGTGTTTTCTGTAACTGTAACTAAAAGGAAGAAACATACTGCAGCTGCAACAAACAGGGAAAGGACTCAAGTCCCTAAACACACCCCAAATAAAATGCAAGATTAAAAAAGAAGTCAGCTTAACCTGACTGGAAAGGCCATTTTAAAAAAAGGCATGCTACAACTAAGGGGTAGCATCCTTCGAAGAGAAGAAAAGGGGGAGGCAACTGGGTTCTAATCCTGGCCCCTTCACTGATTCATTGTAGGCTGCTGACCTCCTTTGTGAGGCTCAGTCTCTTCATTTGTAAAAAGGGGGCTGGATAAGATGGTCTCCAAAGTCCCAGCCATTCTTCAGTTTGTCTTCCAAGGCCCCTCCATCTCTGATGCTCATTATAAACTCAAAGGCCCAATCTGACATCTTATGTTCTGTCTACTAAGTTCCCTGATGGTTCTTACATTCTATGAGTCTAATACAACAGGTTCAATTATTGAATTGATTATTTACACAATGATAAATATGGGGTGCAAGCAAGGGAGACATTCCTGAGATCCTTTAGTCTAAACTGACATAGCATAGCTTTGCAGTTCCTCCTGAGACTACTTCAATTTCGATCCCAGCTACAGCTGTCACACCCAACAAAATGGTGCTTTCTTTCATCATGTTGCAGAAAACTAACGCAAAGTTTAGAAGCAAGCTGAGGACAGAGGTAACGACTGTTAGTCCCAGGCAGGACAGAAAATGCCAAGGGTCAGACCCCCATATGTACACCACTTTGTAAAAGGATGGCCCCCTTTACATAATGTGGATATTTTTGAATGGATGCAAGATGCAACCAAGCTAAGAAGCATATTACAAAGAAGGCCCTTCAGTCAAGGCAAAATCTCTTTAATGACAATCTAAATCAAGCTTCCCTGATGGAAACCCAGAGGCAGAGGAGATATTTTGCTTTGAAAGCACTGTACATCTCTTAAAAAACACACACACACAAACCTGTGTCCTGTGAACATGTCGATGCAGATTAGTGTACATTAGTCAGATCAAAAGATGTATTTCTAAGGAAATCTCTCCGCCCCATCTAACCATTTCCCCACCCCTCCATTCAATAAGGAATGAACTCTTTGCTTGTTTTCCATCTCTCTCACTTGTTTTTAGGTCACATTGATTCTTCTTGAACCCAAAGAACATCACACCCTTCCCTTGCTCTCCTTTCAGTCAGGCTCCTCATTGCTCAGCCATCATGGCCCTCCCTGCCAGTTTGGAGATGATGCTTCCCAGTCACTCGGCTTAGAGCACCTCAGAGATTGCCTTTCCATGAGGATCTACCCAAGGAACGTGGCTGCATGGCTATTGAAGTACCTTAGAATCCCAGAACTTCATCATGAAGGATGTCTAGTCAAAGCCCCACCTTCAGCCGGAATGTCCCCCTACAGCCCATGACAATGATGAAGCTTCTATCTTAGCATTTCTAACGGTAGGTCATTCACTACCTATGGAGGCAATCCCTTCCATTACAGGGCTGTAATGTAATTAGAAGTTCCTCCTAACATTAAGCCCCAATCTGCCTCTCTGTCCCTGCTCTTCACTGACTTAGTAGCCCAAGCTAAATCCTTCTTCTAAATGACAGACCTTCAGGTATTTGAAGACAGGGATCACATTCTTTCTGCCTACTCCCCAAGTTTTCTTTTCCAACCTAAGCATCCACTCAATTGTTCTTTCTATGTTTTTAGTAACTTATGGATGGGTGGTCATTCTGGTCACTCCCCTGCTCATCAGAAGCGAAAGGGTTCTTTCCTTCTTTTGTTTTATTTTTCTTTTTTAACTTCCTCAGCTTCCAGCAGGGCACTCAGAGATGGGTAGTGATCGGTCTTTTATAGTCGGAACGTTCAATTCTTGGACACTATGCAGATTTGGTTGCTAAGGTACAACACTGTGTATATCAACAAAACTGTCTCAATTTCCCTCACAAACAGATGCTGCCAGTGCACTGTGTGCAGCCTCAGGCTGCTCACAAACAAGGCTCCAGAGCAATCTCCTTTAAAAACGAGGCATCTCAATCGCTAGCAGCCTGCATTGACCCAACTCCACCAAACCTCTCTTGCTGACTCCCTTAAGGACTTGGGGGCCATCACGGGCAGAAAGTGGGCCTTCTTGAAGCTCCGCTACCAACTGTAAGCACGGGATCTGAATTACACCAGGATGTCTGCAAAGTGCCGACCACTCTCGTGAGGCAGGCAGTACAAGGATTATTATCACAACTTTATGATGAGGAAACAGAGGCTTGCTGGTGATCACAAAGCTACAAAGTGTTTGAGGGAGTAGATGAATCATATCAATATCAACAATCTTACTATAAATAAAACCAGAAGATATGAGGAAGTTGAAGATATACGGAAGGATGGTTCCCCTTGGAAAGGTTAAATAAAGGAGCTGGCAGAGCTGTTTTTATTGTGATCACAGATAACCAGATATATAATTTCTTTTTTTTTTTTTAAAGCAATTGGGGCTAAGCAACTTGCTCAAGGTTACACGGCCAGGTGTCCCTGGGTGGGTGCCAAGCGTCCGAGCCTGGGATTCGATCCCCAGGTCATCCCGACACTGGAGCCGGTGCTCTTACTCGCTGTGCTACCCGGCTGCCCCCAGATATATAATTTCTTAGCCTATTTGGTCATCTTATATTGCTGTGCTCATGGGTAATATAAGAAAAAGGCCGCCAACACTACTACAACCACTATCACCACTACCATCACCATGCTGCTTATGTATCAAGAGGAGAGTTGCAGAAGATAAAAAGGTAGAAAAATTCTAGGAAGAACTCTAAAAGGCTCTCCAAATTATATTAACATATATTTTAATATTCAGTGATTTTCATGCAAAGGTGGGCATGGAAAGGACAATAAAAAAGTCAGAAAATGTGAAAGAAGTCAAAGAACTTTAACCTATAAGAAGCCTTACACATATATCAAGAATATTTTCTTCAGAGGGAGATGGGAAATTGGGAAAGAATTTTTACAACCTATGTCTCTGATAAAGGACTCATTTCTAAAATATACATAGAACTGAGTCAAATCTATAAGAATGCAAGTCATTCCCCAATTGATAAATGGTCAAAGGATATGAACAGGCAGTTTTCAGAGAAAGAAATTAAAGATATCTATAAGCACATGAAGAAATGCTCTAAATCACTATTGATTAGAAAAATGCAAATCAAAACAACTCTAAGGTACCACATCTTACCAGTCAGATTGGCTAAGATGACAAAACAGGAAAATGACAAATGCTGGAGAGGATGTGGGCAAATTGGAACACTAATGCTTTGCTGGTGGAGTTGTGAACTGATCCAACCTTTCTGGAGAGCAATCTGGAATTATGCCCAAAGGGCTATAAATAATTTCACACCCTTTGACCCAGCAGTACCACTTCTAGGGTTGTATCCCAAAGAGATCATAGAAGTGGGAGATAGACCCATATGTATGAAAATATTTATAGCAGCTCTTTTTGTGGTAGCAAAGAATTGGAAATTAAGGGGGTGCCCATCAATTGGGGAATGGCTGAACAAGTTGTGGTATATGCATGTTATGGAATACTATTGTGCTATAAGAAACGAGGAGCAGATGGACTTCATATTTACCTGGAGAGGCTTATATGAACTGATGCTGAGTGAGAAGAGTAGAACCAGGAGAAATTTGTACACAATTACAGACACAACATATATGTGATGACCAACTTTGATAGACTGGACTCTTCTCAGCAATGCAGTGATATAAATCAATCCCAAAAGACTCATGATGGAGAGAGATGTCTACATGCAGAGAAAGAACTAGAAAGAACTAAGTTTGTATCCAGATTGAAGCAAACTACCTGATCTTTTTCATTTTCTTGTTTGGTTTTATTTCCTCTTTACCATTTTTTCATTCCATCTGATACAATCCATCTTTATAACCTGACTAATGTATAATGTGAAAGTATTTACAGATCCTATACTTGACTGTATGCTGCCATGGGGAGGGAGGGAGGGGAAGGAGGGGACAGAATGTGAAACTCAAGGAATTGTGGAATTGAATCTTGTAACTAAAAGTAAACAAACAAATTAATAAAAAAAATTAAAAATAATAAAAAAATTTTTTCAAAAAGAGAAACAAGAGGCATTAGACATATAGCAAACAGCAAATAATACCATCACAAAATCTATCTTTTTTTTTTTAAACAATTGGGATTAAGTAACTTGCCCGAGGTTACACGGCCAGTGTGTGTGTGTGTGTGTGTGTGTGTGTGCGCGCGCACACACGCGCGCGCATGTTAAGTATCTGAGGCAGGAACCGATCCCAAGTCCTCCCCAGGTCCTCCCGACTCCAGGGCCAGCGCTCTTATTCACTGTGCCACCTGGCCTCCCCTACACAGAATATGTCTTTAAAGGACAAGAAATGGCTGGTTACTGATAAGAAGAGTGATTTCTGGTTCAGCTGTATGTATATGGTCAAACCATCAACTTGTTAGAGAAAAAAACCAAAATCAATACCAAATTAGAAAAATAAAAAAAGAGAAGATGTCATGTGAAAACAAAACAGTGCTAGCCTTCTTGGCAAGATGGCTGCCTAAACAAGGAGGCAGACCGCAAGTTCCCACATACCTACCACAACAAAACCCTGAAATTTGCAGCAGGATGAATAATGATCAAGAAATCCAAAGAAAATCTACAGTAAGTGACTTCTTCCACTCTTGAACTGCACAAAAGTCAACCCAAAGTTCACAGGCAACAGGAAATAGGATCACCAGCAAAGACAGCAATGCATTAGGCAACCAAGTCTGTAGTGTCCCAGAATGACCATATGAGCCAGAAACACATATAGCCTTCAGAGTTCTGTGTTCAGAGACAACAAGAGGAGAAGGACTCCCAGAGAAAGCCCCAGGGTGTTCAGAAAGCTCCATATAGTCAAAAAGCTCAAGGGTGGGGGTTTGGAAGCCCCATGTAGCAACAAATACATGATCCAATGCTCAGATCAGGACACCTCAGATCAAGAGCTAGCACTCTGTCTTTTTTTTTCTCTACTTAACAGTATCTCTTTTTTACATGTAAAGATAGTTTTCAACATTCCTTTTTATAAGATTTTGAGTTTCAAAGTTTTCTCCCTCCTTCCCCTCTCCCCTTCCCAAGACAACAAGCTTATCTGATACAGGTTATACATGTACAATCATGTTAAACATATTTCCACATTAGTCATGTTGTTAAAGAAGAATCAGAACAAAAGGGGAAAACCACAAGAAACAAAAAAACAAAAATAATATGCTTCAATCTACATTCAGACTCCACAGTTCTTTCTCCAGATGTGAACAGCATTTTCCATCATGAGTCTTTTGGAATTGTCTTAGATCATTGTATTACTGAGAAGAGCTATGTCTATCAAAGTCAGTTATCACACAAGGTTGCTGTTACTGTGTATAATGTTCTGGTTCTGCTCACTTCACTCAGCATCAGTTCACTTAAGTCTTTCCACGTTTTTCTGAAATCTGCCTGCTCATCATTTCTTATAGCACAAAAGTATTCCATCACATTCATATAACACAGCTTGTTCAGCCATTCTCTAATTGATGGGCATCCCCTCGATTTCCAATTTTGTTCGTAACATTCTGTCTTGAGAGAAACCTGAAGATAGAGGTATCTGAACTTCCATGAGAGTCTAACCCTAGGGAGACAAAGATCAGCACCAAAAGCCCAAGTGAGCCAGGACAAAACAGAGTACAGACAGCCATCCTTCTCATAGTGTAGCATAAGGTAGAACCTGGCACTGGCACAAGGCTCCAATTCAAAAAATAAAGCTGGAGAGACAAGTAAACCAAAGACAAACCAGTATAAAAATTATTGTAGGTCTAGGGGACCCTCAAAAGAAGGAAGAGGATAATTCCAAAACAATATTAAGCAGAGACTTAAAAGGAAAAATGGATTTTCTGTAAGGACTACATGAATATCATCTAGAAGAAATGAAGCAAGATATTAAAAAATGAAATAAAAAGCTCTAAGGAACTGGAAGAACTGATATCAGGAATCTTACATTTTCTTCTTTTTTTTCCCAAAAATATTTTGATTTTGACTTAATGACTTCCTCTTTCACAGAACCACTGATTTCTGTTTGGTAAATTCTAACTTGTAATAATCCTTATTTAGAGATTCCATTACTTGGGTAAAGTTTACCACTTTCTCTTCAAAGTTACTTATTTTTCCCATCCCTTCATTGTCATACCTTGTCTGAAACCAAATGCAGAGCTACTCATCCCTAACTCCCCCCCTTATTCATCAGACTTGGCTCTCAATGGCTTCTGGTGCCATCAAAAGATGAAGAAAAGGGGGGCGGAGCCAAGATGGTGGAGTAGAAGCACGACCTTCCCGCAGCTCCAGCTTCCACCTTCCCCAATCCATGTCAAAAGGAGACTCTAAACAAACTTTGGAGCTGCAGAACCCACAAAATGACACAGAGAAGCTAACCTCCAGCTGATGACAGCCCAGCAGGAATCCAGGGCAGCGCTCTGGAAGCCAAGCCCAGCACCACGCAGAGGCTTTAGCCCCAGGGCGGGCCTGACCAGGCGCAGCCAGAGGGACTCTAGAACAGCAGCAGCGGTGGCAGTTTCCAGATTTATCAACACATAGATGCGAAGGACAAGGTGAGAGGCCAGTGCAGTCTGGACTTTGTGAACAGTAAGTGGGAGTGCATGGCTTTTATCCAAGCCGCTGAGACACCAGCACAGCCAGCCAGCACCACGTGGCGGCTTCAGCTCCTGGCCTGCAGAGTGTAGGGGGACCAAGCACCAGTCTGAGGGGTAATCACTCTTGCTTTAACCTGCTTGGATCTGGATTGCAGTCTAGGGTGGAGGTCCTGGGGTGTGTGACCAGCTTGCCAGAGCATGTGAGACCTCAGAGAGGGCACCCATCTAATACCTCTGGCAGCTGAGAAAACCCCAGCATTTGGGACAAAAGCTCCCCTGTCTGGTGGCAGAGTCCTACTGTGGCAAAAAAGCCCAAAAATCAAGTAATTGAGTGGCAAAATGAGCAGGCAAAAGAAACAAAGCAGACAGAAGATTTCAACATTACGCTCCTATTTTGGGGACAAGAAGGAGCAAGGCATGGAACAGGAGGAAAACAGTGAAGTCAGAACTCCTGCACCAAAAGCTTCAAAGGAAAATACGAGCTGGTTACAGGCCATAGAGGACCTTAAGAAACAGATAAGAGAAGTGAAGGAAAAATTGGGAAGAGAAATGAGAACAATGCAAGAAAATTATGAAATGAGAGTCAACAGCCTAACTGAGGAAAATAATACCTTAAAAAACAGACTGACTCAATGGCAAAGGGGGCTCAAAAAGGCAATGAGGAGAAGAATGCCTTAAAAAGCCGAATTTGCCAGATGGAAAAAGAATATCAAAAGTTCAATGAGGAGAATCATTGCTTCAGAATTAGACTGGAGCAAATGGAAGCTAATGACTTTATGAGAAATCAAGATGCTGTTAAACAGATCCAAACAAATGAAAGAATAGAGGAAAATAGATCCAGGAGAGATAATTTAAAAATTATTGGACTACCTGAAAGCCATGACCAAAGTAAGAACCTAGAAAGCATCCTCCAGGAAGTTCTCAAAGAAAACTGCCCTGATGTTTTAGAACTGGAGGGCAAAATAGAGGTTGAAAGAATCCACCAATTACCTCCTGAAAAAGATCCTAAAAAGAAAACTCCTAGGAATATTATAGCCAGGTTCCGAAATTCCCAGATTAAGGAGAGAATATTACAAGCAGACAGGAAGAAACAATTTGAATATTGTGGAAACACAATCAGGATAACCCAGGATCTGGCAGCTTCTACACTGAGGGATCAAAGGGCTTAGAATGTGATATTCCAGAGGTCAAGGGAGCTGGGATTAAAACCAAGAGTCACCTACCCAGCAAAACTGAGTATCATGTTTCAGGGGAAAATATGGTCATTCAGTGGAAGAGAGGACTTTCAAGCATTCTTGCTGAAAAAAACAGAGTTGAATAGAAAATTTGACATTCATATACAAGAAGCAAGAGAAGCATGAGAAGGTAAACAGGGAAAAGAAATCATAAGGAACTTATCCAAGTTGAACTATTAATATTCCTACATAGAAAAAAAAATAATTGTAATTTATGAAACTTTTCTCAGTAGTTGAAGGGATTAGAAATATATATATATGTCTATATATGAGGGTATATGGGCATATGAATACATATGTGAATGTGTGTATATATGTTTACAGGTATACATAGATAGAGGGCACAGGACCAATTTAACAGGAAGGGATGATACTTAAAAGGTGAAATTAAGAGGTGAGAGGAATATAATGAGAGGAGATGGGGAGAGACAGAATGGGGTAAACTATCTCATATGAAGAGGCAATGGAAAATGGTTACAACGGAAGGGAAGAATAGGAAGGCAAAAGGGAAGGGGTCAACCTCATTCCCATTGAATCTGGCTTGAGGAGGGAGTGAAATACACACTAAATAGGGTATCTCACCCTCCAGGAGAATAGGGGGGGAAGGGGATGAGAGGGGGAATGATGGAAGAGAGGGCAGGCTGGGGGGGAGGGAAGTTGGAAGCACCCACTTTTGAAAAGGGACGGGATCAGGGTGGAGAGTGGAGCGGGTGGGAGGTGGGATGGGAGGGAGGGAAGTGTAGTCAGTCTTTTACAATATATCTACTATGTTGTTGTTTTGCATTAGCCACACATGTACAACCTATACTGAACTGCTTGTCTTCCCAGTGGGGATGGGTGACGGGGAAGGAAGGGAATGAATCTGGAATTGAAAGTTTTAAAATCAAATATTCAAATATATATGTACATATATATGTGTGTGTATATATATATATATGCTATTATTAATACCATCTTACATGTAATTGGGAAAGAAGATATACAGGCACTGAGGCATAGAGATCCACTGGAAAATTCGAAAGGGGTATGGGAGAAAATATGGGAGAGAGCAGATTGGAGGAGGGGATATCCTGTGGGACTGCTATTTTGGGGCAGTGGGTGGGGGAAAAGCGGGGAGAAAATTTGTAACTCAAAATCTGGCGGAAATGAATGATGTAAATTTAAGTAAAAAAAAAAAAAAGATGAAGAAAAACCTAATGCCAAAGTGGAAAGAGCAGTGAATCCTAGAGGAAGGACAACAAACCCCAATGATTCCTTATAACCTCCAGGATCAAATACAAAGTCTTCTGTTTCACTCTGAAAGCCCTATAAATTAAGGGCTGGCCCCTGCCTACCTTTCCTATCTTCTTATACCTTACTCCCCTCTACATACTCCCTCACTCTGTGACACTGGACTGGTGTCTTTGCCATTACATGAACAAGGCACTCCATCTCCACTCTCCATGTGTTCACTGTCTATTCCCCATGCCTGGAATCCTTCCTCTCATATTCTCTGCTTCCTGGCTTCTCTAGATTTCTTTAAGTCTCAGCTAAAACCCCACTTTCTGTGAGAAGCTTTTCTCCATCCTCCTGAATGCTTGACAAATACTTATTACTTTTAATTGTTTGGGTGACTTTTTCTTTCTTTGTATCCTCATGGTTTAACACAGCTTGACAAATACTTAATACTTTTAATTGTTGGTGACTTGTCTCAAGTTTGGCCTTGTGTGAACTAAAAAGTCCAAAATAAAGATCTACTACTTCTAGCAAAAATATCGAATCTGCCTCTTTTGTGCAAACTCCCAAAGTCCTTCAAAGCATCTGTAATCAACTGGGACATCCCTCTTCTATCACCTCAAGTCTTCTCCAGGTGAAATATTCCTAGTTCTTTCAACTGATTTGTATGTGACATGGTTTAGAGTACCCTCTCAATCTTGAAGGCTGACTTTGGAGGTCATTTGGATTGTTGATTTTCCTCCTAAAAACTGTTATTCAGAACTGAAAACAATATTCCAAATGGGGTCTGTCAGGTCAAAGAGGAAACAATCATACTTCTGGAGTTCAAATGAACAAAACGATGTATCAAGTTAAAATAATGTGCCATCGTGATCAAAACAAGATGCTTTTTTTTTTTTTTTGGTTTTTGGAGGGGGGAGGGCAGGGTAGTTGGGGTTAAGTGACTTGCCCAAGCTCACATGGCTAGTAAGTGTTAAGTGTCTGAGGCCAGATCTGAACTCAGGTCCTCCTGACTCCAAGGCCAGTGCTCTATTCACTGTACCACCTAGCCGCCCCCAAAACAAGCTACTTTTAAACAAAACCAGTAATTATCATCATACCCAAATATCCAAGAATCAGGGATCACAATATTTGAAAAACATTAACATTAATCTCAGGATGAAATGATACCCTTTTAAAAACACTTCAGTATTCAAAATCTCATCCTGAGTCATCAGCATTCAGTAATGAATTATTTGACTTAAGTCAGTACTTTTCCTTTACTACTACACCAACCTGGGAAGCAAGACAGACTATAAAAAGCACTAAAATGGAAATCAGAAGACCTGAGTCTTAGCCCTAGCTCGGTCTCTTACATGCTGTATGGCCCTAAGTCTCTGGTTCCTTCCCATAAAATGAAGGCATTAGATCATTTCTGAGGTCATGTCCACCTCTAAACTTATTTGCTATTCTTTTTCACCTGTGACATTCTATAATCTAAAGTCGTTATTCTGCTTTTTTTGTAAATAAATTTTTATCTTTTTTTACATCACCAAAATTTCTCCCAGTATCTCTCTCCTAGAGAATCACCCTAAATAACAAATTATATTTTTCAAGGAAAAAAAAAGAAATCAGTAATCTAAAAAGTCTGAAAATATGTGCAATGTACCATACCCACGGACCTCTCAGCTATGCAAAGGGGAGTGTCCTCTCATATCTCTCTGCTGGGGTAAGTAAGGCTCATTCTTCATAGTTTTCCAGTATTTATTTATGATTGTTTTGTAGGAGGTCTTTTCATTTAACATTGTTGCAACCACAGTTTAAGTCGCTTTCTGTATTTTACTTACTTCACTCTGCATCAAATTCTGTAAATCTTTCCAGTTTCTCTATAGTTATTATATTTGTCTTTTTTTACAGCAGTGGTTTCGAACTCAAATAGAAACCAATCCCTGAAGGCCACATTTTGACTTAGAAAAACACAAATTAATATTATCTGTGTTACACTGTATTTTTTTTATTTTGTTAAATATTTCCCATTAACCTTTAAATCTGGCTCCTGGTGGAGTCTGACACCTCTTGTCTTACAGCACAATAATATTCCATTACATTCACATACCACAATTTGTTTAGCCAATTTGTTTCCTAACTACTGGTTATCTTCTTTGTTCTCAATTCTCTACTATCTCAAAAAGTGTTGTCAAAAAAAATTTTGGTGATTATGGAGCCTTTCTTTTTGTCAATGATCTCCTTAGGGCATATACCTAGCAATGAAATCTTTGGGTCAAAAGGTATAGACATTTAAGTAACTGTATTTGCAAATTTCCAAACTGCATCCCAAAATGGTTCAACCAACTCATGACTTCACTAACAATGCATTAGTGTGGCCTGTCTGACATCCTTTGTAAGGACCCCTCTAGCTCTAACATTCTATAGTCTATATTTTATGTTCTGAGATCTTTCTCAGCTCTGACAATCTATGTTGCAAAGCTTTCTCCAATTCTAACATTTTGTGTTCTATGAAGGGACCTTAAACATTCTAGTTCTAAAGTTATTTCCAGTTCAAATTAATTCAATTCAACAAGCAATTCATTACATATATACTTACTACATGTGTCACTTTGTTAGGTGCTTGGGATACAAAGACAAAAATGAAAAATCATCCCTGCCTTCAAGAATTCACAAGAGATACAACATGTTAACAGGCAAGTCCATACAAAATAATCTGAGGAGAGGGTTGGGTCCTAATCTTCTATGCTCCTCTAACTCCAATCTTTTATGTTTTACAGTCCTTTCCAACTCTAATATTCTCTATCTTAAAGTCCCTCTCAACTCCGATGTCCTATGTTCTAAGTTCCCTTCCAGCTCTGACATTCTATGCTTTAAGGTCCCTCCTAGCTCTGACCTTTTTTCAAAAGTTCCTTCCAGCTCTGATATCTTATGTTCAAAGGTGCCTTACAGCTCTATTATTCCACTGTTCTAAGAGTCCTCCCAGTTGACATTCTGTGTTCTAAGGCTCTTTCCAGCTCTGTAAAGTTTATAACCTATGGTTCTCCTTCAGACATTGATGTTCATAATTTACATGGTTCCTTCTCCCTCCCCCCAAGTCCCTCTGTGCTCTCAGGTCCCTTCCAGCTCAGACATCCTATGTTTTAAAGTCCCTTCCAGCTGGGATGTTTTGTTTTTGAGATTCCTTCCAGGTCTAAAAACTCTGTGGTATTATGATTTGCAGAAGCATTTTGCATAGCTTAGCTCCTCCTAACATTTCCACTCATGAATTATCCTGGGGGTTTTTCTCTGCATGAAGGTATTAAAAGAGCATTTCCACCTGGCCATTACAAGTTCATCACTTCATTCCCCTCCCAGGCCTATTCTTGACCTTCTGGACTTCAAAATCATACCCCTCCTGCTGTCTCATCCTGGAACTTTCCTCAGCACCCTGGATTATGTTACCATCCTCACAGCCTGCTCGCCATGGAATATCCCTTCTCAAGGCCTACCCGTCTTCTCCCATTGCTGAGTTCCTTCTTGAGTCTCCATTTTGTAAAGGGTCCAGGGTTGGGCTGCCTTCATGCCACTCCTGGCCCTGTTCCTGACCTTCTAGACTTCAAAATCCTGCCTCCTCACTGGGTCCCTTGAGTCTCACACCCCCATACCCCAAGCCCTATCTTTTCTGCTCCCTTTCATGTTACTGTCTCCCACTAGAATAGCAGTTCCTTGAGGGCAGGGACTGGCTTTCTTTTAGTCTGCTTTTTTAACACTGGCATTTAGCTCAGTGCCCAGCACACAGTAAACACTTAATACTTCCTTCCTTTCCTCCTTCTTCCTTCCCTTCCAAACACATTTCCCTGACTCAGTCAGAGCCTGCTCTGACCTAAATTATTAAGTCTAGCTTGGCAGCATTATCTATCTGCTCTTCTTCATTCCACTCTGTATGACTTTGTATGGATTGTTGTTGGCATTTGTCCCCTTCATTCTCAAAAAGTACCATCACATCACTGAAGTGACGCCATGACTTGCAAGTGAATTGGATTTTAAAAAAGGAGGGCTATGCAAAGACACCAGACTCACTTTCTCCTCCTAAGACATTTGGGTCCAGTGGCAAGATATAGATCAGAAGGACTGGAGATGGCCCCCACTTTGTATGGAGGATGTCATTTAAATGGTCAGTAGCCAATGCAGTTCAAGACTTTGTTCCACTATATTGACTGCCATGATCTTGTGTCCTAGCAGAAAACTGGGTATTCAATCAAGAACTAATGGAATTGGTTTCCTATTTCAAACTCTAAAATGATCACCCCAAGCATCTGGACTCTGGGGTCAAAGGTTATACAGAAGGGGGAGAGAAAGACATTGCCAAGCTGTCCTATAATTTAAAAAAAAAAAAAGCTATCCTTGGACATCTCCAATAAGGGAAAAGAAAAACCACAGATTCATACTCAAACACTGGCAGAATCAGAGGATTATCTCCCTAGTGGGGTAACTGGCTAAAAGGTCAATACCATGCCACTACCAGGGAGCCAAGCAGAAAGTAATGAACATATCATTAAACTGCCCATGCAATACTTCCAATTCATTATTTAACACAGTGCTTGGCTGGCTAAATAGCAAGTGCTTAAGAAATGCTTTTTCTTTCACCTATCCATCTATTCATTTCAGAAAGTCTTATTTTAATTTAAAGAATTACAAACACACACACAGGAATTACAGGACCTCAGAGCTGGGAGGAACTTCAGAACAGAGGAAATGTACCCTGGAACACAACAACTGTGAAGAAAGTTCAAGCTGGAAGGAAACTTAGGGAAAAAAAAAAAACTGAACACAACTCCTTGATTTTAGAGATGAGGACACTGAGAAGAAGCAAAGAGGAAAAGCTATTTACCTAGAATCACACAAGTTAGTGGTAGAATTGGAGCTGACACCCAGGAGTCTGACTCCCAGGGCAGGGCAGCACAAGGTAGCAGTGAGCACTCTCAGCTTACAATCAGAGGACTGGTAAGTAAATCCCAGCCCTGCCACTTATTACTGTGTCACTTGTGACTTGGGGTTTCACTTCTCTGGGCCTCAGTTTCCTCACCTATAAATTAAGGGGATCTGAATTGGTTGGCTTTGAAATGTCCTCCAGGAGTGACAGCCCTCCCTAGTAGCTACTTTTCCAACATGTCAGATAACTTTGGTTTCTTCCCAAATAGATAAAATCCAACAAATTCTATCTATCAGGATAGTACACTGCCCTAGAGATCCCAAGGAGTCAGCTGGATTCTCTGAGAGGCTCCAGTCCTCATCTTTCTGAGATGGAATCTTGTTTTTGACACCATGTATGATTATTGTCAAGTCTCTTAACTATTTCCATGGCAACATCAGTTTTGCCTTCTAATGAGATTAAAGTAAATTAATGGCAGGTTTTCTTGATTGCTGAACTCGGCCAACCAAATGTTTGGAACTTTCCTTGCTGAAGCAGTAAAGAGATGTTGCCAATGAAGCCTTCCTTATTAGTCCCCAGGGGAATCACGGATTGACACACAGGGCCTTCTGAGGCTCTCCATCCAGCCCAGGCCTGAAGCAGAGAGATCTTCAACAGCATCCTTGATGGAAGGATGCTGATCTTGGCAGGATGAGGCAGAGAAGTGGGGCTGAAGAACTGACCCTGGAGTTGACTACTCAGAATGGAGATTCCAGAGTGGGATGCAAAGATAGCAGACAAGCATCTAGCTAAGGAAGGGAAGGTGGTGAAGGGAAGAAGGGACAGGAAATGCGACCTCACACTGAACACCTCTGGTGACAGGATGCTCACTAGACAGCCCATTGTACTGGGGGACAGGACATTCTCTTTTTTACTAGTCTACAGTCTGCCTCTCTGTAACATCTACCCATTCGTCCTATTTCTGCCCATGGAAGCAGAGCAGAGTAAGTCCAATACCTAGTCTTTCCTGTAATGAAATGTCACACGCTTCAAGAAAGTGAACATGTACCTTAGCCTACGCTTTCCTCTCCACTAAGTGTCCTATTCATTCTCTGTTCCTTCAAGTGATCTTCAGCGAGCACGGCTTCAAGTCTCTCCATCACTCTGCTCACTTGAGCTTGGCAACGTCCCTCCTTAACTGCTGCCACAAAAAAACCAGAGTGATAAACTAACTTCCGAGATTAAAGTGCTAGAATGTACAGTAGGCCTACCATTTATCTAAGTACATTTCATTTTCTATTGTGAATGATTACATTTACATATACCATCCCCCCTTGTAGACTCTAACTTCTTACGTACATCTTCTATATCTCTATTTTTCTCCATGTCCAGCACAGTGCCTTACCTATAATAAGCCATGAGTAAGCGTTGAATGAATGAATGAATGAAGAAGTTGCTGCCCCCAAAGAGTTGGAGGCCCTAAAGCTAGCAAGGGACAGTTGGGTTTCTTTAGGAGAGTTTTTGACTAACTCACGGTTATATAGAATGAAGTAGGGAAAGCGATCTTGGCAGGATGAGGCAGAGAGGCAGAGGAGTGGGGCTAAAGAACTGCCCCTAGAGTTGACTACTCAGAATGGAGATTCCAGAGTGGGGTGCAAAGACAGCAGACAAGCATCTATCTAAGGAAGGGATGGTGGTGAAGGGAAGAAGGGACAGGAAATGCTAAGCTTAGGAGTTTCCATTTGATTCAGGAGACAAATACGAGTAATTACAGGGTTCTGAGAATGGGATGCACATAGCTGAAGTACCCTAGGAACATGACTTTTTGTTCTGTGTAAAATAGGATAGCAATGTACTTTAGATTCGAGATCTAAATTCTAAACTGTGGCTGTTAATAACTTGCTGTGTGGCCTTCATCAATTAATGAACAAATATTTATTAAGAGACTATACTATCCATATCCTATGTGCCAGGAACTGTGCCAGGAACACGAAAGAAAAACAAAACAATTCCTGACCTTGAGGAGCTTCTTCTATTCCATAGAGGGGAACAATATGAGTATATACAGAATATCAAAAAAGGAGATACGAGGTCATTCAGGCTGGCGCCTGGGGGAAAGGCCTTGTAGCACCTTGGGAAATCAGGACAGGTCCCTTTGAGCCTCCATGCACTCTTGTATAAAGGGGCTGGAGGTGGCAAGGAACAATGACACACAGCTACTATCTCTACTACAGGAGGTTGCAGTGAACAAAGCCCGTTGGACATCCCCACTAGCAAATGGTGAGTTCCGGAAAAGGACTCTTATGGATGGATAAATCGGCCCAGGTCCCATGAGCAGGTTGGGGCTCACGCCAATCAGTAGTGGAACTGGGCCCACAAATAGCTGCTATACTTCTAGTTTATGTGAGCAAGGAGACTCAGCCTCAAAAAAAAATTAAAACTGTCAAGTTGGATGATGTAATTGGACTAGATTTCTAATATCCCTTTAACTCTGATATTCTATGTACTATGGTCCTTTTCAGCTCTCCCTATGTACTAATCCTCCCAGCGCTAATATTCTATGTATTACAGTCCCCTTTCTCTTTTTTTCCACTTTAAAAGAATATTATGATGCCTTCTGCTTTTTTACATCACCCAAACCCTCCCTTGTAACAAAGAAAACATGTACCCCCAAATCTACCAACAAAATGACCATACCTGACAGAGCATGCAATGCCTTACATCCTACAGCTACTTGGTACTCTAATGGGGCATGACTGGTAACAGCAGATTTAGAGTCAGGGAAGAGAGCTAGGTTCCTATCACATGTGTATGAATGTATATACACTCCCAGGAGATTCTTCAAAAGGGAAAACCTAAAAGGAAACTGAACCCAATAGCTCCAGCCTGCCCATGGAGTCCCAGAAACAGAGGCAGCTACAGAAAAAGTATCTGCTTGGCACTGAATCCCTAATAACCCTTATCCAGAGAGTAAGATTCTGGGAACTGAAAGTTTACAGCACTCCTCCTCCTTAGTGGCTAATTACTGCCAAATGCAAACTCAAAATAAAGGTCTTCCTCCTTCAAAGGAAACAGCCACAGCACGTGGGGCCCATGGTCTTAAGCCCCATCATACTTATCAGCTACTATCAACATGGTACTTTATAGATGCTCACTATGATAAGGACAGAGCAGTACTTCTAAGGAGATCTCAGAGATAGGACCCTCTAAAATCAGATGAACACAGGAAGTCAGTTTTCACAAAAGTTGCTGGCTTTGCAGTTTCCATAACTAATTTTTTTTAAATGTATATGATGTTTAGATTTTCTAGCTTTAGAATAGCCTTAGAATAGGTGAGAAATGGTGAATGCCGTCCTAGAGAGATTCTCAGAGACAGGTTACCTATAAATAGGCCTGGATTATAGTTCTGGTTCTGCCACTGATCAGCTGCATGATCCAGGGCAGAGGCGTGGTCTGGATTTCAGTTTCTCTATCCATAAAATAAGTTTATCTCTAAGGTCTTTTATTAGCCCTTACATTCTACAAAATAACAGTAAGTCAGTTAGTTAATGTTCTTTAAAGCACCTACTATGTGCTAGAGTAAGTGCCGGAAATAAAAACAGAAATAAAACACCTGCCTTCAAGAGGCTTACATCCTAATAAGGAAAAGACAACACATAAAAGGATGCTGGAAGGGGAAGGCTGGGAGAGGTTTGGAGAGACAAAAGTACCCATCAGCAGTGGGTTAGAGAGACGGTAGAAAGTCTAGAGCACAGCTTGGAGAAAAGGATCATCACTGCCTCAGAGTAATTCAGATGGAAGGCTCCTGTGAGCTCTCACATTCACTGCTTTAGGATCTTTTTCAGCCTCCATTTTCAGGGTTTTAAGGTCCTCTTTTAGCTCTACCATTCAATGTTTATAGGGAAGGGACCTCAAAGGCCATCTAGGCCAATGCCCCAAGGCTTTGGGAAACAAAATGACTCACCCTAAGTCACACAAACAGAAGAAACCTCAGGGACAGGCCTTGAACCCAAGCTCTGGCTTCAGAGTCAAAATCCTTGGACACTAAAACTCCACCAACCCCTTTTGAGGGTGCCTTCCACTAGAGATATAACACGCATGATTCTGTGGACCTTTGACTCATGCTGTTCCCTAAGCAACATGCAAATTCTCTACCTGTTGAAATCTCACCTATTTTTCCAGACCCCACTCCATTGGCACGTCTTGTGAGAAGCTTTCGCAGACCCTTCGTCCTTTCCCCAGTCCTCTCCCTCAAAAGAAATCTTTCCTTCCTAGACCTGACAAAGCACTTTGTTATCTCTTTATTCCTTTATATACTGCTGTGAAACTGAGTATTTGTACACATGTTCTATCTTTGTTGAACTGGAGACTCCAAGAGGGCAGATACTTGGTCTAATTTCTCTTTCATCCCTTTTCTCCCATTCAGAAGCTCCTTAAATATCTGTGAACCGCACTGAAGCTGGAGACAAGGCTTTGAACTGAACTTAGCAGCCCATGGCCAGCCTGTACCTCAGTCTGAAAGAAGACAGACAGTTGGTGACTCTTATCCCCAAAGGCTCATTGCAAATCAGTCTTCCAGAGCCAGGTCCCAGAATTAAGGCCCCAGGAATCTCCTCAAGATCCACAAACTTCTGAAAAGTAAAAGTCCTCTGGCCCAGAAAGAAAACAAAAGCATATTAAGTCATCGCAAGTTTTAAGAATTCTGATTTTTCTGCTTCCAAAAAGACAACGTCAACATCAGCTAGCTCTTTATTAAGCACTTGCTGTGTGCCCAGCACTGTGCTGGATGCTGAGGATACAAAGATACAGGGAAACCTATACATATGTGTGTGCATAATTTCTTACAGAATTAAACACGAGGTAATGTGAGAATAAGGAGACGTTAAGCAAAGGCATTATACAGGAGGTGGCATCGGAATTAAGCATCGCCATGGTATGGCCATTCCTTTCAAAGTGTGTTTGGAAACCAGCCTAACTCCCTTCCAGAAACTAACAGAACCAGAAGCTTGCCTATAGCACTAACAATGCTGCAGGGAGTAAATCAGTTGCTCCCCCCTCCCTCCTATGAGAGCTATGAGGAAAGTACTTTATAAACCTCCAAGTAGGCACTGGAGAAGTGTGAGCTGCTGTTATTACTCCTAATCAAAACTGCACCAAGTCATAATCAAGACGCCGTCACCCTTTGGTGTGGCACAATGGAAAGAGCCTTGGTGTAGGAAAGCCTTTGGGGAGGACCTAGAAAACCTCTCGTGTCTCTAAACTTCGGTTTCCTCATCTATAAAATGGGAATAAATCATCCCTGCATGGAGTGAGTGGATAGGAGGAGAGCATTTTGAAAATTACAGAGTGCTATCCAAATGTGAACCACTCTGAATTATGGCAGCCCTACCCACAGCTGCCCTTCTCCAGCATCTCCTCTCTGTGGTGAAGGGAGGCTTTCAGAGGAAAAACAAATCTTGCCTACTTCAGCTGCGATCACAATGGCATCCTCAGAATCACAAAATCTCAGCAGTCAAACCACCCACTCATCCCCTCCCCTCAGAGGAAAATTACAAATCCCACTAAAAGAAGCCCGTTTGTTTGGGTTTTTCTTTTTATTATTCTCTAGACATGTAAATGGTAACATCATATCAGGCATCTGCACAAGGTAGACCAGACTACTTGCTAATCAAGAGTGGAGATAACCATTGGAACATTAGCTCTTACAGTAGAAAAGGACCCTAGCATGTAGAAAATCTGAGCTAGAAGACTCTGAACATAGAATGTGAGAGCTGGAAAGGGCCTTATAGGTCAAGCTCTACCCTCTCCTTTGTGAGAGAGGTAAGGAAAATGAGATTTTTGTAAGTGAAGGAACAACAAGAAGTCTAAAGATGACCAAGCCATAACTCAAAAATTCTGCCATTCTGAAAAATGCAAATAGGGCAACATTTCCACGCTTCTATTGGCTGAGCTCTCTTAGGAGCCTTCTCCAAGTTTCCGAAGGAAGCAAAGAGACATAGTGGAAGTAAGTGTACTGGGCTCAGGGTCAGACCATTTGGGTTCTCCTATTGACCCTGCCACTGATTAAAAGTTCCCCTCAGCTTCTTAGATGAGCTCCCTTCCATAGCTCCCTTCAAGACTACAGGCCTTTCTTGGTCACTCTAGCTGCTAGTGCCTTCTTCAAGGGAGAGAAAGGGAGTGGGAGTGAGAGAGGGAGAGGGAGAGAGACTCCCTCATTAAAATGGAGGTTCTTTCAGAGAAGAAATTGTTTGTACAGAATGACCCAGGATTTACTTAATATAGTCCCTGGAAAAGAGCAGGCACTTATAGAAAATCCTTCCTTGCCAGGGGCCAACATCTACTCGCTATACCTCTTAACAAGGCATAAGACAGCTTTCTTGGCTACCATATCAAACTATTGACTCATAATGACACCACTTCCCCCTTCCCATACCTATTCACTTTATTTTTTGAAACCAAATGTACTACTTTACATCTATCCTTCTTAAATGTCATCATATAAATAAGGAAAACAGGACCAAAGGTAGAGAAACTTCAAATAATCCTGGAGAGAGTAACTGAATAAAAGCATTTTCTTAACTAGTTGGTTATATGTTCATCAGAAAGGCTATGATTTTGACCCTTTGTTTTGTATATTTATTTTGCTGATGTTCATTAAAATAAAAAAGCTTTAAAGGTTTTTAATTTTATTAGATTTGGCCCATTGTTCTTGCTTGTTGAGATCATTGTGGATCCCAATTCTTTCATACAACAAAACAGTTATCTCCCCTACCCTGTGTTCATATCATACCCAAATCTGAAAAGCAAACTGGATCTAATTATCATCTTTATTTAGATGACTTCCAAATATGTCTATCTAGTCTTCTCTGAACTTCAATCCCATGGTATCAACTGTCTGATACATGTCACCTAGCTGGCCCACCTAATATCTTGTCTTTCTCTCTAAACTCTCCCTTCCTCCAAAGATATTTCTGTCAGCAACACTACCAAGCCTCAGAAGTCAACCAGATTCATAACCTCAAAATCATCATTGGCTCCCTTCCACCATCTCTCAAATCCTGTTGATTCTTCACAACGTGCCTCAAAAGTTTCTTCTACTCTCTAGTCACACTATAGCTGTCATGTTAATTACTTTTCACATAGGTAATTATAATAGCCTCTTAATTGGTCTCCCAGTCTCCAGTCTTTCCCTTCTGTATTCCATCTTCCACAGAACTTCCAAAATAAATCTTCCTAAGGCACACAACTGATCATGTCATTTCTCTACTTTCCACTAGAGTAAACTATAAACTCTTCAGTCTGGCAGTAAGAGGCTCCATAATCAAGCCTCCAGCCTAACTTCACATTCTAACATTCAACATTCCTGTAGTAGTAGTAGCAGCAGTAGTAACTATTCTCTAAACTCAATCTTCCACCTCAGAATTGCTGAATTAGGAAGGACCTCAGAAGAAAACTAATTCAACTCATATACAAACAAGAATCACCCTCTACCATATACCTGAAAAATAGTCAGCCAACCTTTGAAGACTTCCATTGTCTCTGCATTTAAGACAAGTCATTCCTCATGCCTGGGAAAGTAGTTCCTCCTTTTCTCCTCTCTTCATAATTTTTATTGTCCTTTAAGACTCCATTTGTCTGCTCTGTAAAATTTTTCCTAATCCCTCCATGTGTCCTATCCCTCCAATAGAATGTAAGCTCCCTGAAGGCAGATGCTTTTATTTTTGAAACCTTTGTATTCCCAATGCCATATGTGTAGTAGACACAGAAATGTTTGCTCTGACACGTCATCTGTCTTCATTCAGATCACCAATAAAAATACTAGCTATAACACATTTGCAAATGTTCACAAACTCTATTCTTTCTTAATATTTTAAGAACTTTGCCAGGAAGCAAAGTCAAGCTCACTGGCCTATATATTGAAGAATTCAACACCTACATTTTTTAAAAATAAGGACATATGTCCATCTCAAGTCCTACAGCATTTCTTATAGCAGTTCAGCAATCATCTCCAGAAGGCCTGGGATAAGATTAATTTACCTTGGCCTGTTGACTTAGACTGAGGGTCATTTTGCTCCCTTACCATCCCCTCATTTATCTTGAGTTCTAATTTCCTATTAACCAATATTGCTCTAAATGTCTGATGCTCCTTCTCGTTGGTATAGGAAAAAGAATCAAAATAAGACCATTATTTCTGTCTTCTCTATATTGTATCTTACAGTTGTCCCACACTGGGCAAGTCATCTAATCTCTCTGCGCCTCTGTTCCTCATCCATAAAACGAGAGAACAGGACTAGATAATTTCTAAGATTCTTTCTAGGGCTGAGCCCATGACCCTTTCTTTGATCTACCCCAATGACAATCCTATTCTTCCTTTGATTTCTACCACCACCTACTTTCCCTCCCTCCCTGACCTTTTTTATTGCCCAGCAGAGGCCTGATAATTATTGGTCAGGTATGTTGCAGGGGGATTTATTTTCAGATACTGGTTGGCCTAGATGACCAATGAAATCCTTTCCAACTCTAAAATTCTGATATTCCCGACTAGATACTTTGAATAGTGTTGTGGGAAGGAGGGGGGGGGAGGGGTAGGTAAGGAGAGAATAGCATCTCATGATACCATGTCTTTATGTCAGTTTTGTGTTCTGCTCCTGGAAGTCATCATCTAATTTCTCCTTCTAGTCAGGTGGTACTAGAACAAGTACTTCTCTGTTACCTCTTCTGTTTCTCTCTTCATTGAGCCTCACCCAAGTACTAGCTCCCAAGCTTGCTTGCTTCCCTCCTTCAGGTCACAGATTTCCTCATAACATCTTGACAAACAGTAACAGTTGACATTTATATATATGACAGTAAGCTTTTCAAAACACCATAAAATACATTATCCCATTTGATCTTCACAACTACCATGTGACACAGGTAACACAGGAATCATTACCCCCATTTTAAAGATATGGAAATTATGGCTCAGAGAGGTCAAATGATTTGTAAAAAGTTATAAAAGTCCTAAGAGGTAGGACTTCAATCCAAGTCCCTCTTGACTCCAAATCCAGCCCCTTTTACATATCACAGGCTAGTGTGCAATTATTGCTTTTGTCTAATCTGTTCCTTATGAATAAGGCATATCCTGGTCATGGGTTATACATCTCAGCATATCTCAGTTATATTTACGTTGCAAGGCCCCTCCCAGCTCTGATATTCTGTGTCCTAAGGACCCTCCCAGGCCTGACACTCTATGATCTAAAGGCGTTTCCTGCTCTGGCAGCCTACATTATAAGGGTCTTGTTTCTAGAATATCCTAGATTCTAGACTCTAGAATGTTCCTGCTTGGATAGTCTATGCTCTCATTTGTTTTCTAGAACTGGAATCCTATGTTCTGAAACTCCTTCCAGATTTGAAGTTCTCTCATTCAGTCAATTTCATACAGAGCAGTTCAATAATCCACAGAAAAAAACACCATGATCATAGGTTTATTGAAGGAAAAAACAAAAATAGAGTCAATTTTATAAGGACAATTTAGCTTATTAAACAAACAGCAGCTTTCCAAATGTTCATGTGTCCCTCAGGAACTGGCAAGTAAGAAGCTGTCTCCTGCTCCCTCCCTGTGCATCCACTTCAGAAACAGCTTGCCTTCAGCTAACATTGTATCTCCTTAGAGGCAGAAAATGAAACAATGGGCAACTGGAGAAGGGGTTTCCTCAGAGGGGATTCAGTATGTGAGAGTCATGGCTTCTAACTCCAGATTTGCTGCGCATGTTTCATGCATAGCTGTACTTTGGAATATTTTGTCAGTCACCATGCATAAGAGAGGGTATTACTAGATCTGTGGGTTGGATCTGAAGGGCTGAAGCAGATATTTTCATTTAAGAAATGGTTTTGTGAAGCAAACTTCTCCATAGAGTATATGTTATTATAGGTATATCACGGTATGTCAAGGATGATAATCTAGTCTAGTTTTCTTATGTCACATATCAGGAAAGAAAGGCCCCAAACCAACAAATTCAAATGACTTCAAGGTCACATGGCTAGTTAGTGGTAAAAGCAGGACTAAAACCCCAATCTCTTTGTGGCCAATCCAATGACAGCTGTTTAATATCGCCTCTTCTTTAATCTCAAAAGATCTACTTTGCATTTGCAACTCTGTTCAACCATTTTCAGTCACGTCTGACTCTTTGTGGCCCCATCTGGGGTTTTCTCGGCAAAGATACTGGCGTGGTTTGCCATTTCCTTCTCCAGCTCATTCGACAGATGAGGAAACTGAGACAAACAGGGTTATGTGACTTGCCCAGGGTCACCCAGCTAATATCTGAGGCTAGATTTCTGGACTCCAGGGTAGATACTCTATCCATTATGCCCCCTAGCTGCCCAAGATCTGCAGCCCTGCTTGCTCTCAACTCAATGGAACAAGATATCCTTCCTAGGATAAGGTGATCACTAGAAATCTCATCAAACTGTTTAATTCAACCATGGATATACTTAGCACCTTCCTCCCTCCCCCAGTCTCTTCTATCCAAATCAATTTCAATCAACTCCACCCAAAGCCTTCCTTTGTAGAAGGCAGATCCTGGACTTTCCAACTCACTCCATTTTGCATTTGCAACTCTGACTGGTCACAACTCCACAGAAGACGATGCCCCATACTCTTTGCCAGGTACTCCTTGGTGGGGGCCCCTCCCCTGTACCCCTGCCCCAGTTTTCCAGCTTCCTCTGGTGTGTTGTCTTTCCCCATTAGATTGTAAGCTATGTGAAGGCAGGGATTATCTTTCCTTTTCATTTTCTTCTTTGTATCCCCAGTGCTTAGCACAGTGCCTGGTACACAGAAGAAACTTAGTGTTTATTGAACTTAACTGTATTGAATGATTACACTGGTGTGATTATTTCCACCATAGATTGGGACTATAACTTCTCTACACCAGTATAGATAGTCTTTATAAGTTGCTATAGTCAAAAAAATTATCCTGATAGCTAACCTTCTGGTGACAAGTTTCCACAGATTCAGCTGGGCTTGTCTTCCAACAAGAGACTAAGCCCCACAACTTTGAAGCTTCCAAAAGCTCAGCTATCTCTACCCCATAATGTGGTAAAGAAAGAGGATTTTAATGAAGGACATTTAACTCAGAGAAACAAAATCCCACCTAGACACTAGACTATGATTTGCATCAGGTCTGAAGATGAGGAAAAAGTACTACTAGAAAAGAGAGGTCAGGGAGAGCTAGGTGGCACAGTGAATAGAGCATCGGTCCTGGAGTCAGGAGCACCTGAGTTCAAATCTGACCTCAGACACTTTAATACTAGCTTTGTAATCTTGGGCAAATCACTTAATCCCAATTTCCCTGCTGTATCCCCTCCAAAACACACACACACACACACAGAAAGGAGAGGTCAACTATAGCTAGGCATTCCCATCTGCCATAGTTCATTATACCCTTCCATGACTCTCTACCCTGAACCAACCACACCAGACCAAAGAGCTATTTAAAACAGAGCAGGGAACAATCAGCAAATGTCTGCTCATTCTTGAGGTTTCCATGAACCTGAGTCATGTAGCAAAGCAGACATGGCCTAGCCCTTGAGATCAAGCAATTCCCATCTCCCTTGGCTCTCAGAGCCTCCTGGGGATGTCTGGGAAGAGGGTCTTCGATAAAGCCTTCCTTGCAAGTTTTCCATCCAAAGTGTAACTGCAACACAGAAAGAGAGAGGGCTGATGATTTGTAGGGGTCACAAGGAACATGGGTAAAACCTTCCCCCATAAATTCAATCAGCACGTCTGAGTTCAGAGTAATAGAGTTCCATTTCCAGCAATAATCCAATGAGTCCTAGAGCTGACCCCTGGATTCTTGATCGGTCTTTCTCAATTTAATACATACACCACCACTACCCTCTTCCAGTTCAATGTAATGCTATTTGGACTTCCTCAGCATATATCACACAACAAAAAGAAAAATGGGGACGACTCCAGAAAGCAGTGACTACAGCACCTGAATTTCATGCCCAAATCCCAATTCTAAGCAAAATCAAATTCTTGCTGATATGGATTTAGTCATCATTTTGGATGAAATATAAGCTGTACTTTCTCCCCAAAATGGGTTCATATAAAAATCTCAGTACAACTAAAAGCCACGTATTTCATTTCATTCATTTTTGCTAACACTGTTCTCTTCATGACAAAGACAACTATAATAACGAGATAAAGCATATTTATTTATATGAAAAGAAATATTTTTACACTCTCTTGCCATAATGTTTTTAAAACCATAAATATACATCCCTACCCCAGAGTTGATGCTTTCTTGTGGAGTAGAAATGATCCTGAATTCTCCAAGGCTCTGTTAACAAAGCAATCATTATGGCAGGACTTATACCACACTAGAAGGTCTCCTTATCAGTCAAATCAAGAATCAGCTGAGATTCAGAGGGGTCTTATTACTGGAAAACTATATACCAAATGAAGAAATTGTCTAGCCACAGGAATTCATGAAAACTATCTACTAAGGCATGGAGAGGATGCAATGTGCATCGTTATAGGATTACTGAAATCAAGGATTTTAAAAATTAATTTTGGGGCAATTATGTTCCACTGTATTTTTTTTTCTTTCTGAAATTTACTTTTAGGAATATCACCTACATGCAAGGGAGATCCACATTTGCACTAGTTTCGTATGCCGTACTTGGTAGCTTTCTTCCTCAAAGGACAAAATTAACTCTAATACTTAAGCAGGCAGTGCTCTAAGTAACCAGAGTTCAAATTATTCTTTAGAAGTGGTATGTTGCCATATACTGCACAGTATGCAACTCAAACTCCACTGGGGCCTTACACAATTCTGAGAATATAAGCACCACCTTAGCAAAGGCACTTTCATTACACACAAATACCTCATTCATTGGTTCTGCAAAAGACTGGTTTTCAGCAGAACAACATTATAAGGGCATAGACAGATGTTTAGCAGGGGCTCCACCACTGACCTTGCCCTTTGAGTCTCAAGCGATGAGCTAACCAAAGCTACAGTAGGGCTTCACAAGGGTTTGGTGGGGAAGAGTCTGGTTATGGTAAGTTACAATCATGCCTACAATTCAATGTTGGTGAGATGATCTTTTAGAGAATAGATTTTCTATGCGCACAGAACCCAAATGGCTGTAGAGTCCTCTAGAAGAGACAAAGGGCCAGAACACTTGTTAGCCAAAGAATCAACATGACCCTGTGATGCCAGTTCTACAATCTGAATGAACCTCACTGAGTATGGGAGAATGACACCAGTTTCTGGTAATGCAGGCATTGGGCACATAGTAACAATATTTGTCATTATCTCAGGGGATCAAAGGAAGGATGGAGGGAAAAAAGGAGGGAGGGAATGGTTGGAGAAAGGAGGAGACATGAACTACAAATATTCTCTCCTTCCTCTCGCCTATTTTTCCCTTGTCACTGGCAGGAAGTGGCTCACCAAGCCAAGATTTCTAAAGTCAATGATTGTGCTGCAGTCCTAATGCTGATCAGACAGCAGGGTCAGGCTCCAAATCCACAGCTGTTCCTCCAATGGGGCTGGCACAGGAAATGAAATCCTGAAGTACAGAGCGGAGCTCTAACCTGCAGTGACAGCAGCTGCTCCCTCCAGGGCAATCTGGGGATATAACACATTATGTTTCCCACTCCCACCCCATCCATATACTGAAACACTTTGTAACAATTTAACTTTTCCTCTAAATTTGAGTGTTTTATTTTTTTGTGCTCATAAAAAGGGGAGGCTGAAAAAATATGCCACTTAACCCCATGGCCTTTAACAACAAAATGTTCTCAATGCTAAAACACTTGGCATGGCAACAACCCCACGAAGGCCAAAAAGGAAAATGGCCAGTCTGTCTACTACATCCAGATAAAGATAACATCTGTCCATCTGTACAAACTTCCAAGGCCCCAAGAATTCTAGGCAGTCAATATGCATTTATTAAGGGCTTACTAATATGCCAGGCCCTGTGCCAAATGTTGGGGATACCAAAAGAGGTGAAAACAGCCTCTGCCCTCGGGGAGCTGATATTCTAATGGGGAAGACAGCATATAAATAACTATGTATAGGGAAGGTGTGTCTATACAGAGTAGGTGGAAGAAGCCATCTCAAAGGAAGGGAATGGAATGGTGGTGGGGACCAAGAAAACCCTCCTGCAGACTGGGGGATCTGAGCTAAATCTTGAAGGAAGTCAAGGAAAGCAGGAGGTGGAAGTGAGAAGGGAATCAGATGGCCAGGAAGATCCTTAGGAGGTAGCTGGGTCACAAAGGAGGAAGCACTCTGGGAGAGACAGGGATCAGCCGTGTCAAAGGCTTCAGAGAAAGCAAGAAGGATAACGACTGAAAAGAGGCCATTAGATATCACAATTAGATCACTGCTAACCTTGCAGATGGCAGTTTCAGTTGGATGATGAGGGCAGAAGCCAGATCACTGAGTGTTTAGAAGCAAGTGAAAGGAAATAAAGAGGAGGCAGAGGAACGTGAGCTTGGACAGGGATGCCTTTTCCAATCCAATCTGATAAACATTTATTAAGCTCCTGCCATGAGCCAGCACTGTGCTAACCGTTCAACAGTCCAAGCACCAAATGCCTCCAATCAAAGACTGGTTTCAAAAGCTGGTAATGCCGGCAATTTCCACTGATGGGGAAATGAGCTAGAAGGAAAAAGCCAAAATCTACCAGCCTTTCCCAAGAATAATAGCTAATAGCATTTACAGACAGACAGACAGACAGATACATAGATAGACAGACAGACAGACACACAGTCAGATAGACAGATAGTACTTCCAAGGTTTGCAAAACTTTTTGCAAATATCTCTTTTGGTCCAAAAAAAAAAAAAAACTGGGAGGCAGGTGCTATTATTTTCTTCATTTTACAGATGAGAAAGTTTCTCAATGAATTTTTTTGAACACTATCCATTGAATTTATTGCTTTCGATCTCATAAAATATGAGTAATACAGAGATCAATGATATTGAAAGCCTGAGGGCAGGTATCAGGGGAGCCTGTAACTGCCCTCTTCCACAAAGGGGTCAGTTGGTGGTTCATTCTTTTCCCCTAGGCAGCTCCTGTAGGCTTTCTTGAGGAATAGGAATATATTCCTAAATTAAACTACTAAATTTGTAGTTGTAAAGGCCCAGGCTGTCAGCAATCCACAGTTCCTGTTACATCCTCATCAGAAAAATCAGACTCAAGAGCCCAACTTCCCTCCAGAAGAGCTGGGAATCTTCTGGACAGTGTTCTTTGTAGTCTCACAAATCTTCCCCACTCTCTAGGGGATGCTGGCCCATGTTCCCACACAAAGGAAAATGTCAGACTTTAGTGGGAGGAGAGTACTGAGCATGGCTGACACTCCTGGCCTGCCCTGTGGGCTCCTACTACTCCCTTCTCCAATCCCAGCTGAGTTCTGGGTCTTCTTCTTGCCATTCAGAGTAAGATTTGTCTTTGGTAGCTGGAAGAGGAGCAAGCTTGATTCTTTTCACTGGACTTGGGTTGCAGTCCACTATCAGATGTCTGGGGCTTCCTCTAACCAATGGTTAAATAAGGAAGTTCTCCCAACTTGTCAAGCGATCAAGACGATCTTCAGGTTCAACTGCTCCTGAATCTGAGTCTGAAGGCATAAGCTGAACTTAGAAGTTGTCAATGGCTGACCTGGCACAAGCCCCTGGCACAACCCCCAAAGAGGAGGGCTCCTCTGGGTGCTGCTATTGCTCTCTGACTTCAATCCCAGAGAATTCTTGGGAACATATGGCCTATGTGGACGGCCACCTGGTACATAAATGCTACACAGGGGTCCATGCTGTTGAAGAAGTACAAGGAAGTGAAGGGAGGTTCCCCCTTCAAGTATTTTTCATGGTTCCAGTAAGATTTCTAGGAATGTTCTTCCCTTATCCTCCAGTAACTTAGGATTTCAGGTGTATGTACTCATTAGAAGTTTTTAAAGCACCCACTGTCTTTGTCTTTGTGATGGGCAGTTTGTTTCCAAAGCTGTCAGACCAAACCTCAAAAAGCTTGTTATCTGGTGGCTAAATCCAAAAGCCTAGTGGGACTTTCCCTTTCAGGACCAAATGCTGAAAAGAGTCCCAGAGCCAAAATGAAAATACTGGAATGATTCTGCCAAAGATTTGATGTGAAAGGTCAAGACTTGGGATTGTCCAGGAGTTTCAAGCAGAATGCCCCTCATTGGAATTCTTGATCATTATTTGGCCTGGTACCAACTTTAGATTTTCGCTGGAGAAGGTGTATGTGGGAGCTGGGTAGTCTGCGTCCCATAAAGGAGGCCCCACGACAATATCAACCAGCACCTTCTACACAAAGCCATTCCTAGGCCTTCCACTTGCTAGAGTCCTTGTCCTTCCTCTCTAACTACCTCAGACTGTCTTTGTCCTGTATATGCATATACCCTGAGAGAATGAAAAACTCTTAGCAGTAAAGATTGTTCATTTTTTGTTTGCATGTCCTGTGTCTGGCACAGGGCCTGGTGCACAGGGACCATAAATGTTTGTGGACTGACTGGCTGGTTCATCCACTTCTTCAGAACTGCAGCACTCTGTGACCTCACTCTCTTGAACACTATGGCCTGAACCTCACCCACAGACCCTCCATCCTGCCAGGCCCTTGTGCCTACTGTCCCAGAGAAGCCTACACAGAGGATCCCCCAAGCTGTTTCTCTTTTACATTCTGTGGGCAACAAGGTAACACTTGGGCTGCCCACTTGTTCTTCCTTAATTGCACCACGGGTATACTTCTGCTGTACATGTCATCTTCAGAAAGATGCTCAGGGTACTTGTTGTGGGAGCAAAGAACTAGGAACAAAGCAGAAGCCTGTCTTCTAGGGAATGACTGAACAAACTGTCTTACACAAATGCAATGGAATACATGAGCATTATAACTATAGAGAAGTGGTGGCAAGATCTAGGTAAACTAGGAAAATAATAAACACCAAAGGTGTCAAATGTGGGCTGCAAAACTCCTCACCCAAAAGGGAAATGTTTAATAAAATAAATAAAAATATAATATAGCAGAGATAAGGTTAATTTGTGGTTTTCTGACTCAATATGCACCCCACCAGTTCTGAGGTTGACACCACTCACATACTCAATGACCACAACAACAGAAATATAAAGAACAACCATGAAACAATCAAAATTATATTTTGCAAAATTACATAGAATAATCTTGACCCCAAGGAAGAGATATGAAGAGTCTCCCCTTACTCCTCTCCCTAAGTCGGGTACCACTGGTGTGGGGAATTCCAACAGCTTTTTTTTTTCAATGTGATAATGGGTTCACTAAGCTGATGTTTTTTGTCCCTTTCTTCCTCTTTTTAAAAAATTATTTGTCTTTAGGGATGGCTCTCTGGGAGGAATAGGCATGATATAAAAGCAAAAAAATATCAATAAAATGTTGTTTTAAAAGAAAGAAACATGCTGCAATGGGAGAGAGTCACATAGGCCTGGAACCAATTTTTAATTTGTCACTATGGCCAAAGAATTTACCACCCAGTGGCCAATCTACTCTATTTACTTAACTGGGTCGGTCCTTTGATGACTGCCTCACAAGGATCCTATTCAAAGCCTTTCCAACATGATAAAACCATGTTGGAAACTCTGGAATCAAAGTTTATGATTTGCTGGCATAGCCCTTGAGAATTTAGAGTCACAAGCTTACTTAAGTCAGAGTGTAGTGATTACCTGCTTAAAACATCATCTCCCAGAAAAGTGTATAAACTACACAGCACCAGTGAAGGGAACAGTAGTCAAAGGCAGAGAAAGATGTCCTTTGGATGAACCAGAAGGATGAAACGTGCAGATCCAGGAGATCCAACGGCAGGAGCTGGAAAAGATGCTACCATGTCTCCAATCTTGTCTGTCAACTGAAAGGATTTCGTAACCCCAGCTGTGTTACCATTCCAACAAGCATTACCAGGTACAATACCTCTCTGTTGGTTTATTCCCTGAGTCCCAGCTCTGCTCCTAGACCACAACCACCTCTCTAAAGGGAAGTTTGTGCCTGGAATCATAGTTCAATCCAGATCTGCCCCCAAAAGCTAGCCTGAGGCCTCAAGGAAGGGTGGGCATATGAAGAGCCAGAAGAGAGTCAATCCTTAAAGAAATTTCCTTCATTTCATGCTGAAGCACGAGCTACAGGATTTAGGACTTTTTGCCCCTGTTTCTGCAATGGATTTGTTTCTCCACAAAATCATTTTAAATTATTTGATTAAAAGAGAGATCAAGAATATCAAAGGAATCAATGAAAAAAAAATGGGAAGTAAAGTGGCTTAGCTGTACCAAATCTCAAACTGTATTAGAAAGCAGTAATCATCAAAACAATCTGGTACTGGCTAAGAAACAGAGAAGTGGATCAGGTACACAACACACAATAGCAAATGACCATAGTAATCTAGTGTCTGATAAACACAAAGATCCAAGCTTTGGTGACAAGAACTCACTATCTGACAAAAACTGCTGGAAAAACTGCATAGTATGACAGAAACTAACCATAAACCAACAACTCAAACCCTACACCAAGATAAGGTCAAAACAGGTACATGAATTAGACATAAAGAGTGATACCATAAGCAAATCAGGATCAAGGACCTGTCAAATCTATGAATAAGGGAAGAATTTATGACCAAACAAGAGATAGAGAGCATTACAAGATATAAAATGGATAATTTTGATTGCATTAAATTAAAAAGTTCTTACACAAACAAAACCAATGTAGCCAACATCAGAAGAAAAGAAGAAAACTGAGGAATTTTTTTTTCAAATATATAGACAACTGAGTCAAATTTGTAAGAACACAAGTCATTCCCCAATTTCCAAATGGCAAAAGGTTATGAATAGGCAGTTTTCATAAGAAGAAATCAAAGCTATCTATAAGAATATGAAAAAATGCTCTACTTTTTGTGGTGTCAAAGAATTGGAAATTGAGGAGATGCTCATCAAATGGCCAAACAACTTGTGAGTGCCACAGAATACTATTGTGCTATAAGAAATAATGAGCAGCATGCTTTCAGAAAAATTTGGAAAGTCTCACATGAACTGATGCAAAAACAAAGTGAGCAGAACCAGGAGAACACTGTACACAGTAACAGGAATACTGTATCATGAACCGTGAATAACTTAGCTATTCTCAGCAATACAATGAAATAAGACAATTCTGAAAGTTTCATGATGAAAAATGCAATTAAATGCAAATTGAAACATACTTTTTTTTACTTTATCTTTCTTGGATTTTTTTTTTGGTTAATGTTTTCTTTATAACATGGTTAATATGGACATATGTTTTCCATAACTACACATGTATAACCTACACCAAATTATTTGCCAAGTAAGCGGGTAGAGAAGAAGGGAGAGAATTTGGAACTCAAAATTTAAAAAAAAAACCTGTAAAATTTTTTAATTTACACGTAATTTACGGTTACATTTACAGGTAATTGGAAAAAATAATTTTTTTTTAAAAAGAAAGAACAAGAGAATTGAGTCACCTTAATTCTACCATGTGGGCAGGAGTAGGAATTTTTAAAGGATATCACTATTATTAATAATAATAGCTCCCACCAACAAGATGGCAAATAAGACATTTTCCTTTAGTCACCATTAACTCTCAGCAATTCAAAAAGTGAAATTATGGGTCAGAAGTAGTATAGATGAATCTATAGGACAAAAAAGAAAGAACCTCAACTACAGTAAACATCCTTGTGAATTAACACTGGAGAAAGTGAATTCTTAAAGCATTCACTAATAAGGGGTCCCCATGTTCCTGTAGAGACATACAGACTAGCCTACAAGATTATACTTGGGGATCACATTGAAATTCCCTCTTTGCTACAGAGACTTTGCAAAGACACCTCACCTATGACCATTCCTTCTCCACAATAAGCTGCACATACTAATCCCACCTGGTCATAGGAAAAGGAGGTATAGAAGGGGAAAACAGAAGATGCCTTCTGCCTGGGGCAGCTCACTGGTTAGGAAACCCTAAGTCAATGGACACTCTTTCTAGAACAGCCCTCCCCAACACTGTGGAAAAACAGCAGATGCTGATTCAGCCTAGCCACAGAAGGAAAGGAGGAAAGAGCCAAGGGAGGAACTGGGGCAGGAGGCCAGCATGCCTGGCTACACTAAGCCTAAAAGAAAGGGGACTGAAAACCAGCTGGGGCTAGTCCTGTCCCCTTAAAGTATATTTAGGACAGGGACCAGATTGATGAACACTAAATCCCACAACATAGGAATAGACTAAGCTCTTCAGTCTAATCCCAAGTCAGCAAAGAGGGAAGAGTCAGAAAGTGAGTATGAGAGAATACAAGGAAAAGAAGGCTGATGGGGACAAGATTTCAAGAGGTAGAAAACTCAACAAAATACAAATCATAAGATAAATCAACAAAGGCAATTTTACAATTAGAAGAGAAAATGAGTACTATGCCCTAAAAGAGATTACAAGACTCTCTTAAATATTAAAAGAAAAAAAGGAAATGAAGCAATTGAAACACAAAATCTTCAGAACAAAAATTCCAAATTGATTCAAAAGAGAAATGAGATTTATAAGAGGAAATAATATATATGAACGTACCACATGAGTTATAACTCTCAATACAATAATTAAAAAAAACTAAATTAGAAAAAATGAATCGAAAGAGAAGAATTTTTCCAAAGAGGAAAAAGAGAAATTAAAAATCTGGATGACTAACATACTGAATGAAGTAGAGGAGAATCTAGTAGAGAAGAAGCAACACATTAAAATAACACACGAGCTCTATAGCAACCAAAGCCACTGACCTGGAAGACGGCATAACAAAAGACACTTTAAGAATCCCACACGTCCAGTGTCCCAGAATATTTCTAAGATATAAAGGTAACTGATTCAAATTTATAAAAACAAGAGCCATTTCTTAACTGATAAATGGCCAAAGGCTATGAATAGGCAGAGTTCAGAGAAAGAAAGCTAAGCTAGCAACAGACACACACAAATGTTCCGAATCATCAAAGAGAAAAAGACGGCTGGGGTGACGAACGACTTGGAAAGCCACAAAGTGCCACTGCTGTTCAGTGGGGTCTGACTCTACGTGGCCCCGTGGACTTTGCTCGGCAAAGATAATGAAGTGGCTTTCCATTTACTTTTCCAGTGTATCCCCATTTTACTTATGAAGAACTGAGGCAAAAACAGGGGTTAAATGACCTGCCCAGGGTCACACAGCTAGAAAGTGTCTGCAGCCACATTTGAATTCAGATCTTCCTGCCTCCAAACCTGGTGCTCTATCCACTGCACCACATAGCTTCCCACTGTATATTAATACCAAATATAGCACTGTCTTGTATGTTAACTCACTGCTGGTGGAGCAGTGAACTGCTATAGCAATTATGGAAAGCAATTTGGAAATATGACCAAAAAACTTTTAAACTATGCATATTCTTTAAACCCTGCAATACCACTATAATAGGTACATCCCACAAAGAGATCGAAGAAAGAGGATGCATATGTAAAAAATAATCATATTAGGTATTTTTGTATTGGTACAGAATTAGAAATTCAGGGGATACCCATCAAGTGAAGAATAGCTGAACAAATTATGATACACAATTGTGATGGAATATATTAGAATTGTGCTGTTAAGAAATGATGAAGGGCAGATTGGTTAATATTACAGAAAAGGAAAATAATAAATGTTGGAAAAAACGTGGGAAAATTGGGACACTAATGCACTGTTGGTGGAGTTGTGAAGTGATCCAACCGTTCTGGAGAGCACTGGAACTATGTCCAGAAAACAATCAAACTGTACATCCCCTTTGACCTAGCAATGCCACTACTAGGTCTGTATCCCAAAGAGATCATAAAAAAGGGAAAAGGACCCACATGTACAACAATACTTATAACAGTTCTTTTTTGTGGTGCCAAAGAATTGGAAATTAAGGGAACACTCATCAATTGGGAAATGGCTGAATAAGCTGTGGTATTGGTTGGCTGCTGTCCTTAGTTCTCAAGGAGGACCAAAATGATATCATTATGCTAAAGTCAAGTTTCAATGCGTCTGACTATAGCTGATCAGACCAATATAAACTCAAAATGATCTATCACAGGTCGGGCACAAATAGTCCACGCGAATATTTAGGGTGGATACTCTAAATATGCTCATCCTGTGTTTCTTTATTTCAATTCTGCTTTGCTCACAGAGCACGGCAATTTCTCTGATGTGGGCACCATGCTGAGCGGTCCCGTGCCAGTGTCTCCCATGTCACACAATCAATTCCAAAGTTCTTGAGAGTGTCCTTGTATTGCTTCTTCTTACCACCTTGTGAATGCTTGCCCTGTGTGAGTTCTTGTAATGGGAATGTAAATTTGTAAGATCTTCCCTGCCCCTACGCTGAAGTGCACCTGGAGCCTGGGGTGGGAGGCTTGTTTTTCAGTAGATACTTCTTGATTGGCCAGTGAGTCAATAAGGTTGTTACATTCTCTGAGCCAGGAGAAGGCTATATAAGCCCTGATGTGTAGCTTTGTTTTGGGGGCTCACTTTGAGAAGTGTTCTGTGATTTGATATGGATTCTGGGAAGCCGTTGTCCAGAGCCGCCCCGGCTTTGAAAAACCCAGATGTTGAAACCCAGATGTTGACTGGGTATGGATGTAATGGCTTGACAGTTTGGAAAGCTGTCTACTTGATCTCTTTCTGTCTTGATAATTCTGCCTGTATACTTTGAAGTTCGGGGTGCTGACCTTTTTCCCCTGAACAAGGTAAATGATATATGTCTGACTGATTAAAGTAAGCTTGTTAACCCATTTTGAGTTGCTTTCCTTTAACAAAGCAGATCCAAGAACCTGTGCTGGCAGCAAACCCTGAGGACACTTGGGGTGCTTGCTGCTACAGTTCTCCATAAAACAGTCTTTTGGGAAAGTGTACATTTTGCATTCGAACAACATGGCCAGCCCATAGGAGTTGTGCTCTCTGAAGTGGAGTTTGAATGCTTGGCAGTTTAGTTTAAGTAAGGACCTCAGGGCCTGGTACCTTATCCTGCCAGGTGATCTTCAGAATCTTCCTAAGACAATTCAAATGGAAGAGATTCCGTTTCCTGGCATGGCACTGTTATACTATCCAGGTTTCACAGGCATACAACAACGAGGTCAGCACAATGGCTCTGTAGACCTTCAGTTTGGTAATCAGTCTAATACCTCTTCTCTCCCATACTTTCCTTTAGAGCCTCCCAAAAAAGAGCTAGCTCTGGCTATCTTCCATAGTACTTTCAACAAACCATCATCAATCAGTGCTGAGGCCATTGACTATTTACCTCATGTTGAAGTCAATCCCTCCCTAGCTGAAGCTCCAACTGAAGAAGAGGTTTTGAATACCATTAGACTCCTTTCATGTGGCAAAGCACCTGGTGCTGATTCTATTCCAGCTGAGATTTACAAGGCAATGGGTCCACTGCTCATACAATGCCTGGACTGTCCATCTCTATAAAGGTAAAGGAAATAGACTGTCCTGTGACAATCACAATGGGGTCTTTCTCTTAGTCATTGCTAGCAAAATTCTTTCCAGAGTCCTCCTTAATAGGCTAATCTTTCATCTGGAAGACAGTTATCTACCTGAGGGCCAGTGTGGCTTCAGAAAAGGCCGAGGAACAGTTGATATGGTGTTAGCTGTCCAACAACTCCAGAAGAAATGCAAGGAGCAGAACAGAGGTCTGTACACAACTTTTGTAGATCTGACCAAGGCCTTTGATACTGTTAGTCATGAGGGCTTATGGAAAATTATGCCAAAATTTGGTTGCCCAGAGAACTTCATCAGCATTATATGTCAATTTCATGACAGCATGCTTACCCAGGTTTTAGATAAGTTGTGGTTTATAAAGGTAATGGAATACTATTTTGCTATAAGAAATGATGAGCAGGTGGATTTCAGAAAAACCTGTTAAGACTTACATGAACTGATACTGAGTGAAGTGAGCAGAACCAGGAGAACATTCTACACAGTACAGCAACACTGTGCAATGATCAACTATGATACACTTAGTTCTTCTCAGCAATACAATGATCTCAGACAATTCCAAGATTCACGAGGGAAAATGCTAACCACATCCAGAGAAAGAACTATGGAGTCTAAACACAGATTTCACTTTTTTTGTTGTTTTTTCTTTCTCGTGATTTTACCCTTTTGTTCTGATTCGTCTTTCACAACATAACTAATGTATAAATATGTTTAACATATTTAACATAACATGACTGTACATATATAATCTATATCAAATTGCTTGCTGTCTTGGGGAGGGGGAAGGGAGGGAAGGAGAGAGGAAGAAGGAAGGGAGAAAAATTTGGAACTCAAAATCTTACAAAATGAATGTTCGAAACTATATTTACATACAATTGGAAAAAATAAATATTATTAAATGCAAAAAAAAAAAACGATGAAGGACTTGGTTTCAGAAAACCTGGGGAGATTTATATTAATTGATGCAGAGTGAAGTAGGCATAACTAAGAAAAAATTCATAACTAACAACAATAATATAAAGGAAAAAAACTTTGAAAAATGTAGGAACCCTTTTCAATGCCATAGCAAACCATGATTTCTGAGGACCACTCCCCCCAACAATGGACTTAGGTAACAAATATATAATGTGTGTGTGTGTGTGTGTGTGTGTGTGTGTGTAAATATATGAAGGCTAAAATTTGTTTTGCTTGACTATACATATTTGTAAAACAGGGGTTTTATTTTTCTTTCTTTCACAATGGGGAGGATGGAAGAAGATGGGAGAGAAGGCTGATTTTCCCTGATTAAAAAATTAAATTTAACTTTAAAAAAAAGAAGAGGGGTTACATGAAATGAGAGAAGTGATAGAAAAGAGAACGAAACAGGGAATGGGAGGGGATCGCATGCTAGATTAAATAAAAATAGAGGTTACAAATAAGAAAATAAAATTTCAAACTAGGCAAGAAGGAAAGAAAATTAATGAAGAAAACAAAGAAAAGATTTTTTTTCTTGAAAGTAAAAATGTTCTGAATGGGGCAGCTAGGTGGCACAGTGAGCAGAGTACTAGCCCTGGACTCAGGAGGACCTGAGTTCAAATGTGGCCTCAGACTCTTAACACAAAAACTAGCCGTGTGACCTTGGGCAAGTCATTTAACCCCAAATGCCCTCCCAAAAGCAAATATATATATATATATATATATATAGAGAGAGAGAGAGAGAGAGAGAGAGAGAGAGAGAGAGAGAGAGAGATATTCCGAACTAACCACTTAACATGTAAGGGAAAAAGAAAGGAAGAAATAGATATATTAAAGGAAGAAAAAATCATTAATTTAAGTAAACCCCAAAATTAGGGGAAAAAAGGCTAATAAATGGGAGCTGAGAATAAAAGGAAGAAGAGTGTTGCATCAAAGCAGTTTAAGGAGAACTAATCTTAGGGACAAAAAACTGACTTAAAGGACAAAGATTTTTAAAGTTTTTTTTACTTAAACTATACTAGAGATACAAATAGATAAAAAAAACCACAAACCTAACTCTCATAAATTTTAAGGCAGCTGAGTGACACAGAGGATACAGCAATGGACTGGGATTAAGGAAGGTCTGAGTTAAAATCTTGTGTCAGATGTGACCCTGGGAAAGTCATTTGACCTCTCTTAGTCTCAGTTTCCTCCTGGGAATAATAATAGCACTTACTTCATAGAATTGTTCAGAGGAGTAAAAGAGAATATATATAAAGCCCTTTGTACACTTTAAAGCATTATATAAATGGTAGCCATTATCATCATAACTTTAAATATGAATAGACTAAATAGTCAAATAAAACAAAATGAAATAGCAGAGTAGATAAAAAACAAAGTTCTACAATCTATTGCTTAAAAGAATCAAAAAGCGAAGAAATAAATAGAATCAAAATGAAATTCTGCAAGTGAGTTTTTTAAAAAACTGGAATTGCAATCATGCTATCAGATGAAGTAAAATTAAAAATTCATCATTTCAATGCTGGAAACAAGAAAATTATTATGTTTAAAGGAATCATGGATAACAAACCAATATCACTATTAAATCTATATGCACAAATGGTATAACATCTAAATTCATAAAGAAAAAATTAACTGGAGTACAAAAAGACAGATAGTAACACAATAATAGCAGGGGGTCTTAATGTTCCTCTCTGAGCAGAAAAATATAATAGGAAGATAAACAAAAGGAAAAATACACAAGTAAACAAAAAAAGAGAGAATGGGAGAATTGAGCGCTATAAGATCTAGAGAGAAAGCAACTCAAGTCAAGTCAACAAACATTTATTAAGTGTTTCCTGTGTGCCAAGCACTTTGCTAAGCACTGGAAATAGAAAGGCAAAAACCAATCCCTGACATTAAGGTGATCACAGTCTAATGGAGAAGACAACATACTAATAATTATGTACATACAAGAAATCTAAAAATAAATTAGAGGTTATCTCAGAGGGAAAGTAACCAAAAGTTGGGAATGAATAGGTGAACAATTTATGGTATATGAACGGAATGGAATACTATTGTGCTTTAAGAAATGGCAAAAGTTTCAGAGACCTGAGAAGACTTGCATGAAATGATACAAAATATTGTGAGCAGATAGAAAATAATTTGATTAGAACACAATACAATAACATTATTGGTATTAATTGATACAAATCAACCTTGAAAGACTTAAGAATCCTAAGCAAAATATTGACCAACAATAATCCCAGAGGACTGATGAAGAAGCACACTCCCATCTCCATAGATTTTTGGACACAGTAAATGTGGGAATTTATTTTGTTTGACTGCATATTTCTTACAAGGTTTCTGTTTTTCTTTTCTTTTTTCCCCAGTAGAGAGGCAGAAGCAGGACAGATAGGAAGTAGAATTTTGTTCATTTAAAAAAAATTAAATTTTAAAAATCTCTCTGGCACCTTCTGAATGGGATCACTAAAGAATATGCATATATCTCAGTATCTATGGCACATTCCCCAAAATAGACCTCATCTTTGGGCACAAATAACCTGAAACTAAATGTTAAAAAGCAGAAATACTAAACATTTCTTTTATAGACCATAATGCAAAAAAAAAAAAAAAAAACAAGATGACACAGATAAAAGTACTGGACCTGAAGTCAGGAAGACCTGAGTATAAAACCTGCCTCAAACTCACTAGTTGTATGACCCAAGTCACTTAATGTCCTTGCCTCTCAGTTTTCTTGTCTGTAAAATGAGGAAAATAATAGCATCTACCTCACAGAGTTGTTGTTAGGATGAAATGTAAAGTGCTTTGCAAACCTTAACGTACTATGTAAATGCTAGCTATTATAACTGTTGTTGTTATCATTATTAGGTGGCTCAGTAGATAAAGTGCCAGGCCTAGAGTCAGGAAGACCAGAGTTCAAAACCAGATGGAGACACTTATTAGGTGTGTGACTCTGGACAAATCACTTAACCCTCTTTGTCTCCGTTTTTCATCTGTAAAGTGAGCTAGAAAAGGATATGGCAAACTATTCCAGTATCTTTGCTGAGAAAACCTCAAATGGGGTCACAAAGAGTTTGACACAACTAAAATTACTGAACAACAGGAGACCTAGGTTTGATTCCTGCCTCTGTCCCTGTTTCATGGTGTGACCTTAGAAAAGTTTCTCAATATCTCAGGCTAGGGTACTGAACTTATAGTCAGGAAAATGTGGGTTCAAATCCCATTTCATAGATTTACTAGCTTTGTGACCCTAGATAGGGGACCATCTCCAGTCTTCCTGATCTCTCTCTTGCAGCTAGACCCAGATGGCTCCAGAGGAGAAAGTGAGGCTAGTAATTTTGCACAGCTTTCTTTCACTTAAATCCAATTCATTTGCAAGTCAAGGCCTCAGCTTCCGGATATCATGGTCCTCTTTGGAAACCAAAGACAAACAACCCTAGGCAAGTCTCTAAACTCTCTGTGTTTCTATTTTCTCATCTGTAAAATGAGGTGAATTATAAGAAATGATTCTCTGGGAGAGGTAGTGGGAGATACAATGAGAAATGAAGATTATGTAAAGAGGAAAGATAAGAATAAAGGCATATTTTTAAAATATATAAAAGAAGCTCCCTTTGCTGAAGGAAGGCCCACCACAGCATGGAGATTGAAGACCTGATGCCAATCTATAAAGGCCTAAGCTAAAATCCTTTGGATTGTGCTGTTATTCAAGGATGAACCTAGCTAAGTGGCTCAAAAAGGTAGCCTTCATATAACGTCTTCTGGCCAAAGCAACTAACTAATGAACTTTACTCAGATTTTAAGGGGAACATTATCTGCAATGGGAGAAACACCTCCAGCTCCAGCACTAAAATCACACATCTAAGAGAGGAGCAGCTGCCATTTCCAAAGCACTAGAGCTTTTCACAGTTATGATCTTACTGGCTTCTCAAACCAACCCAGAGAGGTACACAAGGCTGGAGTCACTGCCTCCAGATCACTAAGGGACTTGTCCTCAGTCAAAAGACTAGAAGATGGAAAAGCCAAGACTGGAATCCAGCTCTCTTAACTCTGATTTCAAGTTGTTTTGTTTTGTTTTTTAACTGTATTCTCAAAACAAAGAAGAAAGACTGGAATAAGTCTTTCCAAGCCAAGTTTTAATTCCTTCCTTTGTAGGAATGATCACCATCTTAGCAAAAGAGCCGGTTTTATGGTCTCTGATGTTCCTGAACCCAGATCGACCACAAGTGGTCTAGATCTACTAGCTGGAACCTCTTGAGATGAAAAATAGATGATCCCCTTGGAAGGGGGTGGGTCCCAGCAGCAACTCCCTTCCCACCCCGCCCCAACTCAGACTCTGCTGCAATTGACTGCAACTGTCCTTCAAGGCCAAGCAGGGGTAAATTAACTCTGAAGTGTTTGAGCCTCTAGATTTCTGTTCTACCTATGCAGCAGCAGCAGCAGCAACAGCCCACAGGCTCCCAGTTTCCCCCAGGCTAGGCTTTTCGCGATGATTGCTCGCAGGCTCCCTTAATCCTGCTGAGCCAGTTGACATTGGCCAGGACTAAAGACAGCTATTTCAGGCCTGCAGAGAGATAGCACAACTCCCCCACTCCTATTCCCTACCCCTCTGGCCATATTTTGCAAGGTAATGGTGTCAAAATTTCCACACTAATCCCACAAATCTACCCACTTGTTCCTAAATCCTCAGAGTTCTTTGCACATTCATATGCTACTTACATGAAGCTTAGAAAAGTAAGTAACTGAAGGTATGTATTGATCACAAGAGTTGAGGCTATCCCAGAATCCTGGAATCTCAAAACTGGAAGGGACCTGAAGGGCATCTAGTCCAATCCATACCTTAACAGGAAATCTTTTCTGTAGCATCAAATAATCATCAAGACTCCACTGAAAGACCCCCAGTGAGAGAGAATCTACCACCCCTCTTATACTGGGCCTTTGAGCCTACTCTGATTTTGAGAGAGTCTCCTCATAGCCAATTAAAATCTGCCTCTCTAAAACTTCCACCTACCCTCAGAGGCCAAACAGAATGAAGTCCTAACCCCTTTCCAGGATAGAGCTCCTCACACACTCAAAGCCAGAAATCACACCGCCAAGTCTTCCCTTCTCCAGGTTAAACGTTTCCAATTCAATCAACTGATCCTGCTATGGAAGGGTGTCTGGTCTTCTTACCCCCCTCCAAACCCCAAGCCTCTGGTTTGTCAATGTTCCTCCACAAAGGTGGGCCTCAAAAACAAACACAGTATTTCCAATGGGGTCTGACCAAGGCAAAGAACAACAGAACTCTGACCTTACTTGTCCCTTCTTCTGTGCCTGACAGGTCACTTAACCACTCACTGATCTCACAGTCTATGAAAACCTCTGGCCCCTTTATACACAAACAGTTGTCTAGCCACCAACCCCACCAATCTTATACTCATGCAGTTGAGTTTTTGAACCTCAGTAGGGAACTTTACATTTAGCTCATTTAGCTCTATGTCAATTCCCTTCAATAATGACTTTTTTCTGAGCTCAGACCACAGCTCTCCAGAGACAGTACTAATGAGCTACATAGATGGAACATTTTAAAGGGTTTAAAGTTCAGGGTATTAATGGGAAACATGTCAATTCAGTACAGGGAATCTGTGCCACAACAGAATAGGCTGCTCCCAGAAAGAATGGGCTCCCTGTCATTCAAGCAGAATGGCTTGATGTTGGAGATATGAGCAAGGGGCTGAAACAGATGACCCCTAAGATATCTCCACGTCATGCTAACTATATGCTATGGGACATTAAATATGATAAACAGAAGACAGTTAGACCTCCCATATGAAGAGCTCTACTCTATACTTACTATGTGACTGTGGGGGAGCCACTGGTCCTTTCCTGGGTCTGCTCTGTCATCTGTAAGATGAGGGGGATGGAAGAGATGATCTCCAAGCTCTGTCCCTTCCAGCTCTAACAGCAGCCCATGGTCCTCCTTCTGGCCCCAGATTCACCAGTCCCTTTACTCTTCAGGGTAATACTACTTGTACTTCCTATTTCACAGAACTTTTGTGATAAAAGCATTTTATAAGCTGTAAAAAAGCATTTTACAAACTGTAAACTACTATCAAAATGCCAGCAGCCTGTTATACCATAACTTTTGTGAATTTAACCCACAATCTTTCCAACTGCCTCTGGCCCAGCAGAAAGAACACTGCAGTGGGCTTCCACAGCAGGAATTCAAACCCTAGGCTCTTTAACTTCCTACCTGGGAAAGTCAAGTCACAAGTTTTGGTCAAGTCACTTGATGTCTGCATTTCAGGTCTTCCTCTATAAAGCAAGGTGACTGGCCTTGAGCCTCTTGGAGGTCCCTTCTAACCATAAATCAGTGATTGTCAAGTCCTATGAATTGGGCTGCTCCCCTGGCTCTCGGAGTTAAAAGGGACCTCTAAGGTCACAGTGTCAAATCCCCATCTATAGAACGGCTGAGGAGAGGTGGCTCATCCAGCCGATACTTCAACATCTCCAAGAAAAGAGAATGAGCCAGCTCTCAGGTTACCCTTCCATCACGTCCCAGGTCTAAGTGTTAGGAAGCTCTTCTTTCTCCAGGACCTAAAATGCCTTCTAGTAACTTCCACCCAGTCCTGAAGCCAAGAAGTCTGATTCCACATGACAGCTAGTGAGATATCTGAAGTTGAATGAGAATGTCCCCTGCCCACTCTTTCCTCCCATCATTAAGACTTAAGGATAGTGACTGATATAAGAACATCCTGTACCAGTCTATAGCAGTGATTTCTCTGCAACTTCTTAGTTTAGAGAGTTGTCTACAACAGAGATCAAATTTGTGAACAAAACTAAAATGCAACTGGGAAATCTTTAACAAAATAAATAAAAATATAACACAGACAATGTTACTTTATGGTTTTCTAGTCAATTCTATTTGAATCTGACCCTACTGGTCTACATTTAAACTTTATTTTAAAATGGAACAACCATTCTTGGCTCATAGCCCTTAAAAAATATTTATTTTTTTAAACGCAAGGGGTAATGGGGGTGGGGTGCCCACCCTTAAACAAAACTAGGGGATTCTACCCACTGTGCCCCTGACTCTAGTTTAATCTATGGCTTCTGAGTTAAGTATGTACCAGATTATTTGATATAGTTTGGTTCTTCCCATGTGGCCAATAGAAAGGGAATTCCAAGCCACTTCCTGGTTGCAATTCTACACTGATCTTTTTTCACCTACATTTCCATCCCGTATACATTAAGCAACTAAACAAAAACAGATTTATTTTACTGGCTCTTCGAGTGGAAATATTTTGCTTATAGCCTAAACACTGAAGCACTGATCTGGTGCAGGTGAACTTGAAAGAGAAACAAGATGAAACCAAAGTAAAAACTTCTAAGCATCTGTAACAAAATGCCACATTCCCATAAACACACTGCTATGTACACCAGACTTCACTTTCTTCATGGGTATCAACACATCATGCTCTAACGGATGTGAAGAAGATCTAAGTCTATTACTGTGTTTCCCCGATAAGAAGACACTATCTTATTAAATTTTTTGGACAGAAAAACACCAGAGGGCTTATTTTCAGGGGAGGGCTTATTTTAATGAACATTGACAGCAATTTTAATAAACAGGTAAATGTGAACAAAAAAATGTACCTTTATTCAATAAGCAAATCACTGGGGAAGAACAGGATGACACGCTCACTGCTGCAGCTCTGATTGGATGCAGCTCGGAGCACGGTGTGCGTTTCATGGGGGGGGACGGTGCATACAGAGGGTACCGTAATGTAGCATGTAGTGCAGGGGATCACCTTCACTACAGTAGCAATCTCAATAGGGCTTATTTTCGGGAGAGGGCTTATTTTAGAGGAATCTTACACAGTAAGGGGAGGGCTTATTTTCGGGATAGGTCTTATTATCGGGGAAACACGGTAGGAGGCCCTATTTATGAGAACAATGTCCATGGGAGAAGCAGGGAAATACAGCTGAGGAGGCCTCAGTCACTAACACAGGCTGTGACATTAAGCAAAATCACTTCTCCTTCCTGAAACTCACTTTCTTCATCAGTAACTAAGGGGCTTGATTAGATGATCTCTATAGCGCCTTCCCATGTTAACATTTTCATTCTGTGGTCCCTGAAACTGCATTTTCAGGTCCCTTCTAGATCTGGCACATAATGCAGATAATAACTACAATAATGATGACGATGCTAACAACAAGAGCTGGCATTTATAAAGCACTTTTTTAAGGTTTTCAAAGTGATTTACAAATATTATCACATTTTATCCACGCAATAACACATAGTTAGGTGGTATTGTTATTCCCATATTAAAAATGAGGAAACTAAGGCAGATAGAGGTTAGGTGACTTGATAAGGGCCATGTAGCTAATAAATGTTAGAGGCAGGATTTTAATTCAGGGCTTCCTGACCATGAGGGTTCAGCCTGACAGGGTTAGAAAAATGCTGGATTTTGAGTCAGAGGCTCATTCTGTCACTATCTCCATGACCTTTACCTTTCTGGGTCTCCATTTCCTCCCTTCCAGTATAAGTCATGATTCTATTACTGCTTCTAGGTAGTTTGTAAAAAGGTATTGTGACTCTAAGACGGACCCCTCCCACTCCTACCCCTGCTCTATCTCTAACAATGTGGAGAGTGCCATCACTGGTTATATGCTGATACTTCCAGTCACTTGCCTGTTATACAGGCAACAGGAATTCTTCATCCACTTGGTTTTTCCTGTGTGGCTAATATGGAGGAACACTTTTAAGTGACCATGGATTTCACTTAGGAACCTTTCCAAGGCTGATAACAGTTATCATAACATCATCTGCAAACAGAAATATCACACTAACAATAGACCCTAAATTAATGAAATCAAGTCTTTTCATCTTTATTTCAAAAAATGCTGTCATCAAATTCACAATTTTTTTTCCTACTATTTAACTACATTTCCAATGTTTCTATTAGGAAAGGGGAACAAATTCTTTTAAAGTTTAATTTTAAACCTAGTTACAATTGAATAACACAAAGCAGGGCAAAACCAGAAGATACTACAATCAGCCCCTTTAAATAGGGACTAATCTTCAGCACGCTGCTCTAACCCTGGGCATGAAGCCAACCTCCGATACAAACCAAACCTGATTTGTGCGAGTCTTGGGAACACAAGCAGATCTAGTGCCAGTCTTGCAAATGTCAGCCTTTGTTTCTGACAGGTGTCCAACCAAACTGGAAAATGTCTGCCCACTAATAATGAAACTGAGACCCTCCAACTGGACTCGAGGAGTCAGAGAACTCCTGGGTCCTAGGAGGTAGGGCCAGGCTGCCAATCTGGGATAACAAAAGTGATAGAAAGTGATTGACCAGAAGGTACTTTTGGCTAAATCAGAACAAATGAGTTTTTAAATGAAGCTTGCTGACACAAAATCTTTCTTGCATTCTAGGATGACATATGGCTTTCAACTACCTGCTCTTTCTACCCTGTCTTGCTCTTAAGATGGAAGTGCCTAAGGAAAGATGAAACAAAAGTGGAGATGCCCTCATTAAACAAGACCAAAATAGCTTTTATGCTCCATTTTGTTATTTTTAGATACAGAATGACGATTCTGTTATATAACAACATTAAAAATGTTTCATAATCATGGAGGCTGCTCCTTGGCTGACTAGGGTGCAACCTGTGCTCCTAGAGCAACACCCCCAAACCCCCAAGTAACAAACCTACTAACATTGGCTATTTTTTAAAAAACTACACACACAAAACAAGGTAAAGAACAAATTTGGCCCAAGTGAAGCCCAACATATACTCAGATATATTCTCCAAGCTCCTGAAATGCTGTACCGCCTTCTAGTACAGAGACAGCAAGTGAGGCCCCCAAATGTCACCTGCTCTCACATTCAGAGCTCATGTTTAAAACTACGCTTTTCATAACTTTAAAGAATGTTTGAGCTGAAAAGTATTGTAGAATATGGGACAATGTCAAAGCCAGAAGGGTCCTTAGAACACAGAATGTCACAGCTCAAAGAGGTTTCAGAACACAGAATGTCAGAGTTGGAAGGAACTTAGAACACAGAATATTAAAGCTTCGAAGAGCCTTAGAATACAGAACTGAAAAAATTGCAGTGAAAAGAGACATCATAATCACCACCACAGCTGGTATCTACATAATGCTTTAAAGTTCAATTCAATTAAATAGCAAAGTATTTTATATATAAGCATATTATATATATATATATATTTGTATATCTTATTTGATCATAAAACAGAATGTCAGAGCTGAAAGAAACCTGCAAATTGAAAACACGGAACATGAGAGCTAGAAGGGGACTTAGAACATTAAAGGTCAGAGCTAGAAGGGCCCTTAAAATGCATGAACATCAGAACTGGCAGGGGCCTCAGAATGTATGCCAGAGCTGGGAGAGATGCTGCAAGAATGAGCACAGAACTATCAGAGCTGGGAGGCACCGAAAACACAGAATGACAAGAGCTGGGAGGGAGAGGATTCAATGGTTATGATCGTCATGAAATGGAGCAAATTCTTCAACTCTCAGTCAATGCCAGATAACACTGGGCACAGAACAAACAAGCTGTCTCCCAAGCAGGAAACACATCACCCTGTTATCGGGGCCTGTCTATTCTAAGGCTTTTTTTTTTCCCCATGCTGACAGCTGATGTCCCCAGCAGGGAGCATGGGGTGAGGGATCTTTCTAGAATTAGGTGAAGCATTTCAGCATTCAAACCCTACCATTAGTGGAAACATTACTGACATAGTGGCTTCTCTTTGCATTCACTGTGAGGGAACTGTGGTACGTGAGCTCCTCCCAGAACTACACTACACCTGGGATAACGACTGGGATCATGCCAACCAACTTTCCTGCCTTCTGTAATAAGTCTGCAATCAGGGAAGAACGCTTAGAATTACTACTAGCAAAAATGATAACGAGGCTTGATAAACTCCCACAGAACCCCCCCCCCATATTCTTGCCTGCCATTCTAACTAGGCAGCATAAAGAACAGAGTACTAGAGTTGGAGTCAAGAAGCCCTGGATTCAAATATTGCCTCAGACTGGTTGTATGACCCTGGGCAAGTCATTTAACCTCTCCCCCCAAGTTTCCCCATCTGTAAAATGGGGTTAATAATAGCAACTACTGGGGCAGCCAGGTGGCTCAGTGAGTAAGAGCACCAGCTCCAGTGTCAGGATGACCTGGGGATCAAATCCGGGCTCAGAGACTTAGCATCACACCCAGAAATAACTGGCCGTGTAACCTTGAGCAAGTTACTTAACTCCAATTGCTTAAAATAATAATAATAATAATAGCAACTACTTCCCAGTGTTATTGTGGGGATCATATGAGAAAACACTTTAAAGTGTCTTGCAAACCACAAAGCACTATACAGATATATACACTATACTATACTATACACTATACACTATATAGTACTCATTTTTGCTGTTCATTCATCTCAGTCCCTTCTGACTCTTCATGACACATTTGCGTTTTTTTGGGCAAAGATACTGGAGTGATTGGCCATTTCCCACTCCAACTCATTTTGCAGAGGAGGGGTTAAGTGACTTGTCCAGGGTCACCAACTATTAAGTGTCTGAGGCTGGATTTGAACTTGGGTCTTCCTGACTCCACTCTATCCACTGCATCACCTAGTTGCCCAGGCTATTATTAATAACAATGATTAATAATAATATTATCATTATTATTGTTGTTGTTGTCATTGTTATTATAACTCCAACCTCAGAGAACTAGTTCCTTCCTCGGAGTCAAATCTCCAAGAGAAGATAGTAAAACTGGAGGAGTGTTTATGGGGAGAAGTGAAATTCATCAATTCATTTAAATAAACATTCTGTATCCACTATGTATAGAGACCTATATTCTGACAGAGTTTTAGCAACAAATACAACAGCCTCTAAATTAAACAATAAATGGGAAGGAGAGAGACAAACAAAATACTAAGAGAAATCTGAGGAGTGGGATTAAAGAAGCTGCCATAGAGGAGGGGGAAGGGACTTGACTGAATCTAAAAGGAAAAGAAAGAGGACTTCAATAGTGCCAGGGAGAGGGAGCCTCCAGGCAGACTATGGGCACAACACACAGAAGAAGGTGTCTGCAGAGAACAGGGGGGAGGGAAGGGGAGGCAAAGAGCCCTGAATGTCAGGATAAGAAGAACTTTGGGCCCTCTGCTGATGACAAAGCCTCCCTAGCCTCCCCTTCCAGCCTGGTAGCTCATTTTCCCCCTGGGCTCCTCCCCACTGCCACTTCCAGGATCTCCCTCTCCCTCCATCATTCAGTACTCACTCTTACTAAGTACCTATCGACCACCCAATCCAAATTCTGGTAGCTGCTGTCTGCTCACTTCCAGGGCACTCCCCTTCTTTCCTCACTGAGCTCTGTGCCTGGCTCCAAGTCTTTCCTCCTTGCCTCCTGTCCTCACACTAGGGGACTTCCTCAAACACCCTAACCATTTTCCATGGCCTACTCCTCCCCACCGCATTTCCCCCTCCCCCCCCCCCCAGCTATACAGAGAGGCCGTCACACCCTTGCTCTTGCCGTCACACACAAATGCACTACTTCCAAGATCATGAACGCTGAAATCACTTCTCCTTCTACTATTCCTCCTCCTCACCATGACCTCCAATTCCTCAAGACTTCAGTTCTTTCCCAGGCCATTGTCCCTGAGCAGGCCAATCTCTCCTGCTTTCACCACCCTGACCCCTTGGCAAACCAGGTCAGCTCTACACTGTCCTTTTCTCTGGAGTCCCCAGCCTTCTTACCCTATTGAAGATCTTGCCTTGACAAGCTTCCACTTTGGGTCTCTCCCACCATTCCCTGCATTTGCTTCTACTTACCAGCTGCTGACTGAAGCTAGAGCAAATCACAAAGCTCTGCTGCCTGGGCCCAACACAAATTTGTTACCTAATTTCAAGTGAGCCCTCATTGGGGCAAGGTCATTCTTTTACACCTCCCTAATTAACTCATCATCCCACTCACCACAGGGGCTTTTCTAAACCTTCCTACTCCTCCCTAAACCACCTTTGGCTCCACTACCTCTAAGCTGAAAGCTCTGCCTCCCTCCTCCTCATCTCACATCACTCAGTCATGTCTTCTGCTTTCCTCCACTAGCTCCTCCACGGTCCCCATCTCACATGAAGAAATGGCCCCCTCTCCTTGCCAAGGCAAACCCCTCGGGGTGCAGAAGCAAGCCGGCTGCAGCCTTTCTTCTCCAGCAGGCTGCCCCCACTAGCATCCCTTATCATCCTCAAGCCCTCCTCATCTACTATTGCCTCCAAATGTGTCTCCCCTGTCCTCAAAAGGCCCTCGCTTCCTCCATCCATCCCTACCTGCTATCAATGCCATCTCTCTCCTCCCTTTGGTGATTAGACTCCACAAGTCCATTTACAATGGAGGTCCCCACCACCTTTCCTCTTAAATCTCTCCAGTCCTGATGCTGATCTCACCATTCCACCAAAACCTTCTTTAAAGTTGCCAATGGTCTTTTCTCGATGCTACTCCTTCTTGACCTCTCTGTAGCTGCTGACACTGTCAATCACCCTCTCCTTGATCTTCTCTTCTCTCCAGAGCTGGGACACTGCTCCTTCCTAGTTCTCCTCCTAGCTCAGCCTTCCTTCAGATCTTCCTTTGCTGGATTTTCGTTCAGACTACACCTGCTAACCATGCCTGGGCCTCACGGCTCTGACCTAGTCCTTCTTCTCTTCTCCCTCAATACCATTTTACTTAGTAGTCATCGCTATGGTAATGATCCTCAAATTGACTTATCCTGCCCTAATTTCTCTCCTAAACTCCAAATTCAGCTTTCTCTCTGTCTACTAGACATCTAAAAGTGGATGAAGTAAGTGTACACCTTAAATTCAATATGGCAAAACTGAACTATCTTTCTTCTTAACCTTTCCATTCTTCCCAAATTCCCCATTACAGTCAAGGGCACTGGCATCCTCTGGGTTAGCCAGGCCTACAAGCTTTGGGTCACTCTTCCCTCCTCACTCTCTCCTCTCCCAGATCCCATCTGCTGCCATGGCCTGTCAATTTCACTTTTGGAACATCTCTCGAATGTGGCCCTTCCTCTTCTCTGCCCCTACTACCCACCCTCGTCCAGGCTCTCCCGACCGCCCAAATGACTTTCTGGGGGGTCTACCTGCCAGGTCTCTCTGCTCCATTTTTCCTCCACTCAGCAATCTTCCTCAAGCAAACAGCTACCCAAGCTACCTCCCGCCCCCTTCAATAAATTCCAGTGGCTCCCTATCACCTCCCCCTTTAAACGGAAAAGCCTTTCATTCAGGCTCCCTCAAACTTTTCCAGTCTCCTTCCATCACCCCCACATACTCTCCCTCCAAGGGATGCTATAGCTTTGCCCAAGACCCTCTCTCTGACGGGCATCTTTACTGGTGGTCCCTCATGCCTAGAATCCTCTCCCTCCTTGTCTGCCTCCTGGCTTCCTATGCAAGACCCAGCTAAAATCCCAGCTATGATAACTCTGTCCAGATCTCGCTGCTGGTACCTTCCCTCTGACATCACCTCCAATTTACTCAGTCTATGCCTTGTTTGTCCGTAGTTGTTTGAACACCCACAGCAGAGACTATGAACTCCTTGAGAGCAAGGGCTCTCTTCTGCCTTTCTTTCTATCGCCAGGATTTATCATAGAGACTGGCACATAGTAGGCTCTTAACTAATGCTTACTGACTCACTTGATAAATACATCATTTACAGTTGACACAAGACAAGAGACAGCTAATCTGGATGACAGAATTAGGCTCCAAAAAGACTATGGCAGGCTAGAACATTGGACTGAAACAAGTAAGATGAAATTTAATAGGGATAAATATACAGTTTTACATTTAGGTTAAAAAAATCAGCATCACAGGTATAAGATGGGGAAGATGTGGTCAGAGAGCGATTTCTCAAGGAAAAGAGCTGAGGCTCATAAAGAACTGAAACGCTCAGTGAACTGGCAGGGTTACAGAGCAGCCAAAATAGCTAGTAGGATCTTGGGCTACATTAAGATGGACAGAAAGACAGATCAAGAGCTAAAGAGATGGAGAGAAAATGTTATGAAGGCCTTTACTTACCCTGGGTCAAGTCTGGTGCAGAGTGCTGGGGCACAGACGCCAATGGGGGAAGACAGCATACAAAGGGGTGTTGGGAAGGGGCAGGGAGGTGGCCTGCAGGTCTGGACAGCAGCAAGCGAAGGGGAAGCCCTGGCTTCTGGGGGGTGAACAGCCAGCAGAACAGGAGTGCCATGGGGATGCTGGCAGGGGCCCAACTCCCAGGACTAAGGAAGGCACAACTCCTTCTGACTCTGGCCTGGGCAGGCCCCAGCTGGAACACTGCTGTGCTCCATTCCAGACACTGCAGCTGAGGAAGGACGACATGGAGAAGAGAAAGAAGTGAAGAGTGAAGGCGCCCAGTTCGTGCCACTTGAGTAGCTGCTGAAGGAACTGGAGACATTCAGCCAGGAGAAGAGATAAAACATCCATCAAAAAGCCTATCTAAGAGATAGAAGTTTTGTTATCTATGGCCCTAGAGGACAGAATTAGGAGCAATGAAGAAATAAACGTTGCAAAGAAACAAATGTAGGCTTCCAATCACATCAAGGAGTATATGTTAAGTGCCTAACTACTCTGGAAAGCTCAGGAGATGCAAAGGAAGGAAAACAACAGTCCCTGCCTTTAAGGAGTGCACAATCGAAGGGCATAGGCAAAACGCAAAGAGCTCCATGTTGGCCTATGTTTGCTCTAAGCTATGTACAAGATAGATGGAAGGTAATCTTGAGAGAAGGCTCTAACATCGAGGGAAATCAGGAAAGACTTCTTATAGAAGATGGGGCTGTAACTGAGACTGGAAGGAAGCCAGTGAAGCCAAGAGAATGAGATGTGGAGGGAATCTGGAGATGGGGGGGCTTGTCCCAGGGATATTAAGGACCAGCATCACTAGACTGTGAGTAAGCATGTGGAAGGAAATGCAGCGTAAGAAGAAGGACTTTAAAAGCTCTGGACGTGAGAGGGAGTTACTAGAGTTTTCTGAGCCCTCATTGAGGAAGCTCACTTTGGTAACTGAGTGGATGATGGCCTGCAGTAGGAAGAGATCTGAGGCAGGCAGACCCCCAGCAGGTTACTGCAGGTCCAGGAGAGAAATGAAAAAGTTCTACCAACCAGAGTTCTCCAAGGGTGAGACTGCTCTTACAGCTGGCAGCTAGAGCAAAGGGCAGACAACCAACGGCAAGGCAACCTGCCGAAGGGATGCCTTCTCAGGGCTGGTCTGGCCTAGGGGGTTTATAAGTCCCCTTCCACCTCTGAAATTCTGTAGTCCATAATTTCATGATGAGGAATCAAGCAATCAACAAGCATTTCTTAAATGCAGGGAAGTGATGCAGTGGAAAGGGTACTTCTCCACTGAGTCAGGAAGACCCGAGTTTATTTAAACCCAGCCACAGACACTCACTAGCTGTATGACCCTAGAAAGCCATTTCACTTCTATCTGCCTCAATTTCCCTACTATAAAATGGGAACAATAACAGTACCTGCCTCCCAGAGCTGCCATGAGGATCAAATGAGAAAACAGTGGTAAAGTACTTCAAACAATGCCTAGTGTATAGAGTAGGTACTAAATAAATGCAAGCTACCATTATCATTACCATCATCATCATTATTATATGCCTACCACATTCCAGGCACTGTGCTAAACATTGAAGAAACAGATTAAAAATGAAAAGGTCCCTAATGTCAAGGAGCTAACACCCTGTTGGGGGAGACAACACTAGCCAGATAACACTTTAAGGTTTGTAAAGCACTTTACAAATACTAACTCATTTTATTTTTCCTACAACCTGGGAGGAAGTTGCTATTATTATCCCCATTTTACAGATGAAGAAACTGAGACAGACAGGTGAAGTGACTTGCTCAGGGTCATACTGTTAGTAAGTGTCTGAGGCCAGATCTGAACTCATCTTCCCAATTCCAGGCCCAGCTCTCTATCTACTGAGTCATATAGCTGTTAATTAGATTCCCTTCATGATATAGGCTGCTCAGGTCACATCTGGACTAGATAATATATTTATAGTAGAACAATGACCAACCAGCAAGTGATGAGAGGAGGCAGCACAGAAATTCAAAACCATGCCAGGTGACAGCCAGCTCAAAGAACCAATGATGTTTTAGCCTGGAGAAAAGGCTTAGTTGAGAAACAGGATTTCAAATGTGTGAAGACAAGTCATAGGAAAGAGTTATTAAATTTGTTCTGTTTGGCTCCAAAGGGAAGAACTAGGAGTAGAGAGTTACAAGGAGGCAAATTTCTCTCAACATAAAGAACACCCTAAAGATTACAGATGTTTGAAAAAAGTCTGGCTGGTGAAGGGGTGAGCTCCTCATCCGTGAGGATGTGCAAGAGTGGGAGGCTCCATACTGTAGTAGGGCCAGAGTTAATTCCTGTTTTAGGCAAAGTCTGGACTAACTGACCTCTAAGGATGCTTCTAACTCAATTCTGCCTTTCTAAATCAGTTCACAGGCGGGCTGGCCCTTGACCTAACAGAAATGAAACTCACCCTGCTGATGGGAGGCCTGGCCTTAAGTACCAGCTCTGACACATGAAGCACAGTCATTTAGCCTCTCTAAGTCCCAGTTTCCTCATCTGCAAAATGGGGACAATCATACCTACCTCCCTGCCTGTTTGTTAAGCTCAAAGTAGATAAGCCATAAAAAATGTTTTGTAAAGCCCATAGCACTATGTAAAAATAAACTAATGGTGTTATTGGTTATTGTTATTCCTGCAAGAAAATGCTTTCCAAGTTCTAAACAACCAAGTTCTTTCTACATGAATTTTCAAGGTTCTACTACACAGTAAGGTGGGGGCAGCCTACATATGAAAAAGGAGAATTTCCTGCAAAAAGCACAAGATTTGTATTATAAATCTGGTTTTCCACACTTGAAATCCTTCTTACCAAGTCCAACCCACTACAGGAGAACAAGGCAGGCAGCACTGGCTCCCATCATGGCTCACAGGCCATTCAAGTTCAGGAACACATGATACTCAAGTATTTGCTCAAAGACCCTGATTGATACAACACACTCTCTGTCTCTCTCACTCACTCATTCACTCACAGGACTCCACACAATATCTTTGCCAGTCACTAAAGAGACTCAGAAAACCAGTTTCCCAGATGAACAGAAATGTTTCCCTTCACCCAGGCTAAAGCCCCACACCCCACCCAGACCCAAGGTCCTTCTAACTGCCATCACCTGTGATTAATCATCAATTCCTTCTCAAGCCCTTAGGGGATTGATCTTTTTAATTCAACAAAACCAAAAGTGTGTGACAGAGAGAAATTGACAACAGGTTATGAACAATACTGGGTCACCAAGGGAACACAAATCCTCCTATTCGGTATTTGCACAGAATCTCTCCCTGTAGCCCTTAGGCACTTTAGATCATAATTAGATCAGCTTTTTTCTTGTTGTCATAACCAGATGCATGTTGTAAGAAACTGAATTCCCCTTTTGCTGATTGTGCAACTGAGGCCTGGGGAGACCAGATGCTTGCCAAGTCCCAAATATCAGATGCTGACCTAGCACACTAACCACTGGCCCAAACTACCTGCTGCTTCAAAGCTGACAACTCTGTGGGGCACGTTCTGGGGAGCAAATCCTCATCTCCCCATTTTACCCACGTGCAGGAAGCATGCACTCCAGGTGCAGCGGCTTGCCCATAGACCCACAGCTAGGATGCAAAGAAGCCACATTCAGACCTGCGTGCTTTGGATCCAAGTCCCAAGCTCCTTCCGGTATAGCACCCCCAACCGCCCTAATCTTTGAGAGTCCCACAGTCTCTGTGCTTAGACTTCGGAGTTCTAGGCTCTCCAGCTCAGTCTTGTTCTAAGGCCACCTGGAGCTCTGAAAGTCTGTGTTCTAAGGTTCCTTTGAGTTCTAAAATCACCTAGCAAACTCTTCAGTAAACTCACCATCCATAGGCTGAACAAAAGCAAACCTCAACCTCCCTTAATTGACCACAAAATGACACATGTAAATCCCATGGTTATATTTACATTGGCTGCACACTGTATCCTATCACAGACCTTCATGTTCAAAAATCTAATTTCACCAGCAGTATCTCACAGTCCTTGACCTCCTGTCGCTTCCAGCATAGCAATATGGAGGCAATATATACATAAACATGAGATATTTACACAAGAACTAAATCGGAACAGGATAAAATAATTAGGGACTTAGTTATGCCAAGTCCAAGGCAAAATGGGTGATTTCTCCCTAAGGGCATTTAGGAAAGCTTCTTGGAGACAGCGGCATTCCAACTAGGCCTTGAAGGATGATGGGTAGGAATTCAACAGGTGGGTACAAGAGAGGGGAGGAGAGAAAGGAGGGCTTTCTGGGCACAGGGAACTGTGTGAACAACAGCAATGCCTTTTCTGGGCTCGTGTTCACGGGCAAAGGAGCAAGAGTAGATCATGATGCAACAAACACTATCTCCCAAGCTGCTCCAGTTTGGCTTACTACACACACCATCCTCAGGACTTGATCTGATGCAAACAGAAAAAGATAAGCTAAGAAAGCAGAGCATTTTTTTAAACAAAAATTTAATGCAAAGAAAGAGAATAAAGAGGTAGTTACCCAAGGAAGATGGAATCTCTTCAGTGTGGCAGCACTCACGCACCAGATATGCCAAGGGCTTGGTTCCACTTATCTTCGAACAGGAGGCACAGTACAGTAGAGATGGCCATGGCCTTGGCGCCAGTGATCTGGGCTTCAAGCCTTGACTCTTCCACTATGTTTGACCTTGGGCAAATAATTTCACTTCCCTGAGCCTCAGTTTCCTCATCCTGAAAAACAGTGATACTGGTCCCTGCCTAGAACTCGGATATGAGTTATTTATTATTCAAAACACTTGAGGTCAAGAGAGTTCAAATACAGGCCTGCTGGTCCTTTTTTTTTTTTCTTTGCTTTTTGGAGGGCAATTGGGGTTAAGTGACTTGCCCAAGGTCACACAGTTTTTTGTGTTAAGTGTCTGAGGCCGGATTTGAACTCAGGTCATCCTGACTCCAGGGCCGGTGCTCTCTATTCACTGCACCACCTAGCCACCCAGGCCGGCCTTTTCTATAAGTTAGGAAGTTACTCTGGGCTGCTGTTTTGTTTTGTTTTGTTTCCCCAAATTTCTCTTTGCAGAGCTATTCAGGAAGTAAAACAATATCCCCATTTGGGAAGGCTTCTCCAGCCAAAGAGGATGCCAGTTGGTATTCCCATTGCTGACATTCAATAAATATTAAAGCTTCAGTATTGTCACCACATATCAAGTCACAGATTTGGGGGATTAAAAGGGACCTCAGGAGGGAGAGAATTTGGAACTCAAAATTTTTTTTAAATGAATGTTAAAAATTGCTTTTACATACTATTCAGAAAAAAATAAAATATTTTTTTAAAAAGGGACCTTAAGGGATCATCTAGTTCAATTCAATTTAATTTACTTCAGCAAACACATATTAAACCCCTACTGTGTACAGAACCCTGTGTTACAATGAACATTTGCTGAACCCCACTACATAACATTCATCTAAGCTCCAAGAAGAAAATACAAAGACAATATTAGTCTAGTAGGGACAATACCACACACACACACACACACACACACACACACACACACACACACTACCTCAATGCAAAACTAAACATAATTAAGTATATCAGAGAACTACAAAGAGATATACAAGATCCAAGGAAGAATTTTTCCATTTTTTTTTTATTGGAGGGAAGAGGCAGTGGGGGAGGGAGCAGAAATAGGTAAGGTTTGGGGAAGAAGTAACATTGAAATGAACATTAAAGAATGAGTATGAGTTGAAGAATGGTGGGGGAAGGACACACAACTCACTTTATAGATAAGGGAGACAAGCCTTGTGCACAAGGACTATTTGCTTTCGCCCTCTGTGTATCCAGGGCCCCTAGCACACTGCCTCCCACTCAGGAGGTGCCTAGCATTTTGTCAAACTGAAATGAATTGAATTGAATTTGATGACCTAAATCCCAGGGAGGGGCAACAACTTGCAAGATGTCACAGAGTGAGTTCATGTCCTTGCCTCCTTGTCAGCTTTCACTTCCCTGACATCATTTTGCTGTTCAGTTAATATGAACCAAATATGGGGCGGCTAGGTAGCACAGCGAGTAAGAGCACAGGCTCCAGTGTTGAGAAGACCTGGAGATCGAATCCCGGGCTCAGACACTTAGCACCCACCCAGAAACACCTGGCCGTGTAACCTTGAGCAAGTTACTTAACCCCAATTGCTTAGGGGTGGCCAGGTGGCTCAGCGAGTAAGAGCACCAGCTCCAGTGTTGGGATGACCTGGATCAAATCCGGGCTCAGATACTCAGCACCACACCCAGAAATAACTGGCCGTGTAACCTTGAGCAAGTTACTTAACCCCGATTGCTTTAAAAAATATATATATGAACCAAATATTCAACTCGATCGTGTTTTGGAAAAGGCCACAGTGACAGGTACATTCTTGACTCTAATTAATTTGTTTTCTAAAATCAAAAATGTAACATAAACACAGACATATACATTAGAAGATAAATAACAAAATGACAAGAAAAGGCCCATAATCTGCCCTCCAAGAAGTACCGATAATGACATCTAAGTTCATTTGCAGAATGTTTTCCTCACCAGAACCCAGAAAGGTCATTGTGAGGAACTGCACCCAAATTAATATTCTCCCAGTACAAAGAAGGAAGCAGTAGCTGAAGGGAGGGGTCAAGGCCAGGCCCAAGATGCCAGGAATAGTGAAGGATGAGGCCAGGGCTTCTGGCTCTAAAACCAGGCCTCAGTCCAATACCCCACCCCAAGATATTCAAATGTATCCTTCTCAATATTCCCTGGAGGTACTAAAATGACAAGGATGATTTAACCCAAGCATAACAGCAGGCAAGCGAACTGAGCTGCCCCATAGTGACAAAATGGAAAACCAAGCCAAGATCTCCTGCCTCCTGACCCAGTTCCCTACACAGGAGACCATAAAGCCTAAAACAATATCTCTAGTATAAGCCTGAGGATAAGAAAGGATGTAGGTGTGAATATAGAACCAGGAATGGGTCCAAGGGATAGGGAACAATGCAGAGAAAAAGTATCCATATGGGCTAAATAGCACATGGGTCCAGCCCTAGCCAAATTCCCAAAGTGAGTTTACTGTACTTCCTCCAGACACTTAACCATTAGGAGTCCTCAGGGTCTTTCTTTCCCCTCTAGAAGGTATCAGGCTGAAAGCAAGAAGATCTGGGTTCTGAGTCCTGGCTCTGTCACTAACTCCTTGGGCCAATCATTGCTTCTCCCAGCCTTGGTTCCCTTCTCTGTAAAATGAAAGATCTTACGATCACTAGGTAGGTGATGTCAAGAATCCAGTTTTACTTAGTATTCTGTGCTGTAGCTTCCTAGGTCCCTTCAACCTCTGACATTCAACATCATGAAGACTCTGATTCAATTATTCACTGCTAAAGCTGGCCATCAGGGAGGGGGTAGGGAAGCTAAGGTTTGGGTGGCATATCCACAAGAGGGTATCTGCCACAAGGCAGGGGCCTCCCAGCAGGGCTACCATGCTATCCTGCTGCTGCTCCCCTTTTCGGAATCAACTTCTGGCGGAACTGTGACCACCTCCACCATGCTCCAGCAGCCCCCACACAGCTCGGGGAACAACTAAACATAGCCTCCACCCGCTGCTGGGGGCGGAGCATGTGGACTGGCTCTTCACTCTCTTCTTTCCAGCATCCCCCTATGCCAAACCAGCCTGGGGCTGTCAACCAAGGCCATCTTCTATTCTGTCCACAGGTTTCAGAACAGAACAATGAGATGGTTGTACTGTAAACTGGCCGGGGCATTCACTGGCAATGGCTTAGGCACCTACTATGTGAGAAGTACTGAGCTCAGTGCTGGGGAAAGTACAATGATGAATAAGGCACAATCTCTTGCCCTCACAGTGCCTACAGTCTAGTCACAGGACAAACAAACTATACTGTGACACACTGATGGATCTGTGATCTCATCAACGTGAGGAATTTCCTCTAACGGTACAGATCACAATTCATCCATGGCTCGTCCTGTGAAACTATACTTCTCCTCACACGCTGCCGACCTCAGCCAGAGGAAACCACACAATTGTGCTGACTGGGTGAACTACAAGTTTATATTACCTAACCCCAGCTGGGCCCTCAATTCAGCAAGGCAGTCCTTTTCTCCCCTCCCTAGTAAATTCATTATCTTACTCCCCACAGAAAGTATTCCAAACTTCCTCTTCTCTCCTCAAGTCTCCAACACCTCCCTGTTCCCTTAGTTTCTCAGCTGAGGACCTCACTCCTTACTTTACTGAGAAAATTGAGGTCATTCTATGTGAGCTCCCTTTTCCCCCAATCTCTTCATCTCAAAACCCCTTCACATCACCTCCCCTGTCTCTTTTTTCACTCCAGTCTCTGATGATAAGCTAGCCCTTCTCATGCCAAGGCCAACCTATCTCTATGGGCCTTTTATCGCATCCCCTCCCATCTTCTCCAGCAGACTGGCCCCTCAATCAGCTCCATCTTTCTAATTTTCAGGCAATCCTTATCTACTAGTTCTTTCCCTGTTGCCTTCAAACATGCCTAAATCTCCCCCGTCCTTTAAAAGAATCTTTACTATACCCTAACATCCCCTCAAATTATCATCCTATATCTCGTCTTCTTTTCTCTGCCAAACTCCTAGAAAAAGCTAAGAGCATTGCTTTCATTTCTTCATCCCTCAACTGAAACTGTTCTCCCCAAAGTTAACATGATCACTTGCTGGCTAAAAGTAAAGGCCCTGTGTCGATGCTCACCATTCTTGAGCTCTCTGCTGACTACTATCTTCCCCCACTGCTCTTTCCTGCCTTTGAAGACAATCCTTTGCTGCTGGTTCTCTTCCTACCTGCCAGACCACACCCCTTCAGTCTCCTTTAACTGGCTCACCATTCACACCATACTCCCTGACTGTGGGTGCTCTACAAGGCTCTGTCCTGGTCTCCTCTCATTTCTCTCTGTGACCTCATCAGCTTCCATTAATTTAACTATCATCTTTCTACAGATGACTCCCATATCTAAATATCAATCTCTCCCTCAGCTTCAGTCCTACATCCCCAACTGCCCACTGGACATTTCAAATTGGATGCCCCAGAGTCATCTCCAACTCAACATATCCAATAGAGAATTAATTAGGTCTTCCTAGCCAACCCATTCCTGTTCCAAACTTTCAAAAGGATCACCATTCTTCCAAAAATCAGCTGGCAAATCCTGCTACTTTTACCTCCACAACATTTCTTCTGAGCCCCTGCTCTCTACTCACATGGCCATGCTCCCCCTCCTTTGCACATCTTACAGGAGGACATGCTAGGCACTGTTATGAGCTCTTGCCTGCATGACTGCATCTCCTCACTGGTCTCCCAGCCTCTGGTCTCTCCTCACTCCAGCCCATTCTCCAGGCAGTTGCCGAAGTAGATCTGACCGTGTCATTCTCTACCAGGTAAACGTCAGTGGTTCTACATTGCCTTTAGACCCAAATACAAACAATTTTCACAGCCTACCCTCCTAAGGTCACTGTACGTGATTCCTTTTCCCACATTCTATGGTCCAGCTACACTAGCCTTCTCTCTATGCCACTAACACATTCTATTTCCTGTTCCCATGCTTTTCCTCTGACTACCCTCTATGCCTGGAATGCATTTCCTTCTTACTTTCACCTTCCACACTCTCTCTCTCCCTTCAAAATGTAATTCAAGCCCTACCTTGGACACAGAGCCTTTCCTCACCCTCCCTATCACCAAGAGTCCCCCTGGGTAATTACCTCACATTTAACTATCTTGGACCTCTCCTATATATACCGCCAGACATACCTGTTGTCTTCTCGGACAAAATGTAAACTTCTCAAGAGTGAAAATGCCTTCATTTTTTGTCTCTGTATCTTCAACACCTAGCACAAGGCTGTGTCCACATAGCCTGTGGACTGACTTTGGTTCATATGCTCCCATATGGCCTCATCCCCCGACCTTGTCTGGATGGACCAGTGGAGTCCCAGGGCTCTCTCTCTTTGACCCCTCATTAATGTCAAATGCCCAGTCCAGGACCTCCTGTGATCTTACAGCCTACACTGATGAAAATAACAAAACCTCATGTCCATATGGCATTTTAAGGTTTAAAAAGTACTTTCCTCACAAATGTCCTATGAGCCAAAAAAGACAAAAAACATCATCTTCATTTTATGGATGATGAATCTAAGACTAAAAAAAAATGAAGTCACTTGTCCAAAGGCACCATACATACTTAAGGTGCAGCCAAGTCAGGATTCAAATTCAAGCCTCATAAGCCAACAAATCCAGCGTTCCTTCTGCTCTACTACGGTGTAACAAATAACCAGAGTAAAAACGATACATGATAAATGAGTAAAGGAGATGGCAAAGAGAACGCTATGTGGGGGGACAGCTCATTCAGACTCTGGGGCTGAGCTGAGTGTTAAAGGATGAGCTGGACTTTCACTAGGCGGGTGGAAGGGAGCTGTAACAGGAACAGCCTGAGGAGAATAAGCACGATCCCTGTCCCACATTTTGAATTCCATGTTCCGGTCCAATGGCAACATCTGGACAAGATGGAATTTCATTCTAGTTTATGATGAAAACCTTCCTGGGCAGGTGAAGCCGGCCCTCTCCCACGGCTCAGGAACCATGTTTTTCCAAGAAAAAGCAAAGTAGGGGAAGTCACCAGTTCAGCTATTTGTAAACAGAAAGATTAATATTATTCTACTTCAGCCTCCTAGCCAACTTTTAAGCAGGAAAACTATGCATTCGTTTTATCATTTTCTCAAATAATAGTATCAGCTCACTTTTCTACAACTCCTTACACGTTACAGTGTCCTTTCTTCCCAACAACCCTGTGAGGCAGGTACTACTGCAAGGATTATTATCTTCATTTTACAAAGGAGGAATCTGAAGATCAGCAAAGTGAAACAATTTGCCAGCCATGATTCCAAAGAGTGTAAAGATTGTGAGGCTCAAATGAGAAAGTACGTAAGCCTCTTTGCGAACCTTAAAGTGCTATATAAATGTCAGTTATTAAGTGTGGGCTGGGAGCGACAGGTGATCCACGGTGCTTAAAGCAAAATAAATTAACGAGTGAATGAAAAACAACCAAAACATCCCATCCAAGGGGTAACTGGAAGCCACTCGGGGGTTGAGAAAGGACTTCACTCAGGCAGCTTGAACACCCAAGTAACCTGTCTTGTTGACACACTCGGAAAAGATATAGAGAGCTAGAAAGGAGAGGCAGCATGGCTTCAAGGAAGAACAGTGGACTTGAGTCTGAAGAGCCGAGTTCAAGCCCCAGCTCTGGCACTTGCTAAATTCTGTGACTATGGACATATCACAGGCCACAATTTCTTTTGTGAAAATGAGGGAATTGGACAAAGCTTTTTTTCTTAGGTCCTCCTCAGCTCTAAAACTCTGTGATTCGTCCTTCCTGGATCCTGGCAGAGCACCTCATTTAGATTTCTGCCCTTCTCTCGATCTGCTTTGTTACTGTGCTGGTGCAGTAGCCTCCTCCCAAGCTCACTCCTGTTCATTCTCTCTCTCTCTGTCTCTCTCTGTCTCTGTCTCTGTCTCTCTCTCTCTCTCCCCCTCTCACCCCTTTCTTCTCCCCCCTTCACTCCCTCACTCCTTCCTTCCCCCTCCTCTTCTCTCCTCTCCTCATGGTGGCTGCTTCACAGACCCTGGCTGAGTCTACTTGTTGTTGAGCTGAACGAAGCACTACGAGACATGGTCATATGGACTATTTCCCTTCCAAAACTCACACTCTCTCTGAAAGAGGTACCGGAACAGTAACTTAACTCTTGTGGGAAATTTATTTTCATGTGATCTGGTGCCATGGCAAATTCCTAGGATCCTAGAGCATAAGTAACCCTTTCACTTTCAGCCCCACCATGTTCTCAACACCAGAAGGGCAGGGACCCTGAAAAACCAAGCCCCTGGCGCCAGGCACACTGGCTCCCCACACACTCCTCCTCAAAGCTTTCTGCTGCAATGGCCGGTTGGGACTGGCTCACCATCCCAGCCTCAGGTACTCATGGTACGAGGAGCGAGCCTACAAAGTTTGGCGTTTTGACTTCTACACTGAATTTTTTCAAATGTTGTGTATTTTTTCAATCAGGCAAGAAAGAGGCCTTTCCTACAGCATGAGACAAACTGGATATTTACACATAAATGGGGCAGAAAGAGGAAAGGTAATATCCAGTAGTTTTTAATAATCCCTCTTCTCCCCCTATAAATGAGATATCCACAAGCTCCTCAAAATCACTTCACACACATGCAATCTCTGCAAATGTCAACAATTCATTCAAAAATAATTAAAAAGTGCATGAGACTAAGGACACCCTGTAGTCATTCAGAGACTGACAAAGTGGGAATTGACCAACAATGAGTTCACTGCTATGATGTTGTACATTCAGTCTCCAACTGCGCTGTGCCACTTCCTAGGTACAATTACAATTATTAGCAGGATAACAGGCTAGACAGCTAAAACAATAATCTTGTTTATGAACTCAGACCCTAAATTCTCTTTTAGTTTCCAGAAAAGACTTTAAAGCACTTCTCAGGTTGCTAAATCAGAGAATAAGGTTAATAAGAGTATTTTTCTCTATCACTCTAAGTTACATACTGTGCTGTGGGCAATCCAAATTATTGCACAGCTTATTCAGACAACTTTTGCTGGCTTCTAGCCCAGTCTCACTCAATGAAAACAACCAGGGTCTCAACTGATAACACTGAGTTAATCATTTTCATGTAAAGCAGTTAATGATTCTGATGCATGGGATCACAGATGTAGAACTGGAAGGGCCCTAGTCCAACCCTCTCATTTTGCAAACAAGTAAACTGAAGATACAGAGGGAATGATGTACCCAATGATGTACCCAAAGTCACACAGGTAAATAGCAAAGCAAGGATTTGAACTCAGGTCTTCAAACTCCAAATTAAGGACTCATTCCATTACACCATGACAATGATACTTTAAGGACATGTGATTTCATGAGCAATACTATGAAATGCTTCTGAGTGGTTTCAGACTGTCAATATAATAGCAATAATAATTGCTCATGTTTCTATCATGCTTTACAGTTTCATAATGTTGCTGCTGTTCAGATGTGTCCAACTCTTTCTGACCCCATGGACCTGTTATACAGTACCTGGGGGTTTTTGTGGTAAAGATACTGGAGTGGTTTGCCATTTTCTTCCTCAGTGGATTAAAGCAAACAGAATTTGAGTGACTTGTTCAGGGTCACACAGACAGTAATTGTCTAAGGTCACATGCCCAGCACTCTACTGCCTCCACAATTTAATAATAGCTCACATTAACTATAAGTTTTGAAGGTCTGAAGAGCACCTCATATATGATTTCATGTGATTGTTTCCCCTGTGACAAAGGCAGCACAAGGATTAATGGTCCCCCTTGAGCAATGAGCAATAATAAGGCTCCAAGGAAGCTGATTCCATCAGGGTCTTAAAGGCAGGAAATGGAGTAACAAATCTTGAAAGGTCACTAAGCCTCCCAAACCCCTGGTTTTTTCACCACCCTGGATTACCCATAACAACGTTTTCCAATCACAATCTACAGAAATTTCCCAGTGATTCAACAACTGTCTTGGATTCAAAGTAGCCACATCCACGCAGAGGGCCAGACTCCAAGCTGACAGGGGCAGTGGGTTCTAACACAAATGTCTTTTTAAAAATATATACCAACTAAAGCAAATGACATATAGTAAATCTTTGCTTTCCCCAATTGTTTGGACTTTCTGATGCTTTAAAAACTATCCCACAATGGTAGGCTATGGGTGGACACTTTTGGAATAAGGACACAGTACGTAGAATGTCGTCATTTTCATAATGATCCCACCCAAGGGTACAGAAAGGTACTCTTGAGAGTACCTATTACTTCTTCCCACTCAAGCACACTCCCTTTTTACCTTCAAGATAGGGGGAAGAGAAAAGACCCACTTGGGGGGCATCTATGGCTGGAAATCACTGAATTACAGAACTGGATGAAATCTTAGAGAAGGAGCCCTAATTTTACCAGGAAGATATTTAGCAATGGCCAGAGTGGCTTAGATCATGCAGCTAGCCAAAAACCAAGCCAAGATTTTAAGCCAGATCCCCTGACTCCTTTCCTTTACACCACATCTCCTTGGCCACCATGGTATCTCCTCCAGCTTGGGCTCCAATTTTGTCACACTAAGTCTCTTGCCTATCCCATAACAACTGTACAAGCATGTAGTGCTTTAATGTCTGTGAGCCCAGACTATCCTCATACAAACCCTATAAAGGGAATGGGACAAGTCCCCAACTTCATTTTACACCTGAAGAAATTGAAACTTAGAAAGGTGTCAGGGAAACAAACTGGTTCTTCTCATTCCCAATATGGGCTCTTTCCATTACACTCACTGCCCAGGCCAGCTAGCCTTCTCTTGGAGTCGTTCCAGAGGAATGATGGCCTCCAATGATTTTGAGACCTCTGGGATGCTAATCTGGAGTGTGACCTGAAATGAGGAAACAATGTCCTCTAGCCACTGCAGGCCCTTTAGCCTCTTTTTGTTTTTCTTTCCTAGAAAGATGAGAAATTCATCGGTCTCCTAAAAATCAAGGTAGCAATTTTCCAAGTCCAATCCCTTAAGACCTGAAGCTATTGGAGGGTTTTCGGGAGAAAAGCAGCCCTCTGACTTGGCCTGAATGTCCCCAGTGTCCAGGAATCTCTGTTGGGTCGGTTTCTTCTAATGTCAATGGAGGCACCTGAAGATGCTAACCTAGGAGCACCCTTTCTTTACATCCGGCAAATGATAAATATTGACTTTCTCCACTCCTCCCCTGGGCAGAGCCTTTTACTAGCTTCCCTGTTTGTGCACCTGGATCAGCCACCCAGCCAGAGATGTGGCAGCTCCTGAGGAAGGCAGAATCCATATGGGCAGCCAGGCCCTCAACTCCTGGCCTTCAAACAGCTGATCACTGTTGGAAATCACCTCCTGCAGACTGTGGAGTGGGAACCAATGCCGGGAATAACAAAAAAGGGAGGCAAACCTGAGCCCACGCCCTTTCCACTGCTGTGGGGAGGATGGGAGCTCCCTAGAAAAAGAGAGGACAAGTCTTTTCCTGTCATCACTCTCTCTCATGGAAACATAGAAGGACAAAATATTACAGCAATACAAAGTACCATCTAAACTAAACACCATTACCTCACAGAAAGGGATACTGGGAACCACAAAAGTTAAATGACTTCCCCTTGATCACAGTGAGTTAATGGCAGAACCAGGATTAAAATTCAGGTCTCCTGATGGCCAAGTCAGGGCTTTCTACCCTACACTATGTGGTCACTCAATATCATCACCAGGTTCTTATCCCACATTGCCTTATAATATAGTTACTCATGTCAGCAATTCCTCAAGCCCAAACTAGACATTAAATTCCTGGAGGGCAGGAACTGTCATATACCTCTACATCTCACAATGCCACTTTGTGACTGTCTGATTTTCCAACCCACCCTGAATATACCATGTAATAGTCCAAATTTCCATTAAAATAAAAGCACATATCAACTGAAATCTGCCATCACCATTTTAGCAGGATGCAAAAATACCAAGTACACCAAGGCTAGATATCTTCAGACCTTTTTCTACCTGACAGTTGCCTCTCCTCTTTCCAGGAGAGCCTCAAGGTGCATACAAAGAAGTTCCGCCATGGAGAAAGGAAGCACCTCCCTTTTTCCAGGCTGCACCTACCGTGTTTCCCCGATAATAAGACACTGTCTTATTATTTTTTTGGACAGAAAAACACCAGAGGGCTTATTTTCAGGGGAGGGCTTATTTTAATGAACATTGACAGCAATTTTAATAAACAGGTAAATGTGAACAAAAAAATGTACCTTTATTCAATAAGCAAATCACTGGGGAAGAACAGGATGACGCGCTCACTGCTGCAGCTCTGATTGGATGCAGCTCGGAGCATGGCGTGCGTTTCACCCAGGGGGGGGGCGGTGCATACAGAGGGTACCGTAATGTAGCATGTAGCGCAGGGGATTACCTTCACTACAGTAGCAATCTCAATAGGGCTTATTTTCGGGGGAGGGCTTATTTTCGGGATAGGTCTTATTATCGGGAAAACACGGTAGGTTTCACGGTAGGAAACACACCCTCTTCACCTCTGCCTCTTAAAAGCCCTTGTTTCCTTCAAAGCTCAGCTCAAATGCATCTCCAAAATGACCTTTCATGACCTACCTAGCTGCTAGTGCCCCTCTACCCAAATTACCCCATAATTTAATCTGTATAGACATATATGCATATATGTTGTCTTTCCCAATGAACTAGATGGTTTTTTATTTCATGTTTGTATTCTGAGGGCCCAGCTCAGTGCCTGGCCCACAAAAGACACTTATAAATGCCTGTTGATTGACTGATTGACAATCCAGACTATCCCCAAAGAGAAGTTTGCACAATTTGTACCCAAACATCCACTCCAAAAGCAACAAGGCAATCAATATACAAAAGAATTACAAATTACAAATCACAGCCTTTACCCTAGTGATATTGCTACTAGGACTAGACCCTAAAGATGTCATTAAAAAAAGGCCTGTCTATATAGAAATCCCTCATAACAGTTTATTTGTAATAACCAAAAAATGAAAGTAACCCACATGTCCAATGACTAGGGGAATGGCCAAATAAACCAATAACTCTACACGATGAAATATTATTATATTGCAAGAAATTACCAACATGAAGTCTACAGAGAAACAGTGGCCCAGAGAACAAGGAAAGCAGAGTCGGAACAGGATCCACAAGGCCTATGACTATACAAAATAAACGATAATGACTACAGCACCAGATTTTCTTTAAATGCACAGAAATAAAGAGACTGGAAGGGGGAATAGAAGCAAATGGCCTTTTTGTTATCAAGTTGAAGTTAATATGCAATGTTTAAAACATACTGAAAGTACTTTGGATTTATAGTCATAGAGCTTTATTTCATTTTTTAAAACATTGTCTCTTTGAATGTTTTTGTTGAATGACTAAGTTTATCATAAAAAATTACTTTCCTCTAACCCTCTGTCCCACCTCTTTCCTGGGCTGCTCTGAGAAAGGATGAGGAGAGTGTGAGTCTGGCTCTTTGGGAAATGCCCAAGCTCCCTTTCAGCTGGGATTCACATAAGAGGATTCTCTCCTTTGGCCACAATGCTCCTTAGCCTGGCATTCGAGGCCTTGGCTATGACTCCTCCTAAATGAGCAGGGTACTCCTGAGTCACAGAGCCTGGTTTGTTGTGTGACTGACTAATGGCAAGTCACTTCCCCACGTAGGGGATCAGTCTGTTCATTTGCAGCAAGGGGAAAACAAGACTATTTATCTGGGAGGAGTTTTTCAATCAGTCAATGAATACAGCTTTATCAAATCTAGTATATGCAGATACTGTGGTAGGCACTAGGACTCCAAAGGCAAACCAAAGAATCCCTACCCTCACCGAGCTTACAGCCCAGCCATAGGAGACATGTACATAGACAGACAAAACAGATTTAAGGAGATTGGCGGGGGGTGGGGGGTAGTAAAGCCATGCTCCCCTGGGGGTAGAGGAGAGTCAGAAAAGGCCTCCAAGAGAAGGTGGCACTTTAGGTGAACCTTGAAGGAAAGCAGGGACTCTGAGACACTAAAGTAAGGTGGTCATACTGAGTATGGGGTTGTTATAAGGAAAAAGTTTAATTAACGACAAAGCATCAGAGAAATAAGAAACTGTATCACCATTATTACAAAGATGGGGATTTCACCGATATGGGGAACTTGGAGGACAAAACTCCCTTTTTACCAATGCAGATAGGCACCTCCCTGCAATTTATAGTCAGAGAATTTGCCTAGAAAATTGAGAGGTTCATTTCCCATCTGGCTTCTCTTCTGGACTTCACAATCTCCAGAAATCTATCATTCTATAGGAGGAAATCCACTCAGGAACTCATACCTCCCCAGCCTCCTGGGGGGGGAGGGGGGGGAAGCATGGGGGCGGGGCACATCTGGGAGCTGTTCCCAGGGCATTCACCTCATAACTCCTGGTCTGCCCTCCTGGACATCATGATCTCCAGAAATGAACACATCATCCTGCAAGATGAAATCCACACTATAAGACCTCCTCTGATCATTTCCTGCCCCGGCTCCAGGACTTCAGCATGCTCCCAAGAGTACCCCCTCCCTTTTCTGCTTCTTTCTGATGTATTGTCTCCCTAGATTCTGAACTCCTTAAGGGCCTTTCTTTGTATCTTCAGCCCTTAGCTTGGGCTTGACACATAGTAGGTGTTTAACCAATGTTTATTGACTCTCTTGAGGTAAAACGACTTGCCAGTGTAAGTTAGAGGCAGGACTCCATCCAAGACATCACATTGTGCCTTGTTAGTGTTCTTGTTATTTTCCAGCCTTGTTTACACAGCCCCCCTGCACACACCATAGACCACAGCCAACCTGGCCAACTTCTTCAGCCATCCTCTTTGCCTTCTTTAGCCCCTTCTCACTTAGTTTACATTACACCTCCCATGCCTGGAGTGGTTTTCTACCCACTGGCTCCCTTCCCCCCATCTCCATCAGTGGAAATCTATCCCTTTTTGGCCCTTTCCGGGCACCATTCTTCCACAAAGATTTTCCTCAATCATTCTTCTTCCCATTACTCCCTGTCATAGGGTCACGCACTCTCAGCTGGAAGAGATCTCAGGCCCACCCACACCTGTACAGGAAATCACAGACGAAATTCCAAGCAAGTGATCATTCAACCTATGCCTGAAGATCTTCACTGGAGGGGAAGCCACGACCTCCTGAGGCAACCAATCCTATTTGGGAACAGTTCCAGTTATTAGGAAGTTTTTCCTCATACTGCGCCAAAAAAACATGCCTCCCCATAACTTCTCCCCATTGCTCCTCCTTTTCCTCAGGGCCAGCAAGAGCAAGTATAATTTCTCTGTCACACCACAGCCCCTCAAACTGTTAAAGACGATTGTCCTTAAAGAGGAGGGCAGGACTACAGTGAAGGCTTCCCATAGTAATGAGCTGGGCTCTAAAGGATCAGCTGGACTTCAACATGTAAAAAGAAAAACATTACTTGTGCATACATCTTATCTCTAATGATGATGATAATCACAGTATGGCCCTGGTGATAGATTCTGTCTTTCATCCCAATAACAACTAAATTCAGAGACAGTATCACCAGTATGGTTGCAGGAAGATAAATTTTTTCAGCAAAAGCAACTCTCAAAGAGCAGCTCTCTATTAAATCAAAAAGGGGTTGCAATATGTATCAGTGAATGCACACTGAGAAAAATCATAGATCCCTGATATACTGAAGAATAATTCCACGAAAGCAAGCCACTTCCCCTACTAGACTGTAAGCTCCTTGGAGCAGGAGGTTACCCCATTTCATCTTGGAATTTATTTCCAGCACACAGCATAAGGGTTCACACTTATCTGAATCAAACCCACAGAAGACAAAGACGAGAAAAGCACCCCTGCACAGTTTCTGCTTTCAAAGTCGGAATATAAATTCCATCAGTTAAGAGTAGGGACACATCATCTCACCTCTCACCTGCAGACTCTAAGGATGCAGTAGGCTCAACAATTAACACTAGAAGACACTCAGCCCAATTCTGCGAAAGGAAAGCTTTTGGTCTGGTTCACAAAACTGAGGAACATATTACCCAATCAAAAAGCAGAAAGTTCTGGTTTGTAGCTGCATCTTGCTTTTGGACTGAAAGCCACCCAGACTTATTTCTAATTGTCCAGAGCTCCGGCTTCCTGCTTTGCCTTTCACTTGTATGCTGGTATCCAGTGTCCAGGTGCCAGTTCACCCGCCTGGTCAGAAAGAATCCACACGACAGACATGTATTCAGGGGATGCAGGAGTAACAAGAAGAGCCTCATTAGCTGGACATGCAAGTTGCAAATGCATTGCTCAGAGGAAGCGTCATCAAAGTGGGTATTCATTTTGATGTGTATTACGAAAGCTACCAATCATCTTCGCTAAAGTGTTCTCATGTCATACAGTGAATAGAGCCCTGGCTCTGAAGTCAAAGGACCCAGATACAAATCTCATTTCTGCCAACTTGGGCAAGTAACTAAACTTCCCTGGGTCTTGGTTTCCTCATGTGTAAAATGAAAGGGTTGAACTGAAGGCCTTTAAGGCCCCTTCCAGAACCAAATCTCTGATCTATGACCATGCTGGAAAGTCTGTAAATAAAGGACGCCCATCAATCACTAAGCATTAAGTGTCTGCTGGATGCCAGGGACTGTGCTTGGAGCCAGTCATACAAACAGAAAAGTGGCAAAGTCCCTGCCCCCAGAGAGTTTACACTCATTCTTTTGGGGTGTGCACCATGTTCACAGACAAGCCAATTAAGGCTATACAAAAAATACACCAAGTGATATGTGGAGGGGGACATGAAAAACTGGAGGAATCAGGGAAGGCCCTTAAAGGAAGGGGCACTAAGCTGAACCTGGAAAAGGTCTGAGGGCTCCATAGGGTTGGAGTAAGGAAGGAAACTGTTCTATGCATAGAGAACAACCTGTTCAAAGGAGACAGGTCATGTTCAGGAAATGGCAAGCAGGACAGTCCGGCTAGAGCAGAAAATGGATGGAAGGAAAGTGAAAGAGAGGCAAGGGGAAAAGACAGGCTTGAAATGCCAAATAGAGGAGTTTGTATTTGAGCCTAGAGGCAATGGGGAAGAACATGGTCAAGCCTTTACTTCAGGAATACTAGTTTGGCCTCTGTGTGAAGGATGGATTAGAAACAAGGCAAGAGAGCCAAGTGAGAGGCTAACTGAAAGGTGACAAAGATCTGTAACACCAAGGTGTTTGTGGGGTGTGTGTAGACAAAGGGGCAGATGCCGGAGATCCCAAGAATGGCAAATGACTGGCCTTGAAGGGTGAGAGTGAGAAGTGATACTGACTCCTACACTGTGAACCTGGGCAGCTAGAAAAAAGACATTGCCATCCATGGAAAAAAAGGATGAGGAGGAGGAGAAATGGATTCACTGGGAAAAAGAAAGAGGCAGGCTTCTGGTGTGCTGCATTTATGGTGACCACATCCCATACCCCACTACCATCCAGATAAATATGGAAAGGATCAAACCAGGAGGGGAACTCCTGGGGAATGAAGTTTTCAACCATAGCCTCTTACATTCCCTCTGAAGTCAAAAAGGAATCGTAATCTTCATCAGGGAAAGAAGTGCCTGGAAGAACAAACTTCAACATCCAGGATGCACTAGAAAGAGTGTTCCACAAGCTGCTGGTTATGAAACAGTCTGTCATTTAAAAGAAGGCACAATCCTGGCTCATCCAACCATTCTAACAGCAACGCAGGGCTCCTGGTTTACCGGCCCAAAGGAACTCAACGGACTTTGAATTAAAGCCTACTAACAAACATGTCACAGGATCACAGAATGTCAGAGTCGTGAGGAATCTCTGAATACAAAATCTAAGTGTCAAAATGAGGAGGAACCTTAGAACGGAGAATAACAGAATGTCAGAGGTGAAAAGGTCCTAAAAACACAGAGCGGTCAATCAACAAGCACTTATTAAGCATCTACTGTGTGCCAGGCACTGAGGACACAAAGAAAGGCAAGGAGTCCATGAGGAAGAAAACGTTCAAACAGCTATGGAAATGAAATGCAGGATACACACGGTGTGAAGGGAGGGCAATGTCAGAGGGAGAGGGCTCAAGAGGCAAGGGAGTGGCAAAGGCCTCCTTTAAAGGCAGGTGGTGGAGGTGAAGAGGAAGAATATTCCAGCTGGGGGGCAACCGGCACCGAAACACGGAGGTGGGAAATGGAGTGTCACATGGAAGGAACAGCAAGTTAGTCCGCGGAGGGAGATCAGAGGGAGTAAAGCGTAAGAGGACTGGAAAGGTGGAAAGGGGCCAGATTGTGAGAGGCCGTACATGCCAAACAGAGTCTTGTGTCTGATCCTAGAGGTAAGAGAGAGCCCACGGAGTTTACTGAGCTGGGCAGTGACATGGTCAAACCCATGATTTGGCACCTGAGTGGAGGACAGACCGGAATGGGGAGAGGCTTGAGACAGAGAGGCTCACCAGCAGGCCACTGTAGTGCCCAGGTATGAAGTGATGAGGGTCTGCACCACAGTGGGGCTGTGTGAGCAGAGAGAAGGGGACAAGTACAAGAGATGGGGAGGATGGAATAATAACAAGGTCTGACAACACACAGGAGTGATTGCAAATGAAGCTCGAGGAGGAAGGATGGTGGTGCCTGGACAGTAATCAGAAAAATGGGAAAAGAAGACAGTCTGGGGACAAAGGTATTAAGTTCTTCTTTGAACATGTTGTGTTTGAGATACTTAAGGGACGTCCAATTCTGGATGCCCAAAAGGCAGTTAGTGAAAGAATCAATCAGCTCAGGAGTTAGTTCAAGAGAAAGATGAGGACTGGATAAATAGCTCTGGTTTATCCGCATACAGATAATAACTGAAAGCACTAATGAAATTAGCCAGTGAAAATGTCAGAGTTGGGAAGAGACCTTGACCATAGAACACAGAACTTCAGGGCTGAGAGACCTTAGAACACAGTAAGAGGTGAAAGGGCTGAGAACACAGACAATGTCAGCAGTGAAAATGCTCTGAGATCACAGAGAAGTAGTAAAAACACAGAGGATTAAGTAGCAGATGTGGTGTCAGAATGACCCAAGTTCAAATTCCAGGATCAAATAAGGTAATCTGTGTAAAGCACACTGCAAATTCTAAAACACTATATAAATGCTTTTTTGCTGTTGTTCAGTCATGTCCAACTCTATGACCCCATTTGAGGTTTTCTTGGCAGAGATACTGGAGTGATTTGCCGTTTCCTTCTCCAGCTCATTTTACAGATGAGGAAACTGAGGCAAACAGGGTGAAATGAGTTGCTCCAGGGTCACACAGTTAATAAGTGCCTGAAGCCAGATTCAAACTCAGGTCTTCCTGACTCCAGGCCCAATGCTCTAGGTACTGTACAACCTAGCTGCCCTTATAAATGCCTGCTATTATTAAACTTTGACCCTGTGCAATTTGGTTCCAAAGCACCAATCTGTTTCCCTTTCTGAACCTCAGTTCTTCATCTATAAAATGGGCATAACCCCAGCTTCAGTACGTAGCTACATCCCAGGATTCTTATCAAGCTCAAACAAATGTGAGGCACTTGGCAAACTAAAGTACTAGATAAGTGGCAGTCATTATTGTTATTACAGTGTTAGAGACAGAAGGGCTCTCCAAACAAAGAATGTCAGAAATAAGCTAGTATTTCTGAAAAAGAAGAAACCAAGGTAGCAAAATACAAAACGATCTGCCAAAGGTCACATAGGCAGGCCTCCTGCCTCCCAAATCTGGGCTCCTTTGCACCACGTTGTTCCATGACAGCACAGATAACCTAGTTCTATAACGCTGCCTCAGTGACAATTTTATGGCAGCCTGTCATGGTGTGATCTTGTGAAAGAGGCAAGTCAAGAGCCAGAACACAAGGTCCGATCCCATCTCTGGTCTCAGATCATTACTCCTGTGTGACCTCAAACAAGTCCCTTCACCACTGCAGGAGGGTTTGGGCTAGATGGCCTTGGAGGGCCCTCCCAACTCCTGGTATAGGACCGTACGATCCTGACCCTCATATGTATGTGCTGTGGAGGTTGGACAGGGAGGAAGGACAGGACCAGTCTTACCTCTCTGGGCCCCTTTCCTCCCTTCTAGCTTCTATGGTCTAAATTCTATAGACTCATAGATTATTAATTGGGGTACCCCAAAGATAATTTAGCCCCAATCCCTTCCTTTTACAGGTAAGGAAAAACTGAGGCCAGAAAGATAAAGTGACTTTCCAGAGGCCACACAGTTGGTCAGTGGCAGAAATGAAACTTGAACCCAGGTATCCCACCTCTCCAGTGCAGGGAGTCCTTCCACTGGGGCACTATCTTTACATGAAAAGGTCTATTTTTTCACCAGCCTTGGAGGAGTCTAGGCAACCAGTGCAAAGATACAAAGAAACATCCATCATCTAATTCATTCGCAAGGGTTGCTGCTACTCTGCATAGCTATCAACTAGCCTGCATTCTCAAGTTAATTAATTCAATTAAGCCCCTACTGTGTGCAAGTTATTATTAATACAGCAATGAGACAAAAGCTGACAATCTCTTTCAGAGATGAGCTAGTCGCTAAGAAACAAAATCTCTCCCAGATCCTGGTTCTACACCAGCAGATGGACAAAAAGACTTAGCCCCAGTTTCTGACCATCCCCCCAATACACACACGTAAAAACACTGTATAAAAAAAACTGGCCTGATGCCCCTACTAAGAAGTGACAGAGATAGTGGTGTGGACTTACTCATTACACTGCAATGTCTAATTATGGTGTTTCCTAAGGCTAGAAAGAGCTAAAAGTGTACTAATTACCACGGATAACAATTAGTAGAACATATGAGTAACAGTATCAGTGATTCCAACCTCAGGACTTTACTTAGTCTACACCTGTTCTAGGCAGACAGACATTGTTCATAAACATACCTCCATGGTGGGAGGACTGGATGTTCACAATCTCTCTCCACTGGTCCTGACTGTCAGATCCTACCCACCTCATCTTTCATCTGGACCCAAAAAGGTGCTATGCAGGAATGTGAACTGAGAGCCACCCCTCCATTCTGATACTAGCTGTGATAATCCAATCTGGCCACACCAGCTCTCCAAAGGGGCCTGGCTCCCCTTTCAGCAAAGGGCAGAGTAGCACAGAGCTATGAAAATGTGGAAATGGTTGCAAACAATTTAAAATCCAACAATCATTAATTAAGTACCTATTCATCATAAGACACTGTACTGGGCCCTGGGGCTACAAAAATGAAAAAGGCCTATTCTGCCCTCCTGTGCCCCCCAAGGAATTTACAATTTAGTTGGGAGCCAGGACTGGGCCATGCCCACAAATAAGTATACTACAAGCAGACTGTGATGGGGGTCCATTAAAGTTGCAAAGTGCTTTAAGAAAACCCAAGGAAGAAAGGCAGCGTGGCACAGGAAATAGAGAGCGGGTTTCTAGACCCACCTCTGACATACACTGGTAGGGACTCTGAGAATGTCCCTTAACCTCTCAGTGGCCCCAGACAACATTCTAGGATTATAAATCACAAGAGAGAGTTCCCCACGTGGAAATCCCTATACCAATGAAATCACAGGTCTAGGAAAAACACATCTGAGGAGCAAAAGACCACTTTCAAGAGGAAGGGGATTAAGGAAGGTTTCAGGAAAGAGGGGAGGCACATAAACTATGCCAAGAAGAGAAAGCCTTCAACAGGTGATATGAGATGCCATCCGGTGAGCCTGGCTGGTCCTCACATGAGCTGCTCCTCGTCTCAGCTCTGGGCATTTTCTCCTGCCTCCCCTCATCCCTCTTCACTGCTGCTTCCTTCCAATCCCAGCCAAACTCTCACCTTCCACAAGAAGCCTTTCCCCATTCCCCTTAACGTTACTGCCTTCCCTCTGCTGATTATGCTTATCACCTCCAACCTGTCTGGTCGACATCCTATTTGTACACAGTCGTTTGCCTGTTGTCTCCCCCAGTAAACTGGGGGCTCCTTGAGGGCAGGGGCTGTCTTCACCTTTCTTTGTATCCCCAGTATTTAGCATAGTAGCTAGCATATTATTATTATTATTTTTGGTTGAGTCTCTTCATTCGTGTCTGACTTTTAGTGGCCCCTTTTGAGGTTTTCTTGGCAGAGTTACTGGAGTGGTTTGCCATTTTCTTCTCCAGCTCATTTGACAGGTGAGGAAACTGAGGCAAACAGGGTGAAGTGACTTGCCCAGGGCCACCCAGCTAGCAAGTGTCTGAGGTCAGATTTGAATTCATGAGGATGAGTCTTCCTGATTCCAAGCCCTGAGCTCTATCCACTGTGACACCTATGATACAGTATGCCAGCTCCCCACTTTCCATATAGTAAGTGCTTAATAAATGTTTACTGACTGACTGAAATGGGGGGCAGTATACATGAATGCATGGAGATAGGAGATGACCATCAATCAACATGCATTTATTAAGTATTTGCTGTATGCCAGGTACTAGAGATCCAAACACAAAAATGAAATAATTCCTGGGTTCAGGGAGCTTACTTTCTAATGGGGGAGCTATATACATATTTGAGTCCTGACAAGATAAATATTAGGTAATTGCGGTGGGGGCAACAAGAAAGGCTTCCTGGAGAAAGTGGCTCATGAGATGAACTTGGAAGCAAGTCAAGGCCTCTGAGAGGCTGAGGGCAGGAGAAAGAGCATGCCAAGAGCCAAAGTCGAGGAGAGGTGGGGCACCAGGTAGGATATGCTGTGAGAAGGTGGTCAGGGTGGCCCAAAAACAGAATGGGAGGGGAAAGAAGGTGGAAAGAAGGCAGGAAAAGTCAAGTACAACCAGGTGATGAAGAGTTTTGATCAGCCAACAGAGTTTATATTTTATCCCCAAATGATCAGGTGCCTCTGGAGTCCACAGAGAAGAGAAAGGACCGTGTCAGATCTGTGTTTTGGGAAGATCAGTTGGGCAGCATATGGGAAATGGACAAGAGTGAGGGAGGAGAGCCCAGAAGTATTTGGGCAGCCAAGTGGAGGATGGACTGGAGGCCAACTAGGGATCTAACATAACAATGCAGAGATTTGCAGGTCCTGAAATCTCATGAGTGGGCAGAATGGACACGTAGGGTGCACAAGGAAGAATGTGAAACAAGGCTGGGAAGATCAGTGGAAGACTGACTCAGGAGGCAGGCCCTTCTATGCTAGGCTGAGGTCTTTGCGTCTTATCCTTTGGGCAATAAGAAGACACAAAAGCCTCGTTCGGAGCCCAGGAGTAACATAAAGTGGTATTTGTAAACCTTTCCTATAATAAAAATAGCTCATTTTCACCCACAGCTCAAGCATCCAAAGAGAAAGAGAGGGGGAGACACTACAATAACAAGAAGCATTTACATAAGGTTTTAAACCTGAGTGCCTTACAGTCACTCTCTAATTTTTAGGAACAACCCTTTAAGGCAGGAAGGACAAATGCTATTGTCTTCATTTTACAAATGAGGAAACTAAGGCTCAAAAAGTGGAAGGGGCTTGCCCTAAGTCACAGGGTTGATTTCTTCATATGTAGTCTCCCCCATTAGAAAGTAAGCTCCTTGAGGGCAGGGACAATTTTTTTTTTCTGAACATTCCTTGTATCCCCAGTGCTTAACACAGTGCCTGACCCACATTCAGTGCTTAATAAATACCTGAGGACTGACCAGTTAATAGGCTTCTGAACTGGCGCTCAAACCCAAGTCTCCAGACTCTAAATCCAAAGTTCTTTCTACTACCAAGTGGCACCAGCATGCCCCTGCTTCACTCTGGAGGTATTGAGGGGGCAAAATTAAGAGTGGGCTATGATGGCCAGGAAGGGGGCCATATGCAGACCCCTCTGGATGCACCTGAGCTTCCTAGCCTTCCAGCTTCCCACTCAGAGCCACAGAAGACATGAATCCCCAATGCTCTGTAAAAGAGACAGAGTAATTTATGATTTCTGATACTATTGTGTCACTTTTAATCTTTCAAAGGTCTCTCACCTAATTTTATCTTCAAAATCACACCAGGCGATAAGCAGAGAAGATACTGTAATTTGACAGAAGAAAGAACTGAGGCAAAGATTTGCCAAAAGGCTAAAAATACAATTAACAAAAGGGGGGGGAGGGATTTCCTGACTCAAATTAGTCCAGTAGTTCCCCAGCTGTGAGCAACAGATTTGGGGGAGTAGGGTGATCATAGAATTATTACCAAGGAAGGCAAGGGGTTATCAAATCCATAAATAAGTAAACATACCTTTTTATAGACTGAAAAAATGCTTCATACATATGTATTACTTTTTTTCCAAATACATTGGACACTATTGTGATTAAAACACAGTCATTTAAAAGTGATACTGAATTTATAGTGGATTTTTGTCATTATTTTCTCAAATCACTGGATACAAATTACACAATTACCATGATTTGGGGAGGAGAGGGGGACTGAGAAATTTTTTGATGTTAAAAAAGTCCTCATACTCAAAAGCATTACACTGCACTGACCACAGCTGCCTCTACTGGCCCCGGAAATGGGGTATACTTTGGAATGAGACCCAAGGAAGGCACCTGCATCCTCTTCCCCACCCCAAGCAGTACCCAATGGGATCAAGGCAACAGCAATTCGATAGAGCTTCCCCCTCCTCGGGCCCAGTGCGGCCGTGGGGGGAAAGCACCTGCTCCCCGAGGGCTCAGGGGGGACAGAGCTACCGGCATCTCTCCTCCTACACTGGGGAAGAAAGCACTGGTGGGTCCACCAGAGGCTCGGAGCCTTCGCAGGGAACTTGACTTCGCACAAAATACATACCTATAGACTATAAAAAGTGGAATTTTCTGGTAACAAAAATAGGCACATCAATTAAAAGTTAGATTTTTTCAATGTCCCTCACTAGCTCTTTTTGGCCAGTCGTGCCCTAGGGGGTACCTGCAGAACTTGACTCTGCCCAGCCCTGGCTCAGCTTTAGAACTCCGGAGTGGGGACACCTGTCACCTCAGGATGCTGATCGGGAGGGGGGCTTCCCCCAATCGGGACCCCTTAGGGGAGGGGCCACCTGCCTCCCCCACTAAAAAAAAACTCGTGAAGGAGGGGCCACCTGCTTCCCCTCCAAAATGCCCAGGGAGAGGGGCCACCTGCTTGCCCCCCAAGACCCTGTGGGGGCGGGGCCACCAGCTTCCTCCTCGAGACTCCCATAGGGGAGGGGCCACCCGTTAACCTTCAAGACCCCCCACACCGGGGAGGGACCACTTGCTTCCCCCACAACATCCCATGGAGGAGGGGCCCTCAAGACCCTCCGTGAGGGAGGGGTCACCTGTCTCCCCCAGGACCCCCACGGGGGAGGGGCCAAATGTTTACACACACCCACAGGACCCCACGAGGGAGGGGCCACCTGCTCCCTCAGCGCGGAGTGGGTCACTCGCCCGGCGCCCCCCGCCCCCATCCCCGCGGCCGTCGGCGCGCGCTCCCGCCTCGTGCCCGCGCGCCTCCCGTGCGCGCCCCCGCTGGGGGCGGGGAGGGGGAGGACGAGGATGATCAGGGGAGGGATGAGCGGGGGTGAGCTGGGGGGTGAGGAGGGGGCTTCTCTTACCCGGGCCGCCCGCGTCAGGCTCAGGTCCTTCATCACCTCCTCGAAGGCCGCCGTCTCCTCTGCCTGCTTCTGGTTGTGCAGAGCGATCTTCTCGCTGAATTTCCGCGGATTGTTCGAAGTCGCCATCTTCTCCTCCCCTCCCGTCTCCTCCTCCTCCTCCTCCTCCCCCCCCTCCTCCTCCTCCTCCTCCCCCTCCTCCTCCTCCTCCTCCTCCTCCAGCGAGGGCCACCGCGCAGGCGCCGGGCCGGGCCGCTGGCGGCCACAGCGCGCAGGCGCCGCTAGCGGGAACCCCGCGCAGGCGCACCGGGCCTCGCGCAGAGCCGGAGGGAAGACGCCTGCGCGGCTGGGAAAAAGCGGTGAGGGGAGGGAGGGAAGAGAGGGCGCTGGGTGCTAAGGCGCAGGCGCAACGGGCTCGGCGGCGGCGGCGGCGGCGGCGGCAGCGGCGACAGCCGAGGCTGTCGGCTGGGGGCAGCAGCTTGGGCTGAGTGCGGGCTGCGTGCTCCCGGGGCTCTAGAGCTCTGGGCAGGGGCGGGGGCGCGCGGGCACGCGGGCACGCGCCTTCCTGCCATTCTCCGCTCAGGGCCACCTGCGCGCTAGCTTCCGCACCCTCCTAAGAGCTCTGCTGCTCCCTCGCATCTGCTAGTTCTTTTCCCCCTCGCTGCCGCCTCCCCAATTCACACCTTCCTCTCTTCCCTCCAGCCCCCCCCCGCCCTGCTCTTCCCCCCCCCCCCGCCCGCCTGCCTGCTTCTAATCCCTCATTGTTGCCCGCCCAACCCCAACGATCTTGGAGTCACTCCTCTCCTCCACAACCTCCAGTGGCTCCCCATTGCCGGCTGAATCAGCGTTCAAGGCCCCCCACAACCCGACTCCCTCTACTCCTAAAACACCACCCCTCCCTGGGTTTGTTTACTCCCCAGTAAAACCAGGGGATTAAGCTGGATGGTCTTTACATCCCCTCCCAGCTCTGACGTTCTAGGTTACCAGATGAGCTGGTGCTAAGCCCCGACATTCTAGGGTTCCTTCCAACTCTAACGTTCTCCACCCTAAGGTTTCCTCCCACAGCCTTGAAATTCTTTGTGCCGAAGGCTCTTCCAGCTCTGACATTATGCATGCTAAAGCCTCCCAAAGTCTGATAGGTCTGTGGACCTAAAGCTGAGAAAGGACATTTAAATAGGTGTTTTAAAAATCGTGTGTGCCTCCCCAGGAATGGGCTAACTCATTATTTTAAGGGCTTAACCTCCTCAGAGAAGGACAAACAGCTGGGTGAGACACAACCCCTGCCCTTGGGGGGGTTCATTTCTTCGAAAGCAGAAAGAGAGCTCAAGAGGCCATATGCATGCCTTCCTCAGCCTCGCTGAAACGAACCACTCGGTGCCTCAGTTTCCTCATCTGTAAGATGAAGATGAAAGCCCCTGCCCCACAGAGTTGTCAGTCAAATGCAGATCTCAGACAGCTGTATATATTGTTATATTTCCGATCTAAGGATGCTGGTTTTTTGCACCACTCCAGACAGGGGCCCTCTCACTGAAACGAATTGAGAATTCAGGGGTCATGGGGCAAAGCATGTGCAACATCTCCAGGGGAATCAGTTACAAGAATCGGACTAGGATTCAGGGTCCTCTCTTTTTCAGGGTCCCCTTGCCCCAACTTCAATAAGGCACCATCATAATGGCTTATGGAAGCCTGTGGAATGGGAAGGGTTTAATGGCTTGGGATGGCATATGCCTTCCTGAGTTTGCTCAGTGAAAAGGTCCCTCAGCACTTGGATTTCAAACACCCCCGTAGTAAGAGGCAGGCCCCACACTTACTAGCTGCGTTAGTAAGGCAAGTTAGGCGCTTCTCTGGGTTCCATCAGCAGCAAAACAAATAACAGTCCTTTCGAAACCTCCCTCCCAGGGCTGTGGCAAGGATCAAGACAATTGTCCTTTCCAAACAGATGCCCAAAGAGACCTAATTAAAATCCTCAAAATCCCAGAAGCAAAGAGTCCAGGAAAGGGAGATGTTTCTTCTCTTTCAAGGTCAGACATAGGCAGGTTGCTCACCTTTCCTTGCCAGAGATAATCTCTATAAAGTGCCTATCGAGTAGTAGGCCCTTACTAAATATTCATCCTCTCTCCCTCATGCCCCATTTGGGGGAGGGGGGGAAAGTGGCTAGAGAGGCCAAAGCAATGGGTAAATGTCACCAAACATCACTAATAATGGTGGTGTTTCAGTTCAGCACATTTATTAAGCATCTGTTGAGGCACAGGGCACTGTGCCCAGAACCAGGAGAAGATACCAGGTTGGGATATCACCCGTCCCTTTCCTCTGGGACCTCATAGTCTATCAGGAGGAAAGGACACATTCACAAATAACTACCATACAAAATCATACATGGTATGTACATCAGAGAGTTGTAATCAAAGCTCTGTGTGAGCTCCAGTGGGGCAGGTCATTACCAACTGGAAGGAAAAATAATGGTGGACATATTGTTCCCTATCCCCCAATTAAATGGAAGGAGGTAATGGAGTACAGGAGAGTCAGAGAACTTAGGTTCAAGCCTCACCTCCAACACCACTTTGTGACCTCGTCCAAATCACTTAACGGATTTTGAGTCTCAGTTTCCTCAACAGTAAAAGGAGATAGTTGGACTAGATGGCAGCCAGTCAGTGTAATAGAGAGAACACTAGGTCTGGATTCAAGAAGACCTGAGTTCAAATTTGACCTCAGATACTCACTAGCTACAAATCATTTTTGCAGAACCCAGGACCCTGGGCAAACCACTTATTGTCAGATTGCTTCAGTTTCCTCCACTGTGAAATGGGGGTGATGAGTACCTACCTTGAAGGGCTTGTTGTACAAGTCAAATAAGATGATATTTGTAAAGCATCTGGTATGTAGTAGGTGCTTAATAAATGCTTGCTGGCAGGCTGGCTTTGTATCACATGTAAGGGGATTAATAAATGCTTGTTGACTGACCAACTTTTATCACGATGTAGGTGTCTAGCCAATGGATTGAAACATTTTCAGCAGAATTTAAAGGATGAGCAAGAATTCAGCAGGTGCAGGGAAGGGGGGGTTATTACTAAACTGTAAATTCCTTGTGAACATGAATCCTAATTTATTCATCTTCATATCTTTGTATCTCATCCAGCACCAAGCACAGGGCTCTCCGCAGCCTAAATACAAGTTTGCTGACTTGAACCCACAGCTACCAAGCAGTGGTGTTAGTAAGGGGACCAAGCTCTGAGTCTGAATAGGTGAGGGTGGAAATTTTGTCTCCTCACCCACCCCCTCCACTCCCCACCCATCTCAAACATCCTCTCTTCTTGATCATCTCCACCTTCCTCTCGCCCTGGACCAGGCATGGAAGGGATGTACCAACCTCTTCTGTCCAAGATAGGTGAGCTCCACCCCATCGAGTCACCCAGGAACTGAACCTTTAGAGACAAACTCCATACACGTGAGAGGTTCATGAACTAGACTTTGAATCCCCTGCTGGATGGAGGCTCCTTTCCAGACAGCGCCCCAGGGAGACCTAATTAAAACCATCTTGGCCCCACAAGCAACGAGGCCAGGAAAAAGATCCATTTCCTTCCTTTCAAGGCCAGACCCGGGAAGGCTCCACCACCTCCTCCTCGTCCTGCTGAGGTCCTGAGAGAGGGACCTAGTAAAAATGAATGTGTCCCCCAGAGAGACCAGTCTTTCATTCTAAATAGTCCTTGAATGGAGCACACTGGGGGCAGACAGCCCAAGAAGGGTAAATGCCCAGGCCAGGCCCCTATTCCTGGGGCCTAGCCTGGGAGATATTTCTCCTTCAGCCTGAGCCCAGGCCTGGCCCCCAGCACAAAGAGGAAGGTAACCCCTGGGGTAAAACCCAGTGAGATTAGAGACCCAGAAACTCCTAGACCTGAGGGGAAATGTGAGAGTCAGCCCTAGATTGGGAGTGAGAAACTCTCTTCAGTGCTCCCTCTGACACTTACTTAGAGCTATGTGACCTTGGGCAAGGATGCTACTTCCCCCTCTCTTGGCCTCAGTGTCTTAATCTGTAAAACAAGGGGTTTGGACTCCACGTTCCTGAAAGTCCCTTCTGGCTCTGACATTCTGGCTCCAGCCTTCTAACACATTACTCCCTTTCATGCACTCTACAATCCAGCCAAACTGGCCGGCTTTGCTGTCCCCTGACATCCTATCTTTTCTCTCCATCCTTTTGCACAGACTGTCCCACCATCACTGCCTCAGAATCCCCAACCTCCTCCATAGTCCAGCTGAAACATCACCTCCTTCCTACCACACACAGGGCCTTTGTTGATGCTCCCTATGGCTGGTACCTCTGGCCCTGTCTCCTTTTCCCTCACCCCCCTCCAGAATTACCTAGTATGTATTTCATATTCATTAGAGGCAGGGTGCTTTGATGGTTAGAGCTGACTTCAGAATAAGGAAGACCCAGGTTCGAGTCCCACATCTGACACAAAGTAATTGGGTCACCTTGGGCAAGGTCCTCAGCCTCTTGGTGCTCTGGGCAGCTCTCTGGGACTATAAGCTTCCGAGAAGAGGCTGATGTGCTTTAGTACAGGGATTTTCTCACGGGAAGTTCTATTGACCAATGAAGTCACATGACTAGTCCTTATCCCTATTCACAGATGTGATATTTGACTGGTATAGATGGATGCAGTTGTACAAAAAGTGCGTCTACATGAATGCACAGGTGTGTATACACCCTGCTAAGCCTTTTTCTGTCCTCCAAGCCACAGGGATCACAAACTGGTACAAGGTAGAAAGGGAACCAGCCCCTGGACCCATAAAGGAGCCCAGCTTGGCTTGCCACTGCTGTGCCACACTGCCCCGCTCTAAGTCAAAGGACAGAGAGGAGCGGAAAGTGAGAGCCCCGAGATTGGGGGCAGCAGGACTGCTGCTGACCCACCAGCAGTGAAGGGCACTGTGAGGGTGGGACTCTCCAGGAGATGCTTAGGAGGTGCTGACTTGGGCTAACTGGTAGTTTCCTCATCTGAGAGCTCTCTGTATCAAGAAAGTCAAAGACCCATCCCTGCCCTATAAGTATGTACTCATAATTGCTTGATTGATGTGTTCTAAGGGCCCTCCTTGTCCTGACATCCTGTGTTCTAAGCTCCCTCCCAGCTCTGACATCCTGTGTTCTAAGGGCTCTCCCAATCCTGCAATTCTGTGCAGTAAGTTACCTTGGGGCTTAACATTTTGTGATTGATGGGATTTTATAGCCAGAAGGAGATTAATTTATAGATTAAGGGAAGTGACTTGCTCAAGGTCACAAAGTTATTCCCTCTAAAGCCAGAGGGAAGAAGCTCCCTAATCCCCACCACCACCCCCCTTGCCCAGACAGAAAGACCTTCCCTTCTTTCCCTCTGAACTTGTTTTACAGACATTCCCAGGCACCCAGAGCATCTGCGCCAAAGATGACGGCTCTCGGTGGCAGCAAGTGGCGGATGGGCAAGTGTGGGCGGTCCGTGGGTCCACAGAATGACTGCTCCATCTGCTCCAGTGGGCTTCCCTGTGCCAGCCAGGTACTTCCCGGGCCTGCCGCACGATTTCTGCTCAGTGCTGCTGCTGCAGTGACTCAGGGAGCTGTCATCACACACTCTGCCTGAGTTCTTTCCTCGACAGTGGGGGGGAAGGGAGGGCAAGGAGAGGAAGGATCAAAGCCCTGGACCCAGGCCTGCTGACCCCCTGGACATCCCCCCGAACTGAGCATGGGCTGAGCAGGCTCGAGGATGCTGGGAACCTCAGGAAAGAGAAAACTACAGCCAAGGCTTGGGGACCCCAGCCTAGGGAAAAGTGATGGCCTGGGGAGGAAGGGGATACCAAGCAATAACTGGGGTTCCTTTCTCCAGGAAGTCTGGTGGGATATAGTAAAAGAGAGTACAGGATTTGAGCCTTAGCTTTGCCACCTGCTAGGTATGTGACGGAGTGGGGGTAGGGAAGGAAAGGGAATAGGCATTTATTCAGCACCTACTGTGTGCCACGGACTAAGTGCTTTATAATTTTTATCTCATTTAAGATAACAAGCCTGTCAGGGGAGGTGCTATTATTACCCCCATTTTACAACAGAGGAAATTGAGGCAGAGGTTAAGTCTCTTGCCTAGGGAAGTGTCTGAGACTGAATTTGAACTCAGGTCTTCCTGACTCCAGGCCCATCGCTCTAACCACTGGGTCACCAGCTACCTGCTAGAGGTGAACAAGTGTTCACATTAACACAGTATGTTCAGACTGACAAAGAACTTCTCACAATGATCCAGCCAGGTGAAGGGCATGTTAATACCCTCCTTGTACAGATGAGGAAATCAAGTAGATAGATTTTCCTAGGCTCACAAAGGTTGCAAGCTAAGACCTAGGACTCAGATTCACATCTGACGCCATTAGTGGGACTCCAACTGGGGCCCTTTAGCTGCTAATTCCACTGACTGGCCACCATACCATTCAAATCCTCCCTCTGACACAATCTCTATCACCTTGTTCGGGTCTTCTGGACCTCCGTTTCTTCATCTAAAAGATGGGTTCTATTAGATGGTCCCTTTCTAGTTCTGGACGCATGAGCCTCCCTGAACTGACTGGTGCTAAGAACTCTGCCAAAGCCTGTGGCCCCATCTGTGAAATGGATGTGATAATAGCTACCTCATAGAGTGGGCAGAGGATGGAGGTTTGTAAACAATCATGTTCGACAGATTGTTGTCGGTATTAGTAATACACTTGCAGGCTCTCTCAAGCATCATGAGTAAAGGGAAAGGGAGGATCCCAACAGAATGCAAGTTTCTCAAGGGCAGGGGACTGATCATTAGTGTCTTTGTACCCCTAGCACCCGGAAAATGATCTGAATGGAATCTTCAGGGTTTCTGGGCATGGGGTTAGGGGAGAGCGGCACCCAGGCCATGGCCTAGCCACCAGCAGGAGTACCCTTCTCATCAATGTACCCAGGACCCCACTGGGTTGGCGTGTGCCCCTGGCTCTCCATAAGGGCTCCAAGCCCAGTTCCAGCAAGACCCAGCCAGAGAGGCCAACAAAACCCTCCCTCACTTGGCCTCCCTTGCCCAACACAGCAGCTTTCTTCCAGGCCCCCAGCTCATTCCAGAGCCAGGGTCATATTTGGCACCAGCTTGGGAGGTGATGGGTGGATTGGAGAAGGAGGAAAGCACTCTCTGAATCAAGCTGGCCCAGGGACACCCTGCATTTTCCCACAGCCAGAGCCCAGGTGCAGAGGGAAGCTTCTGCTCCCGCTGAGCCCCAAGCTGCACAGGAACAGGACATCTGGAATGGAAGCCTTCTTGCTGCCTCCGTCCCCACTCAGAACAGTCATCCATTCTGTGGCCCTGGTGATGTCCGTCAGGGGCAGTCAGGCTAGCCGCCTCTAAATCCTCCCTATGCACCAACATGAAGAGAAAAGCTTTGAAAAACAATTGGTGGTTTGGGGTAGGGTTGGTGTTTTTTTGTTGTTTTTTTTTTTTTTTTGAAGGACACAAACGTTGCAAAGTTAAGTTCCAAGGCAGTTTCTGGTAAATTGAAAACAGCTTTTTAGCTTTTAAAGTTTACAGTACAAAAAATAATTTTCCCTTCTCTTCCAGGGGGGAAAGGCATTCCACCAACCAGGCGAGACTGCTCTGCACAATCCCTGGGTAATGGATCTGCCCCTAGATAGGAAGGCCCGCCCCCCACACCTCTGCCAGCTGTTCAGGAACAAGATGTTCAGAGGTGCGAGCTGAGCTGGGGGACTCGGACCTGGCAAGGAGGCCCCAGCCAAAGCTACCAGCGCACTTTTACCAGGAGTTTGGCCCCCTCACTGCCCGAAGGGTGGCTCAAGGGGAGGGGACCTGGGGACTCCCCTGCCAGCACCCCAAAAGTTTCCAGGGGACCTGAGGTCAGGCCCTAGAGGCAAAGGTCCCTCTCTAGCACTTTTCCCCATTCTGGGCCCTTGCCCACAGCCCCACTGGGGCACTGGGCCCACTGCCTGGGAGGGCCCAGCCTGCTGGCACAGGGACTTGTGTGCGGATGCATGCTTCAGAGGATGATCCCAGAAGCATTGGTCTTGGAAGAATGTCCATGAATGTCAAACATTCTCGAAAAACATGTAACCAATAAGTTGCGTGTTCTCTGCAGATCAGCGAGGAAAGAGGCAGATCATAAAAGAGGTGGGGGGGGGGGGGGGGCTTGTTTCTCTCTTGCACAGAATATCCCTTCGGTCCATATGGAAGGACAAATGACTTCATGCTTGGTTTGGGGCCTGCCCAGTTTCTCCAACCTCAGCCTCCTGGGATAAGGCCAGTCCCCCACCTCCTCCCCCTCTTCAGCCACCCCAATCTGAACTCCCACCCCCACCCCACCAGGGCTCTGTAGCCAGAACTGAGCCAGCTCTGGGAGTGGGAGGGAGGGAATCGTGCCCCCCTAGACACCCACTGATTGGCATACAGCACCACATGAGACACCCTTCTCTGGGTCGAGTGGCAAGGAGGAAAGGGGGGAAGGGGAAGGGGAGAGGATCAGCATGAAAACGGTGAGAGGAATTTTAACAACAGAACATAACCGACATTAGATGAACCTCCAAAAACAAAAGTCTGAAAATAATATTGCCGCCAGAGATTTCACCCTTGGATAAGAATTTTATTTGACTGCATTTTCCAAAAGTTGGCAGAGACTGCTATGGCGGCTGCAGCTGCATTGTTAGTGCCCCTAGCCAGGCAGGGGCTCCCCCAACCACCTCTCCCTTCCATGACGCGGGCAACAAGGCGCCCCAACATGCTGAGAGGGGCGAGAAAAAGAGCTGTGGCCAGGCATTATTAGCAAACCTTTTAGAGGTCAGAGTGGGGGCCGCACAAACCCTGCTCTGTCCCCGCTTCTCAGCAAGTAAAAATATCAGAAAGATAGGGCAAACTACTCAGGCAGACAAGAAGAGGTTTCTTCTTTCTATGGTACCTGGTTGCAAAGAGATTGTATCCCACAAGTATCAGTAGCACAGTAGACATGTGAAATCACCTCAGAGGATACAAATCTTTATTTAGAAGACATCAGTGTCCATCCTTTGGAGTCTCAGCTGACGAAACAGGGGTGGCTGAGAAATGGGCCAGAATCCTCATGGAAAAAAGAAATCAAGACAAGGGATTCCCGTCCACTGCAGCACAGGAGGTTGCAAGAGAGAAGAAAGAGCTTGGCTCTTGGAGTCCAAGGTCCTGGGTTCAAGTTCCAAGTCGGCAACTCACTAACCACCTGCCTGGACAGGAGACTTCCTAGTTTCTGAACCTCCATTTCCTCATCTATAAAATGGGGTTAAAACACTTGTGCTCATGCAGTGGTTGCAAACACGGTGCTTTGTAAACCATCAAAATGTGAATGATTCCTATCATGAAGATGACAACGTACAATTCAATAGGGTATTGACCTGAAGGGGACATGGGAAGATAACCAAAAGAAAATCAGATATACTCTCCCAGGAGAGTGACTGGCCCAGGGCCTCTGTGACAAGCTTCTCCATGGATTCCATTTCTCCTGGTGAAGACCCCATTCAGCACATGTTGGGGAATTTAAGGACTATGGCCATCTCCAGAGGTCTTTTTGGTTGTTGGTTTTGCACTGACAAAAGTGGGTGGGTGAGGGGGGTAGCTTGAAGGTCTAGCTGGCTCTGAAGCCAGGCAGGGAGCCAGGTGCAGACCGTGGAATGAAGCCCTCAGGAGAGGGAAGTGACTGCCCCAGGGAACAGGGTTGGCCCCACCGCTCATCACCACACTCTGCAGAGAGACATCTTCATGCATCTCAGGCACTGGTTGGGGGGGGGGGGGGCGGAATCACTTATTGAGAGGCAAGAATGTGCTTTCATCATCCACAAACCTCAACTATTTCAGTCTCTCTCTGCTCCTGGAGGTCTGTATGTTATAAAAAGTTTTGGTTAAATTTATTTTAGAAACACACACAAAGTAACTTGGAATGGGGGGAGATATCCCACTAACTTTGGGGAGCCACTCAACACTAATGAAATCACGTCTGGGCTCATTCGGAAACGATAGAGCTGAGAGAGGACAAAAAGAAGCAGAACAAAACCAACAACCTAAAACAAAAGTCTGATGGGTTTTCTCTTATTTGTGACAAACAATGTTGAGAAATGATGAGCAATGGGCGGGGGGGGGGGGGGGGGGGATGCGATTTTCAGCCATGACACGTTCGGCCCAGTGCCCTGGCAAGTGCTCTCAGCTCCCCTGGCTGCCAGAATCTTAGACAAGAGGAAGAGGAGGGACCCCAGGGACTAGATATCAACACTCCCGACCTGGGCCCTTGCTTTCCCCCTGCCTTTGGCACAGCGCATTATTGGCAAACAAAGACAAGATAAACAGAGCTGTTGCATGAAACCCCGTGCAGATGGCAGTGCACGCCCAGGCCGGCAAGCCTGGGGGCCTCCCAGGGCTACCTCTGAGTGGCCATCTGGGGCAGGAGGACAGGCGCACAAGCAATGCCTGCAAAGGACTCGGGGAAGTGCATGTCCCTCTCCCACTCGTCTGTCTCTGTGTTGTACACCTGTACGATGCTTGTCACATTGTTCAAATGCCAATTGTAGCCCCCGACAATGTAGATCTTCCTCTCCAGCAGGCAGCAACCCGCTTCGGACTGGCCTGCCCGCATGGGACTCACCATAGTCCACTGGTCAGCCTCGGGGACATAGTACTCAACAGCCAGCACATCAAAGCAGCGGTCCACGTGGTCCATTCGGCCCCCGAGGGCATAAATGCGGTTGCTTGTGCTGACCATGGCATGTAAGACACGGGGCTCATTCATGGGGGCCTTAAACTCCCACAGGTCCACAGAGGGGTCATAGCAGTGCAAGGCCTTCTTGTCCTCCACTGAGATGCCGTAGCCCCCAGAGATATACAGCCTCCCGCTCACAGCAGCCCCGGCGTGCCCCCACGTCCGGCGCTTCAGGGAGCACACGTAAGACCACTCGTTCCTCTTGGGGCAGTACTTCTCCACCGAGGCCAGGCTCCCCGCCCGGTTCCGTCCCCCCGTGGCATACATCATCCCACATAGCACATTTAGCTGGAACTGGATCCGGCTCTCCTGCATGGCCTGGATCCGAAGCCACTGGTTCAGGTGAGGGTCATAGCGGTAACAAATATCCACTGCCCCCTCACCACTCCTATACTGCAGGTGCTGGCCCCCAACCACATACACAAAGTTGTCCAGCACGGCCACGCACGTGTGGCTACAGCCCACTTCCATCTCAGTCAGCTCCTTGAACTGGCGGGAGCTGGGGTCAGGCAGGTGGTAGACCTTGCCACTGACCGTGCGGTCGTTGTCTGTATAGGGCGTGCCCCCAAACGTAATGAGGGAGAGGACATCAGAGCGGATGGTGGTCCGTGGAGACTGCATTTCATGCTGGCGGAAGGGCAGGATCTGGTAATTAAAGGCCTCCAGCAGGTACTGGCGGCAGAGCACGTCCTCCACCATGATGTCCAAGGTCTGCACGCTGTCCACCAGCTCCGAGGACTTCATGAGCGGGAAGCGGATGTGGCAGAGCACCTGGCTGGCACCCGGCCGGCGTGTGGGGTCGTACTGCAGCCAGCGGATGGCCGCACGGAAGAGATCAATCTCGCTGCAGCTTTTCAGCTTATTGCTCTGCAAGAAGAAGACCAAGCGCTCCAGGGGCAGGTGCAGGAAGTCCTCCTCCTCCGAGATCTGCAGGAAGTGCCGGAAGGTGAAGGCATCCACCGACTCCTTCAGGGAGGCCAGGCTGAAGGTGGTGGCCATCTGGCCAATGTTGAGGCATGTCTCCACGCTCATGGCCGCCTTCAGGAACTCCTCGCAGAGCTCCACCACGGGGACCATCTGGAGGAAAACCGCAGCTCCCAGAACATCCTGGATGCAGTCGAGATCCAGGGTCACTTGGGCACTGTAAGCAAAGTCAATGATGTGTTTCAGGCCTTTGGCGGACACACCCTTCAGCTCGATGATGTCCTGGTTGGCTTCTCTCATCCCTCCTGTGAACATCGCCCTGAAGGTCAAACACAAAGATGTGGTATTTGGTCAGTGGCCAGTCACATGGATAAGAGAAGGGAAACTGGACGGTGTGGGGGGAAAGGCTGGTAGCTTGGAGAAGCAACCCTGAAAAAGCCTGGCCAGGGCAAGGAGACATCAGCCTGGCAAGAAACAAAGTAAAACTCTGCCCCAAATCATGCATCTTCCTTGAAACAGCAACTCAGCCCTTCCCTGCAGACTGATACACTCCACTGCCTGGCCTGTTAATTATTAAATGGCCACTCCAGCTACTCTGCAGCTGGAGGCAGAGGCTTCCAACCATCCACCGGAACCAGCCAATCCAAGTCAGTTCGAGATCCAAAGACCTGTGGTTATGAAAAGCGGCCCCACGGGTAGCCCAGCTCGGAGATGGCCATGGCTCACCAGAACCCCATAGTTTAGGGAGGCTTCTGCCTGGACCTTGGAAAGGTCCAGCCCTTTGCAAGCAGGCACAAGCAGCCTAGCACCATTATCCATTCAGGGCCCACCAGAATTCTCCCTACTACACTGTCAACAAATGAAAGGCAGGGGAGGGCCCCTTCTTCCAGCTTTACAGCCTCTGGCATTAGGGACCCTACAGAGAGCAGGCACTAGACACGTTTCTTTTTTTTTTCTTTTTTCTTTTTGGAGGGGGAAGGCAGGGCAATTGGGGTTAAGTGACCCCAAGGTCACACTGCTAGTAAGTGTTAAGTGTCTGAGGCCAGATTTGAACTCAGGTCCTCCTGACTCCAGGGCCGGTGCTCTATTCACTGTGCCACCTAGCCGCCCCCACTAGACACATTTCTGTTGAACTGGACTGAGTTGTCAGGAAAGGTTCAAGGAGTCCCCAATGAATTGCTCCCCTGGCACTTCCACAGCAGACCTCAGGAGAGAGAAGCTCCCTGCCCTGGGAGGTGTGTGAGCAGATGCTGGATGATCATTGGCTGAAGGCAATGATAACCATGATTAAGACTCACTTTTCCTAGTGCTTTAAGAACCCTATGATGCAGTATATCAGCATACCCATTCAACAGATGAGGAAATTGAAGCCCCCAGAGTTCACGTGATGTGTCTGTCACACCACAGAGGAGCCAGCATTCAAGCCTGGGGCTTCTAACTCTCAGCCCCGTGTTCCTGTCCTGGCCTCTGCGCTGCCTCAAGGACGTTACAGAGGTAATTTATGTTTCAGACATGGCTTTGGACCCAGTGACCTCAATGCTGTGCAACCTCCCCATGCCATCCTAGGAGCTAACCCGAGGTCTCACGCTGCCTGATGGGAGGACGGGCTTTCCAGCACCAGGCGTCACCCTTTAGGCTGTAGGACAGGCGGACAGATGCTGGGGAGTGAGCTCCTTGGGTCCCGGCCAATCTCTAAGGGAGGCAGAAGGTTCTCAGCAGCCCCCTTGACCTTTCCTCTCTCCACAGGGCATCTACAGAGCCCCTCCAAACCCAGCCAAACACTAAAGTACAAGCATTCCAGGGTAACCGCGAGGACAGTGACCCTCCATCCCGTCCTTCACACTTGCCCTCTTGTTTATCTCAGATAAGGGCTGAGAAGATGCAGTCAAAGGCAGTGTGGTGCAGTGCCATGAGCCCTAAAACCGGACCTGAGGGAGCTGAGTTCAAACTGCGCCTCTGACACATAATGCTGGTGAGCCTGGAATTGTAAGAGATAGATAAGAGACATGAAGCCGGAGCATAGCTAGTTTCATTTCTCTGTGTCTCCCTGGTGCTTGATACAGAGCCTCGTACACACAAGGCTGTGTTTTTGAACGTTTTCTCAAGCCACGACTACTCTGTGCCTCAGTTTCCTCATCTGTAAAAGGGGGAGAGTGGTACCAGGATGACTTCCCTCCATGGACTAGTAGAGGGAAAGGGCTTAGGACACATGAGCAAGGATTACTGGTTTTTTTCTTTTCTTTTTTTTTAATGATTACTGTTGCTACTATTCCCCTGGGGTTCCCTCTCCTGCTGAGGGAGAGTGGTCCTTGCAGGCAGCAGACTAGGGAGCCAGGCCATCGACAGAGGGGTGGCCACAGACCAGTGTGAGACCCTTCTCCCTGCTGCTTGTCACCCTCCCAAGCCCTGTCCAGGACAAAACGAGGGTGGGATCTGAGGATGGGTGCGCTGCCAGTGTTCTGAGAGCACTGGGAAAGTTAAGAAAAGTGACACAGCAGGCAGCTGGAACTGGACTAGATGGAGGCCCTGGAGGCGGTCCTGGCATGGGGCTCTATGCAGACAAACATAAACAGCTCCTACCGCGAGAATGGGGCAGGCCCTCCTCCTGCCTCAAAGGTCACAAAGGCCTCAGTCTGAACCAGACCACAGCCAAACCTATGCTGTGACCTCCTGATCTTGTCTGCACCCATCTGCTAGCTTTCTGGGAAGCTGGGGTCAAAATGGGGAAATGAGGTG
>NW_027185593.1:927966-944925 GCF_028583685.1 Petaurus breviceps papuanus | reverse complement strand
TAAAGCAATCGTGGTTAAGTAACTTGCTCAAGGTTACACGGCCAGTTATTTCTGGGTGTGGTGCTGAGTATCTGAGCCCGGATTTGATCCAGGTCATCCCGACACTGGAGCCGGTGCTCTTACTCGCTGAGCCACCTGGCCGCTCCTTAGGCCTCCCTTCTTAAGCTGCTGTGGAGCGGCCCCTCTCAAAAGTCAAGGCACCAGCCCCGGAGAATAGGCTCCTGCCTCTGTCTCCTCTCCAGCTTCACAGATCTTTTCTTCCTGCCAGGAGAAAGTGAAGGAAGCTGTTGCCAGGCCAGCGCCATGGACTCTCCCAGCTCTACTCCCTCTGGCTCAGCAGAGCGACTGGTAGTGCTCTCTCCCTGCCCTCAAGAGGTGAGCCCTGCCTCTACAGCCCAGAGAGCCCCTAGATTCAGGGCCACCTTCTCCAGGCCCCCTCCCCTGATCCACCCAGGGAGCACCAACTTGCCCCTTCAGACCTAATAACCCAGAGATGCTGCAGATAAATCCTCATATGTTAGGGCCTTGGTCCCATTTGGGCAGAGATGACTAGTGGGCCTCCCCCCTAGGAGCCCCTGCACACAGAAGGTACTTCAGAAACATCTGGGGCATTTGTAATCCCAGGGCGCCACTGGTCTGGGCACCTGCTACACAAATGAGAATTTAGTAAACATCCCAAACAAATATTTCTGAACTTCTCGGTCTGGAGAGAAGCCATGCATACCACTGAATGGCAACAAAAAGAGAGAGAGAGATCTAGGGGCATCAGGACCAAGGGACAGGGCCAAGCTGGTCTGGACCAAACACCAGCCTCCAGTGCTCTTACAGCACCCACATCTGGGCTGATTGGGCAAAGAAGTAGGTCTCCCTCACACCAATGGAAGTGGTTACTGCTGTGAGGCATGAGACACCCCCTCGAAAGCCGTCCCCAACACTGTCAGGGAGAGCACAAGGCTACAAAAAGGCAGCCAAATCCTCACAGCCATCAGGCCAGCTTTAATCTGGGGCCTCTAGCAGTCGAGAGATTGGGCTGAAAAGGGTCAGGCCAGAGACAGAAAAAAAAAAAAAAAGGTTGGGGGAGGCTAAGCCCTGTCTTGGAGAAGGAGAGAATCCATCTTTTCCTCTTGGCTGGGTCTCACCTGAAGTAGTCACTGCAGGCAGCCAAGACCACCTTGTGGACTTGGAAGGCTTCATTGTTGATGGTGAGAATGACATCCAAGAGCTGGCCCTGGGCTCGGAGGGTAGCCAGTCCCTGCAGGAGGGTCGTGCTGTGGCCCGGAGCAGAGAAGGTGCACTTCAGAGCCCCGTTCTTGTCAGCCATGCTGCAGAGAGGGAACAAACACGAAAATCATTTTCAGAGCTGTCATCTAGGACCCCGAGAGCCTCAGCATCCCAAGGAGCTCTGAAATGTAGGGCCATTTAGGGAAAGCAAGAAAAGTAAAGTCATGTTGGGCTCTTCAGAAAGCCCCTCGTCAGGAAAGTGGCCGGAAGTGCCCATCTGTGACTCCTATAGCACATCCCCATACCCAGGGCCGCCCATTGGGAAGGCCTACTTTCCCCTCACCTAGTACAGCCATCTAGGAACCCAGGGATTCTGAAACAGCCAAAACTGTGTGGCACATGTCTCCAGAGGCTCCCTGAAAGTCATGTCTGCCCCCATACCTGTACCCTCACCTACACCTCCAGCCATTACAAAAACTGCCTGCTGGGGAGAGAGGTAAGTAGGAGAGAACCTCTCTGGGGGTCTCAGAAATTCAGAATTCTCTAGGCTGTCACTGAATGATGAGGCCTTGTTCAAGTCCCTTGCCCTATACAAGCCTGAATTTCCTCTTCTATAAAATAAACGAAATGGACTACCTGATTTCTTACCCAGATACAAGATTCTATGATATTATGTTCAAAGATCTTGCCTAAGCTCTGACATTTGCAAGGGCCCATGGCCTAGCTTTAACATTTAATGTTCTAAGGGTCATCCAGACTCTGATATTCTCTGTTCTAAAGGCCCTCCCAGTTCTGACATCCTAGGTTCTAAGGGCCCTCCCAGCTCTAATATCTAGTGTTCTGAGGGCTCTCCCAGCTCTGACATTATGTGTTCTGAGTGCCTTCCTTGGTGTGATATTCTGTGTTCTAAGGTCCCTCCCAGCTCTGACATCCTGTGTTCTAAGGGCCATCCCAGTTCTGATATTCTGTGTCCAAAGTTCTAAGGGTCCTCTTAGCCCTGACATTCTATGTTCTAGGTTTTCTGCTCCAAACTCCCCTCTAGCTCTGACGGTCTGTCATATCTTCTAAAGTCCCTTCTAGACCTGAACTCTTAATCTCCTCCTAGAAAGGACTCAGAATTTCTTGTTTCTTCTCTATCCCACACATCCAAGGGGAGGCCTCCCCACAGCATGGCTAGGTGAGCATGCCTGCCCCACCCCCTCCTGCCACAGTAGCCCCGTAGCTATCTCCACAAATGAATCCTCTCCATTAAGCTGCTCTTTGCACTTTGGCCAATAATTCCCAAATTAATTTCCCTGATGTGGCACTACTTCTATTACAGCTGAGCACTTCACATGGCCATTTCCATCTTCAACTGCACTTGACCAAAAGACATAAATTACCCCCATGTCTTCTCAGGAGAATTAAATTGACGAGACTGTCACATCCACTACATGCCTTGGAAGGGGAGGCCATCAACAGCTACACCAGGCCCTCCAGAAGAAGAGGGATCAGTGGCTTTCTAATAATAATCATCACAGCCCCCACAGGCCGTGGGAAGGTGCATGTGTGCACAAGGGAGTATTCTGCCTCTGAAAAGTGCTGGATCATCCCCAGTTGTGAGATGAGGAAATTGCCCAAAGTTATGCAGCAAATTCATGGCAGAACCAGGCCTGAAGACTCACCCCAAGGCTGGACACTCAAACCCAAGGTTCATGACTGCCAGAGCAACACTTACACAAAATCAAATGTAGGGCAGGGAAAGTGGTCATCGTCAGGCAGAGTCTCCCATTTAACACAGAATTGAGTTTTGAAGCCTTAGAATTGAGATGTCGGGGCGGCTAGGTGGAGTCAGGAGGACCTGAGTTCAAATTTGGGCTCAGATACTTGGGGCAAGTCACTTAACCCCAATTGCCCTCCAAAAAGCAAAAACAAAAAACAAAAAACAAAAAAAACCTGAGATGTCTAGAAGAAGGAAGGGTTTTTTTCTTTTTTTTTTTTTTTTTAACTAAATCAATCCCATCTGCTGGAAAAGACCTTTAGGCCCTAGTGGACCCCCCCCCCAATCGAGGAAGGAAGTAGCTGCTAGAAAATGTGTTCTTAAAAATGTAATCCCTTCTTCTCTTTACATCTGATTTTTAAAGCAATTTTTTTTTTAAAGTAGGGCCTCCATATTTTTGGTCTCTCCTTTGTCCAATTCATCCTATACACCCCTGCTATACACAGTGGTCAGATTATTCTGCCTAAGACTAAAGGGTCTTAACTCATTACTCCCTGGCTCAAACATTTTTAGAAGCTCCCTACTGCCTGAAACATAAAATATAAGCTTCACATTCTGGAATTTCAGGTTCTTCACAATCTGGCTCCCATATCCATATTACTGCCCTTCATATACCCTACACCAGGGCCAAAAATGGTCTCCTAATTGCTTCTGGAACTCAACAGGCCATTTCTTTTTTTTTGCTTTTTCATAGGGGTAATTGGGGTTAAGTGACTTGCCCAAGGTCACACGGCTAGTACGTGTTAAGTGTCTGAGGTCATATTTGAACTCAGGTCTTATTGATTCCGGGGTCGGTGCTTTATTCACTGCACCACCCAGCCACCCCATTTCTTTCTTTCTTTAGCATTTAAAATGTCGTTTTTAAAATTCTGGATTTAACAAATACCACTAAATGAGCATTTCTATCTACAAAGAACAGAAACGAGGATAGTATCAGCACCACGTAAAGCATACCTCTCTCTCCAAGAACACAACAGATTCAACACATCATTTTCAAAGCTTCCTGAGTCATGAGCATTTCCTCCTGACCTTCTGCCCACTCTCTTCTGGACATCTCTGAAGATCAACTTGTTTCCCACCCTGAAGGTTCATACAAGCCTTTCCCAAGGAGCCAAAAACGTCTTCTTGACTACGTACACCTCCATCTTTGACTCTCAGAAACTTTGATCTCTTTTTAGGGCTTAGCTCAGATGCTACCTTCTCCAGGAAGACTTCCCAAGTCTCCCTCGTTAAATTCCTTCTATTTACTACTTCTCTGTCCTTGTACCTTTGTCTCTCTGGGCCACAGTAAGTTCCCTGATCTTTTTCTGAATTTTGCATCTTCCAAGGCTTAGCACAGTGCTTGGTACACAGACAGTACTTAATGTTTGTTAAATTGAACTGAATTTTTCATGGATTGGAGGAAGCACTCACATGAGGCCCTACTATGTGCACAGCACTGCACGGAAACAACACTGCCCCTTCCCTCAGGGTGCTTACAATTTAATGGGGGGGGTGGAGATGGGGGTTGTGAATTACATATACAAATAACTATGATGCAAGCTAGAAAATGGGTAATTTAAGTGATGAATTAAAGGCACTAGGCCCAAACAAACTGCCTCCTGCCCTGCTCAAAGACCTGTTATGTGTGATTCCTGAACGACACAGTCCAGAAGCCTTTGAAACACCTTGGAGAACACAAGAAGTACAGAAGGTCTGGTGAAAGGAAAATGTCCCAGTCTTCAAAGCAGAAAAAAAGCAGTCATCAAACTCCCTTTAGTTCAAAGACTGAAAGCATGACTTCCAATTCCCGGCAAAGTTCTAGGGTGTACTATTAAAAGGAAGGTTTGTGAACAGCTAGGAAAGACAGCACCAATCCCAAGGGGCCAGTACAGCTTCCTCGGAAAAAGGTCATACCAGACTAAGCCACTTCCTTTTTGGACAGGACTAACAAACAAGGAAATCAGAGGAATCCTGTAGCTACAATTTACTTAGATTTCAACAAAGTATTGACAGTCTTTCATGCCCATCCTTGTGGGAAAGATAGAGATGGGCTAGAGGAAAGGTATTGTTTGACAGCCCTGGACCTGGATGAATGACCAGCCAGACCCAAAGTGTAGTCCATAATGGCTCAATATCATTTGGCAGGAAGTCTCCAGAAGTCCCCCACAAAGTGTCCACAGCCCTATCCCTGCTGGTTATTTTTTGTTGTGGCTGTTTTTTAAAGACATATTTATTAAGTCTGCATGTAACAATAAGTAGGAAGAGATAAACTGTCACATTAGATGAGTCAGGATCAACTAAGCTCAACAGGCTGGAACACTGAACTGCATTAAATCAGATGACATTTAAAGGGATAAATGTGAAGTTCTACACTTGGGCTCAAAAAATCAATGTCAGAAGTACAATATGGTAGAAGAGTGGCTGGACCAGCAGTTTGTCTGAAAGAGATCTGGGTATCTGAATGGACAGCAGGCTGACTACAAATATGCAAAGTCAATGAGGCTTTGGTAAGAGAGGCATGGTGCCAACATCAAGGGAGGGGTCAAAGTCCTCATTTTCTGAATTTAACTAGGCAGATCTTCCAATAGCAAACACTGTGGAGCTTTCATGCTCAGTAGGACCTGCCAGAGCCTGGGTTCTATTGACAGAACCTTCAAGAACCCAGGGTCATAGGGTAGCTAGGTGGCTCAGTGAATAGAGCTCTGGCCCTGGAGTCAGGAGGACCTGAGTTCAAATCCACCCTCAGACACTTGACACACTTACTAGCCGTGTGACTTTGGGCAAGTCACTTAACCCCAATTGCCCTCCAAAAAGAAAAAAAAAAGAACCCAGGGTCAGCACCACCCCAGATGAGGAATCAGGAGAACTTGAGTTGCAGAAGTGTAAAATAAACAAAATAAAACAGGAGCAAAGCTGTGCTGGCTTCAGTCAGGAGACCTGCACAGGATCCTGCTCTGTCATTTCCTAGAAACACTTTCCAAGTCTGGGTTCACCCTTAGCAGATTGGACTGGAAAGTCTGGGGGGGACCCTGGACTCCAGAGTATCCCCAAAGTCAGGAAAGCAGACCTATTAACATTAACACCATTAAAAAAAAAAAACAGAAGAAGCTGTTGGTCTGATTTACAAGGGGCTGGGAGGGGGCAGGTCAGAATGGCTTTACAACTTGGGGAGAAGCAAAATAAATACTCAAGTTTCTTTAGCACTGAAAAGTAATTTCCAAACAATATCTCTGCAAGTCGGAGAATAAATAAGTATTATTATACCTATTTTACAGAGGAAGGGAAATGACTTGCCCAAGGTCACACAGTTGGCAAGTACCAGAGCTGGGACAAAAACCCAGGTCTGCTTGCTCCAAGCCCAGAATGTTTTTCACTAAATTGGACTATTTCATATAAGGAGACACGGAAGGAATGGAATTAACCCAGAGGCAAAGGAGTGATGCTTCACACCGTGACCCCAAATTTAATCTTTTGTTTGCCCCACATTACTCTAGCCTGATCTTCCTTTAGTAAAAAGCTCTAAATAATAATTCACATTTCTATAGCCCTTTTTAAAACTGAGGTTCCCAGGCTCGCTGATTTAGAGCCAGAAGGAACCTTCAAAATCATCTATTTTACCTAGGAGGAAATTGAGGCCCCAACAGGTTACCTGACTTGCCCAAGGTCACAAAGGCTGGGCCCCTTCAGCTTCCTCTCATCTGCCAAATGCCCTTGCAACCACACAGGAAGGAGATGTTGTAAATAATACTGTCTCCATTTTACAGATCATAAAATGGAAACTCCAGGAGATTAAGGGCTTTGCCCCGGGGTCAACCCTTCCCAGATATATCAGAACAGGAAGCTTCCATCAAGTCCTCTAATCCACAGGCATTTATGGGATGCAGGGATTATAAATTCAAAGGGATAGGTCCCTCCCTTCAAGGAGCTGACATTCTACACTGACTTACATTCATGGAAGAGTATACACCCACACTCACATATTTTATATATGTGTGTGTGTATATACAAATACATATAAACACACACACATATATATATACACACACACATATTATTATTATTTTAAAATAGGATTCCAATGCATCTTTAGATAATTTTCATCCCATGCACATGAAGAATAATTGCTTTAAAGTCAGTGGTCATTTACCTCAGCAGTTAAGTAGAAATCCTAAGTATATCCATTTCAGAATAAATACAGGGGGTGTTTTTGGAGAGAGGGAGCAGCAGCATGAGGTAGCTTGAGAATCAGGAGAGGCCTCAGAGGCCTAGATTGAATTAAGCTTCAATATCAAGAGGGAAAGAGTTCCAGGTGTGGAAAACAACCTCTTCTTCTTTTTTTTTTGGAGGGGGGAGGGCAGGGCAATTGGGATTAAGTGACTTGCCCAAGGTCACATGGCTAGTAGGTGTTAAGTGTCTGAGGCCGAATTTGAACTCAGGTCCTCCTGACTCCAGGGTCGGTGCCCTACTCACTGCACCACCTACCCGACCGAAAACAACTTCTTCTTGATAGGAGGATGAATGAGATACACACAAGGGTTAGAGGGAGCTGGCTATTGGGATGAGAAAGTAGAGATGAGCTGGTGAAAGTGCGAGGAAGCAGTCTAGACAGATCAAAGGAAAACTCATCTGCATTGCCCTGGATGCCCAGGAGGCTCGCTGGCTGGACTCCTAGTGATTTCCAAAGCTCTCTACACCTTCTCTACCTGCCTACAGTTGCAATAAAGGCCCCAAGAAAGGATCCATTGATTCCAAGGATTCTTCAGGGACAGGAGAGGAGGAAGGGGGTAGATGTCTACTTTTTAAGGTCCCAGAGTATCGGAGAGGAGAGAAAACTGGGCTTAAAAACAGGTGGAGGCCCTGGGAAAAGAGCAGGTGGACTAGTCCCTGGTGGGGTAGGAGAAAGGAGAAGAGAGTGGCATGAGGGACGAGGGACAGGGAGCTGGCCCAGCACACGCCAAGCTCCCTGCCCCTGCAGGTCTCCAAGCTAAGATGACCACTGTCAAGGATGTTCCGGAGAAGATCCGGGGGTTGCACCAGATGCCCTCTGAGCTACTGAAGGAGGTCAGTCACACATTTTAGCAAATGCCTATTATATGCCAGGCACTGTGAAAGGCAAAAGCACAGTTCCCACCCTTTAGGAGCTCACAGTCAAGTGGGGGAGACAACATGCCAACAGCTGGGCACACACACCCAGGTGCAGATGGAGAGGGGCACCAGCTGCCGCGCAGCCTAGGAGAAGCCTCCTACAGAAGAGGGCGGCTCTAAGAGCCTCTGAGGGTGCCCAAGGGAGGCACGCACAGTGCTCAGCCCATAATCGATGCTTAACATGCCTCTTCATTCATTCAAGCTCTCAAATCAGGCCGAGGAAATCAGACACTCCAGTGCTCGAGACAGGAGGCACTGTGCTAAGCACTAGAGAGAAAAAAAGCCAGTGCCTGCCCTCCAGGAGCTGACAGCCCAATGGGGGAGACTAAAAGCAAATAAAGGTGTGCACACCAGCCCTCAGCGGATAAGTGGGGAATCATTAACCAGCACCACAGCACCGGAATTACGAGGGCTTGGGACAGTACGGAGACATCAGCTGGTGGAGAGTGGGAGGTAAAGCGTCCCAGGCCTGGGGGGTGAGAAGCAGAGGGCCTTGTTCGTGGAAGAGCCAGGAGCCAGTGTCACCCCATGGAAGAGGACAGTTTGGGGAGTCAGATGTAAAGAAGCCTGGAAAGGCACAAAGGGGATAGGGCACATACAGCAGGAAGGCCTTCGAGGGCCAAACAGAGCAATCTGTATTTGCTCCTGGAGGGGACCAAGCGCCACTAGAGTTTACCTGTTCACGTGATCAGACCTGCGCGTAGGAAAATCCTGAAGGGTGGATGTGTCTGGAAGTCCATCATGCTGAAGAGGAATGAAGCTTGTTCTACCTGGGCCCAGAGGGAAGAACAAGGCACAGCAGGTGGAAGACTGGTAGAGAGGCAGGAGGGCAGTAGGAACAAGCTGGCCGAGAGCAAGCTGGGCTTTGCTGTAGGCACCCGGGGCCTGCTGGTGGAGAGCTCCTCAGGGAGATCTTTGGCTGTCTGCCACCGATGGGGTACAGTTAAGCCAGGACAGAAGCAGGCTGCCTCTGAGGTTCCCTTCAACAACGCCTGGGTCCTGTGATTCTATGATACTGGGTCAGGGGACCAGACACCAGCTTAGAGAGGTATCAATGTCCCTATAGGTAAGAGAGGGAAGAACTCTGCTAGCCGACCAGCCCAGGGATCTTATCTCTGATGGGACACAAAGAAACGGTCTGGTGTCCTTCCTGAAATGTACCTCAAATATTAATAACAATAATAGCTAACATTTACATAGCATTTAGTATGTGCCAGGCACGTAAGGGTTTTATAATTATTATCTCATTTAACTGCCACAATAACCGTGGGGGAAGGGGGTAGGTGCTATTTTATCCCCATTTTACAGATGAGGAAACTGAGGCAAGCAGAGGTTAAGTGACTTGGCTGCATCTGAACTCAGGTCTTCCTGACTGTAGGCCTGGTGCTGTATCCACCAAGCCATCCTGAAGGTCAGAGATGTTCCCCCAACAGCCTGGCTTCCCTTAATAACCTACTATGGTCTGTCCGTCAGCTGACTTCAACGCTAGGGAGTATGTAATAGTGGAGAGAGTTCAAATCCAACTTCAGAGCCCTGTGACCCTGGCCAAGTCATTTAGAACCACTTGGAATTGGCTTCCTCTTCTGTAAAATGGTGTTAATGATAGCACCTTCCTTAGGGGGCTGGTAGGGAATGGAAAGGAGATAACCTCCAAGCACTCTATTAACATCCACTATTACTCTTAAGAGAAGCCCTTTTAAGTACCTACTATGTGCAGAGCAAGGGCATCAGCTCTACAGTTTCTAAAGTCCTTTCCTCCCAACAGCTGGCACAGTCTCCAGCTTACTAACGAAAGCCTCAGGGCCAAGGCTGGCCAAGCACTTTGTCCAAGGCCACACAGTGAGGGCTGCTGGCAGGGGAAGAGCCAGGACTTCTGCATCAGCCCTTCACTAGGCTGGGGCACTGCTCATGTCAAATTCTTCCCAAGGCACAGGGCAGGGGGATAAGTCGAGGTCTATCCACAGAGGGCCGAGTGCTTAGGAGGGGACTTACAGGGGAGGGAGGCTGAATCACTTCTGGCTGTCGCTGCAGGGGGTCCAGAAAGCATTTCAGAAGTAAGTGGCATTCCCATTAGGCCTTGAAGGCAGGCAGATCCCAAAGCCATTTCTTACAAGCTTCCCCAGAGCCAAGAGTTAAATTTTCTGTCTGAGCAGTTACATCCCAGATATTGGCAAAGTACAGATCAGGGCTTGGTTTGTTGTTATTGTTGTTGTTTTAATTGTCTAGATTTAAGATAGCAATGGAGAAAACACTAATAATGTTAAACTGAGAACCGTGTCCTTAGCATATTCTTCTCCTCCCCCCCACCCCAAGCTGGTTGTTAAATATTTACAAGCACACCCCAGCCTGAAGGATAAAAAAAAATCTCAACAGCAAGAGCAGGTAGATGGGAGCGGGAAAGTAAATGAGTAGTAAGTACCAGCAGTCACCATGGATGATTGCAATCCCACAACCATCACGTGATACAGGTATTATCGGCCTATTTCATTTATTTATTTGTTAATTTGCTTTTTGCTTTTTGGAGGGGGAGGGTAGGGCAATTGGGGTCAAGTGACTTGCCCAAGGTCACACGGCTGGTAAGTGTTAAGTGTCTGAGGCCAGATTTGTACTCAGGTCCTCCTGACTCCAGGGCCAGTGCTCTCTTCACTGTACCACCTAGCCACCCCTATCAGCCCCATTTTACAGAGGTGGAAACTGAGGCTTAGAGAAAGGTTAGATGACTGGCCCCTAGTTATACTGTAAATATTAGTGATGGTATTTGAACCCAGATCTCCCAACTTGGAGTCTAGCACTCCATTCCCGGCACGATGGTGTTGATCTAGATACGGAATGGTAAACTAAAGCTGGGATCTCCAAAGGATTTTTATCTGAGAAAAAGAAACACTGGCAACCTGCTAAAACAATACCTGTGTGCCCTAAAAATGGTGCCCAGGTAGAAAAGAGGGAAATCCCTGGCTCCATCATCACAGGAGCCTGGAAGGCAGAGGGTCCTGATTATCTGGGATTTCCCTCATCCCGTGGCTAGCTCCTCCTTCCCTTAACCCCAGTAAATCCATGGAGGGTTCGGAGGTGAGCACATGGGCACAGACCGTCCTCCCCTGATCACTGAGGCCTCTCCTTGCCCAGCCCCTCTCTTCCTCTGCCCTCACCTCCAGGAGGAATGGGCATCTCCTTCTCCTGCCCACCTCTGGACTTTCCTGCTGCCACTGGGTAATCCAGTGCCTGGCACACAGCAGGGACATCAACACCTCTGACGTCAATGGCCCAATGCAGGTCAGCACCTCACAGTCTCAGAGCTGCCCAGAGCACTGGGAGGTTAAATGACTTGCCCAGGGTCACATAGCCAGGATGTGTCAGGGACCAGGCTTGAGCAGAAGTCTTGCTGGCACCAACCTTTCTCATGCCCAGCACAGAGCAAGTGCTGAGTAAATGTTTGCTGATAGATTGATCTAGGGTAGGGCAGCTAGAGCTTTACCCCAGGTTGCTGAAATTTAGAAGGTGCTGACAGCACCTGTGCGCCTTTAGAAGGCAGAAGGAAATGAGTTTAGCACCTAGTTAGCAAGAAGAATTAGTTAAAATAGGACACTACCAGATGGCAGGCTTCCTTCTCTGGTGGCTGTAGTCCCAGGAAGCTGTTCCCTGGCCTCACCCTCAGGCTCTTCCCTTTCCTTCGGTGACCTCCCCAAAAGCAAACTCACAAGTGTCCACAGCCTGTCTCCAAGGCCCTTGTTCCCCAAGTCCAATGAATTCTCCCTTAGTTCTTTGCCTCACTAAAATGAATTTGTCTTAAGTTGATTTGAATTTTTAAAAAAGAATGTTAAAATTGTATTTACATGTAACTGGGGAAAAAATAAAATATTAAATTACATTTTTTTTTAAAAAAGGAAGTTGATTTGGGAGCACCTGTTAGGTTGCCTGCCCTAAGCACATTTGGTGGTGGTTGCCCAAGCTCCTGGAATTGTTAGGAATGACACTACCTCCCTTTTCTCCACCTGTAAAATGGACATAACATTATTTTACCGCCCATTTCACAGGGCTATTGTACTCCTTGCTGTAGCCTTTGGGAACCTGAATCACAGCCTTGCTCTCATACTCAAGGGCCTAGAGAGACACTGCTGATGCTCCCTGCCCCCATCCCCGCAGTCCTGAGTCCTAACATGTTCCTCTCTCTTTCTACTTTTCTCCCTTCACGGTTTGGACCCTATAGCTCATGGCTCCAATGAGGGATCATTCTCTATCATGAAATACCATGCTTTCATGCCCTGTCACTCTCTACTCACACCCCGCGATCCCAAACCTTGGCTTGGGTTACTCCATCATCCACCTTTTCCCCTGCTATAAAAAAGCTACTGAATACTGAGTGCCACGAAGTCATGCCACAGGGCGCCTTACACGCGCATTCCACGTCTTCTGATTCCTTACTGCCCCTTTAGCAGCCTGGGGAAGCCTGTGGGCCCCTCCTCAAAATAAGGTTTTTAAAAACGGAGGATAAAATACACAGGATCACAAAGGAAACCAATTATACTTAAATACAGTAATCAAAATATTTTTTAAAATAAATGCACAGGGGTGGCTAGGTGGCACAGTGAGTAGAGTGCTGGCCCTGGAGTTGGGAGGACCTGAGTTCAGATCTGGCCTCAGACATTTAACACACACAAACAAAAAACCTAGCCGTGTGACCTTGGGCAAGTTACTTAAACCTGACTGCCCTCCAAAAAGCAAATAATAATAAAAATAATAATAATAATAATAAAATGCACAGACTCTAGGTTAAGGACCTGTGTTAAGCCATCCTTCTCTCCTTTACTAACACACGGTTAAAACAAGAAGCTGGTCTGCGCTCTCTGCTTCCATTTCCTCATCTCCCATCACTTTCCAATCCCTTGCAATCTGGCAACATGCAACTGAAAATGACTCTTACCATGGTGACACCTTAATGATCCTCAACTACTAAACCCTCGAGCCTTTTCTCCATCCTCATCCTTACTCCCTTCTCTGCAACCTTTGATACTGTTGCCCATCCCCTCTTCCCCAATGCTCTTTTCACTTGGCTTCTGTGACACTGCCCTCTCCTGGGTCTTCTCCTACCTGCCCATTGCTTCTCAGTCTCCTTTGGCCAGATCACCTTCGTCCTCTGGATTCCTAAGGGGCAGGATCACCCAAGGCTCGGTTCTGGCCTTTCATCTCCGTCTCCGTCTCCGTCTCCCTCTCCGTCTCCCTCTCCGTCTCCCTCTCCCTCTCCTTCTTCTCTCTCTCTCTCTCTCTCTCTCTCTCTCTCTCTGTCTCTGTCTCTCTCTCTGTTTTTCTCTGTATGTCTCTGTCTTCTGAATACCAGTCCCACAATGCCAGATGGAACTCAAGTCTTCATTCCTAGATGGGCCCCTCCTCTAAACCTCAAGCATTTAAGCACTCACTATATGTCAAGCACTATGATGGGTACTGGGGAGATAGACAAAAACAAACCATCTCTGCCCTGAAAGAGCCACTAGGGGTTCTAACATCCCTCCAGTGGCCCACTTTTGCAACCTCAGGGTTTTCCTTGAATCTTTATCCCCCCATCTCCTATAACCAGACATCACATCTTTTTCATTCTATCAACACAATGTGTTGATCCCCTTCCCTCTGCCCCTGGAATCACTGCCTTAGTTACTCAGGTGATTACAACAGCCTTCTAAGTGGCCTCCCTGGGTCCAGTATCTCCCCTCTCTAATCCACTATCCACACAGATGCCAAGATATTCCTCCTAATGCACAGGCCTGACCACAGCATTCTCTAAAAACCTTCAGGAGCCCCCAAATGCCCCTTGGGTAAATCTCATACTCCGTGGTCTGGCATTTTAAAAGCCATCCACAATCTCTGTTCATCCTTTCCATACATTTCATATCATGTGTTTTCACACACTCTCCATTTCAGGCAAGTTAGACCACGCACTGTTCCCCAAACCTGGCCTGCCACTCACTCTGTTGAATCTGTGCATAACACGCCTGCAATTCAGTCCCTCCATTCCTCCCTCCGAGACTCAGTTCAGACAACATGGCCCAGGGAAGGTTTTCCTGATCTTCTCCTGACCCTCCCCTTGTCCCCCTACACACACCCCAGGGTAGAAAGGCTCTCTGCTCAAGTCACCTTGTCATTTACTTATCTAGGTCAAACTGCAGCCCTCTAGTAAAATGCAAGCAAGCTCTTGAGGGGGTGTCTCATCTTTGTATTTGTAGCACCAAGCACATGAATTCACCCATAGCAAGCCTAGAAATTTTCAGGCACAGTACCAAGGGGCTGAAGAATGCATGTTTCATCTCAAAATAATGTTCGGGGGAAATGAAAATTCACCCTCCAGACTACTCTGTCATTTCTGGGTACAGAAGGACTTCTATCTATTCATTTCCCTCAGGCTCAAGGTGAGATGATCAACCCCTCCCACCAAATATGTCAGAAGTTCCTGGATGGCAGGATCCAAAACTCCTTCACTGTTGCACGCCCCATTGCCCAGAACAGTGCCTTACACATTGTAAGCACTTAATAAATGTCTGCCGAATTTATCTTAGGAAATAATTCTGTTTCCACCCTCTCTCAAAAACATTGGGAGGCTGGAAGGCATGGGGGAAGAGGCAGAGGAGCCGACTCAGAATCCTGGCCAGTCATTGAGCCTCTTTGGGCCTCAGTTTCCTCATCTGTAAAATGAGTTAGAATAAACTCTCTCTAAGGGGCCTTCTAGTTCTAAGTCCGGCTACTAAAACTCTACATACACTGCTTTGTAAACTTTAACCTGCTGCAGAAATGGAATGTCAGAACACAGAATACAGAATGTCATGGTTGTTGTACCCTTATTACAAGTGCTGAGGGAAGCGCATAAAGGAGAATAAATGCTACCTGCCCTCCACAGGCTTGTGCCTAAGTGGGGATACAAGCCTTACCTGCACCCCCTACCCAGCAGCCCCCTAAATGTTATCATGTATAGCACATGCAAAAGGCTAGCTAACCATGCAAGACAGAACAGCCACCAGCATGAGCTTGTGAGGCAGAGACTAAATGAGAGAAGAAACATTGTCGCGGGCCTTAGTAGTTCATGGAGGTAGGTGGTGCTTGGGCAGCTAAGGCAGGGAGATGGGAAGAGAACTTAGAAGAGCAGTGTTGCATGGTTGTTAAGTGCCAACAGCACCCAGAGGCCTGTGCTGAGCACCGGGGGAGACACGAAGTTGAAGCAGCACATATCCTCTGCCCTCCTGGAGTCGAGGCAGGGCCATAAGACAACCCAGATGGCCCCAATGTACATGACACAATCGGGTCATCGCGGAAACAGAGGAGCAGAGAGGAATAGAGGAACTTCCAGAAAGACTCCCTGGAGGAGGAGATATCTGAATTAAGCTCTCGAGGATGGGTATTAGAAAGGCCCAGGCACGGTGTCCAGGAGCCTGGGATCAAAGCTCTGGAGTGAGGAAGGGGTCTCAGAGATGGTCCAATGCAACCTCTTCACTTTATCAATAAGGAGAGGGAGCACAGAGAGGTTCGGTGAACAGCCCCAAGTTAAAAGAGAAGTAAGCAGGAGAGATGGGATTGAATCCCAGGTCCCCAGACCCTCCGATGCCAAATCTCATGCTCTTTCCATTACACCACCCTGAAGGAATTCCCTAAAAGGGGAGAGACAGGCCAGATGGGCCCACTTTCAGATGATTACAATGATAGCCTCAAGCTCCAGAACACAACTGCTTCAATTAGATCCACAACTTCTCCCAGTGGATCAGTCTAATGATCCATGCAGGAAAAACTAAATGGATTAAAAAATCTATTGCCCCTGCTCTGACAGGCAAGAGGGGCCTTGAAATCTTGGGGTGAATATCCTATCCACAAGATAAACACAGAGAGGGTAGGGAGGGGCGATCAAGAAAATTAGAGGAAGAGAGTTACAGGACCCACGACAGGTGAGAAAGGGTCAGAGGACCGACTCTGAGCTCCCAGCCCTAGGACCTGCCAACTGCTAACCACGGCTGCCCCCCAAGCTCTCTCCCGCGCCCTCTTCTCTTCTTCATCCCCACTACTTCAGTGGTGATCTCATCAGCTCCCACGGATTCAATTTTCAATGCAGTTGAAACAGCCCTAACCTCCCTTCTGACTTCCAGACTCGTGCCTTCAACTGCCCATCAGACATCTACGACTGGATACCTATAAACTGGCTTTTTAAAAAATTATTTACTTTATCTTTAGCAATATTTTTTTACAATTTTGAGTTCTAACATCTCTTCCTCCCTTCCACCCCTCCCCCAATCACCATAAGAGCAAGAAATGTGATATCAATTACACACACAAGATCCCATAGACATATCCAGTAAGTGCCCAATACTAAACTCATTCTATTTCACCCCAAACTTCCCTATTACCATCACTCATGTTCCCAATTCCCTTGGCTCCCAACCCAGGTGGCGTCCTGGACTTCTCACTGTCTCTCACCCCACCCCACCCCCATCCAAGCTGTTACCAAGGTCTATCCATTTCACCTTCCTACCATTTCTCCAGTATGGAGTCTCTCTTCTGACACTGCCACCCCTCTGGTCCTAGGACTTTACCTCGAACGGGCACTGTCACACTAACCTGCTGGCTGGGCTCTCTACCTCAAGTCTCTCCTCACTCCAGCCCATCCCCTGCTCAGCTTTCAAACTGATCTCCCTTACCTATTACCTCCAAGATCCAATATTTGGCTTTTAAAGCCCTCCATAACCCAGCCCCTTCCAGTATTTCCAGTTTTCTCACACTTCATTCCCCTCCACATACTCTGTGACACTGGCCTCCTTGTTCCTCACAGGAGACACTCTACCCCCCCCCCCATTCTGGGTGTTTTCTCCAGTTGTCCCCCCCCC
>NW_027185593.1:878108-927566 GCF_028583685.1 Petaurus breviceps papuanus | reverse complement strand
AAGTGAGCCCCCCAAAACAAAGATACACATCAGGGCTTATATAGCCTTCTCCTGGCTCAGAGAAAGTAACAACCTTTTGGACCCACTGGCCAATCAAAAAGTATCAACTGAAAAACAAGCAGCCTACCCCAGGCTTCAGGTGCACTTTAGCCTAGGGGCAGGGAAGATCTTCCAAATTTGCATTCCCATTACATTCGGCCCCAAGATCTTTCATGCCCATAGCATAGACAATTTACTTTTGAATTAGCACTAAACATCTCTTAGGTCACATTTTCAAGGTACAGAACTAAAGTTACCAAAGTGGCCACTGGGCCTTAAACAAACACAAAGTACATAGCATTATCACTTCAGTTCAAAACAAGAGTTCAAATAAAGTTCTCTGGGGGAGGGGTATCCTTCCCCTCACACAGCTCCAGCCCCTGCCTCCAAGCACAGAGAGGGGGCTGGGCAACAAAACCAACAAGGTGGGGTCCCTGGGGATGCAAGGCACTTCATCCCACCCACCATAGTCACAAGTCCATCCTCCCCCTGGGTCCCAAACTGTGAGAAGCAGCCAGGAAACACACTCAGTGCCCCTGCTTTGCTGCTCAGTTCTTATCTTTTCCTGTGGCTGAATTCCGAACTCCTGGGCTCCTTCTCCTCCCGCAGGAGGCAGCCGCTCCTGGCTTCTGCCCAGGTCCCGATGCAGGCAGCTCACCATTCCTGCTCTCAGCTCAGCGAAGTCTGCATGCAGGCCACTCTTCTCTCCTGGTCCATGGCTCCATAGAGTCACAGCTACCACAACTGGGAAACAAATGATTATCCCAGCCCCCATACTTTCCTTTTACTCTGCAGATCCTGTTCGTGATGCCATTTTGTAGCAGCAAGCACCCCAAGCACGTCCTCAGGGTTTGCTGCCCATACAGGTTCTTGGATCTGCTTTGATAAAGGAAAGCAACTCAAAATGGGTTAACAAGCTTACTTTATATCAGTCAGACACATATCGTTTACCTTGTTCAGGGGAAAAAGGTCAGCACCCCAAACTTCAAAGTATACAGGCAGAATTATCAAGACAGAAACAGATCAAGTAGACAGCTTTCCAAACTGTCCAGCCATTACATCCATACCAAATCAACATCTGGGTTTTTCAAAGCCGGGGGCTCTGGACAACGGCTTCCCAGAATCCATATCAAATCACAGAACACTTCTCAAAGCCCCCAAAAACAAAGATACACATCAGGGCTTATATAGCCTTCTCCTGGCTCAGAGAATGTAACAACCTTTTGGACCCACTGGCCAATCAAAAAGTATCAACTGAAAAACAAGCCTCCCACCCCAGGCTTCAGGTGCACTTTAGCCTAGGGGCAGGGAAGATCTTCCAAATTTGCATTCCCATTACAATTGGCCAGTGGGTCAATAAGGTTGTTACATTCTCTGAGCCAGGAGAAGGGTATATAAACCCCCATTTGAGGCTTTGTTTTGGGGCTCACTTTGAGAAGTGTTCTGTGATTTGATCTGGATTCTGGGAAGCCGTTGTCCTGAGCACCCTGGCTTTGAAAAAACCCAGATGTTGAAACCCAGATGTTGACTGGGTATGAATGTAATGGTTGGACAGTTTGAAATCTGTCTACTAGATCTGTTTCTGTCTTGATAATTCTGTCTGTGTACTTTGAAGTTTGGGGTGCTGACCTTTTCCCCTGAACAAGGTAAACGATATATGTCTGACTGATTAAAGTAAGCTTGTTAACCCATTTTGAGTTGCTTTCCTTTATCAAAGCAGATCCAAGAACCTGTGGTGGCAGCAAACCCTGAGGACCCTTGGGGTGCTTGCTGCTACACTCCTCCATTCTGTCAGGAGCATCTTGGGAGCTGAAATTGCCATGTAAGACCCTCCAGGGTTCCAGCTTTAGCTCTGTTCTTGAGTTCTGCGTGACCTAAGTCCCTCACTGGGCCTCAGTCTCTTCACATGTTAAAAATGTGGGGGTTGGACTCAATGACCTTTGCGGCCCCTTCCAGCTCAGACATTCAAATTGTTAAAATGAAAAGGGCTGTCTCCGTAGGTGGTGAGCTCAGGCCCCAGGAAGTGCTCGAGGGGAGGCAAGGAGAACATTTTTGAGGGAACCCACTTGTTGCGATCCCTTCCAGCTCTGGGATTCCACGACCTCTGAGGTCACTTCTCACTAAGACTTTCTAATGCCGTGACATTTCTGGCTTCATCCAGGGCGCGATGACTAACAGGGCTCAGTTCTGGTCTAGGATGCTTATCTTCAGCTTCCGCCTGCCCTCAGACAAGGCCAAGGCTCATTACTCACAGTAGCCCATTGGCCTGCCCGCCCGCTCACTCCACATGCTTGGGAGACGTGATGATGGGTAAGGGTGACCACACCCTGAGTCCCAGAGTGGGAGGGTGAGTGATGCGTCTAAGGTCACACAGGAAGCTGGGGAGAGAGTCTGGAAAGAGCACAGGAAGGAGCCTCGCTACTCCCAACTCCAGCCAGCCCACTCAGTCCTGCTCTGCCCCTGGTCATTATGATGTGCTTGGTTAAGCCATCTCCCCATGAGTCAGGAAAAATCAATCTGGTCTGATCCCCCGAATATTTACTAAGCAGCACTTGAGGTCATGGAGACAGACTGAGACGAAGGGTCTGACGGAAAACAAATGTCTCCCGAGCACAGACGCCTCATTTACCATTATTATTGTGTCATTCATTGCTGGAACAGCAGCTCCTACTTTTATATCACTTTATCAGTTACAAAACACTTTTATCACAGCCCTGGGAGACAGTACAAGGATTGCTATCTCCATTTTGCAGATAGGGAAACTGAGGTCCAAGGAGTCCCAGATTCATACAGAAACCAAAACCTGAGGGCAAGCCTCCGGACAGACAGGTCCCACTCATCAAATCTGGAGATGACCCAGAACCAGAAGAGATAGCTAGCTTACCTAAGACAGTCAGGACTGAACAAGAGCAGGCCAGGCTAAAACACAGGCCAAATCCAGTAAGATGGAGGACAATTTGTCCTAAGAAGGGCAAATGTAAAGTCCTACACTTTGGTTTAAAAAATCAATGTCACAATCTCTTTAAAACTGGGGCTTCACAAGGTGGGGGTAGGGTTGATGGCTGGCAAGGTCAATGAGTGAACATTGGGAAATGATGCTGGGGCAGGCGTAGGCCGCATCAAGAGGCACGGTTTCCAGGGATGAGGAGGGCACAGGCCCATTTCCCTCTGTCTCAGTCAGACCCCAGAGGGAAGCCTGGTTTCATTTCTGGACACCACAGTGTTGTGGGCAGATATTAATAATGTGGCACATCCACAGATGGGTAGCCAGAATGACTGGAATGTATGAGATGTGTATCAGTGAATGTAATACATGAGCTCAAGATCAGAGACCTATCATTATCACCAGAGGACTGGTCCATCTTCCATACCACACGTGCTTCTCTGATAAAAGCACCGGTACCATTTCTTGTGGGTGACTGTTGGTCAGTAATACAATGCCCACCTCTCCACTGCCCACTGAGTGACCCACAACTTCAGATCTGAGGAGACTATATTATTCACTGCAACATACTGACTGTTAATAACCTCATACTGGTCTGGGCACAAATCCTTTCACATCACCTCATGCTCACAACAGGCAGAAAAGGGATTCCAGTCCCTGTTTCACAGATGGGCAGCTAGGTGGCGCAGTGGATAGAGCCTGGAGTCAGGAAGATCAGAGTTCAAATGTGGCCTCAGACACTTCCCAACTGCATGAGCCTGGGCAAAGTCCCTTCACCCAGTTTGCCTCAGTTTCCTCCTCTGTAAAACAGCAAACGACTCCAGTATCTCTGCCAAGAAAATCCCAGATGGGATCACAAAAAGTCGGACACAACTGAAAAACAACGGAACCACAAGAAATTTCACAGAAAAGGAGTGGGGAAGTGACTCTCTCAAAGTCACACAACTGATCATTTGGCAGGGCTGTGAACTTAAGTCAGATTTTTTGATCCCGGGGCTAGGGCTCCTTTTGTTGTATCACACTGTGAATGACACATCTTCAATTCCGAGCCCCACACATAAGCACATGCACAAACGCACAAACACACACACACATACACACACATTCATTACTCCGCAAAGCTCCTTAGCTTTAGCTATCTGTTTTGGTTTTTGAAATGTTCACCTCTTGGACTCCCAGCAGCCTACTCCCTGGCCCATGTGGTTCCCCTTGTTTTCCCCAGGATAGCTCCAGCCTCCGGTCATGTTTGGTTTTGAAAAGCTGCAGGGGAAACTCAAAGTCCCCCAACACTTCTTTTCATTAAAATGTCAGAAAAATTCACAGAAAACAGGTCCTCAGGGGGTTATAAAAATCCTTTCCCGCCCCCACAGAAGGCCTAACACAAAGGGCCAGAGGGAAGTTTGACAGCGTTGCCCCTTTAAAATATTGTCCTACATTCAAATTCCCTTACTTCCCCTCCAAATTGCAAGCGCTTCCACTTCCAAAGCCAATTTTGGTTTTTATTGTCCATGTGGCTCTCGTGGAAGACGGGAAGAGGCTGCAGCTGGGTGGCACAGTCCCAAGACTGACTGTGTACCACTGGGTCTTCCTGCGTCGGACCACTCCCATCAGAATCATGGCGGGCATCAATGGACAATGCCCCAGGACTTTGATGCACATGGATGGACAGTGCTGGCTGGGAAAATGAGTCGGGACTGCCTTCCCCTAAAACTCACCATTCTTTCTGCCAGTGAGAGGTTCCCAGGGGCTGGTCCTGCAGCAACTCCCCTCCTTGGCCCCTGACGCCAAGGAAAGTATCAGACAGAGAGCCTTGGAATCAGAGCTCCTGGAGGGGCTGAACCTACAGCTTCCATAGAATTCACATTTATGTTGTACTCTTCCTTATGACGACTCTGGGAGAGAGGGAATGTAAATGTTCCTAATTTTCAGATAAGAAAAACTAAGGCATCAAATGATAAAATAATTCATTCCAAGTCCCGCTGCTAGAAAAGTCTCAGACAGGATGAGAACCCAGATCTCAGGACTCCAAAACCAACACCCTTTCCTTCAGTTGAGCTGCTATTTCCACAGATCAGAGATTGTCTAGAGTAGAGATGACAAGCTCTAGATTCAAAAGAGTTGGGTTCAAGGTCAAGCTCCACCACTCTGAAAGAATAATTTTATAGGAGCAGAGGGTCCCAGTTCTAGAGTAGGAAGGGTCTAGTCCCCCTAGGGAGGTAAGTGACATACTTATCAAAGGTTACACTGGAAGTAAAAAGCAAAATTTGAACCCAGGCCCAGACTCCAACCACACGTTCTTCATCTATACAAGAAGAGCTTTGGGGTAGGCGGTCTCGGAGGTCCTCCCCAGATCTAACATTTTATGATCTATGGCCCCTTCTTGCCCTGACATGCTAGGGTTCTATGATTTAACAAAAGGGAGAACTAAAGCCCAGAGGGAAAAGGACTTGCTCAAAACCACCCAAGTTAGGGGGTAACAAGATGAGACCCCAGGTTTCCTGGGTCCTGAGGCCAGAGAACGGGAGTGAAAACATCCCAGGGTCCCCTCCCCTATCTTGCAGCTCAGGGTACATGAGCATAAGCCTGCTTTTCATGATGAGATGTGCACATCCCCAAAGGACAACTGAGAACTTTATTCCTAACCCAGAGTTTGATGAGAAACTGCTTTCTTTCAAGTCCTTGAAAGCTGGAAAAAAAAAAAAAAACACACCACCCCGTACATCTGCAGCTATCTCCTCCAATGCTTTGCATTGCCGTGTGTAAGAGGTACACTGGAAGTCTGATTCCGACACTACAATTAGACTCTCCAAACAAAGTCAGCCGCCCTCGTATAAATCCCTGTCTCCATGGTTACCATAATATTTTACAGCTCTGGGTTTTGTGCTCCAAGCCCAAAATGATAAAATCACCATATTTTTGGCACCTTGCTATCACTGCCGCATGCTACTTGAGAGCAAGAAGGTTAAACATGGCTCTGACGAACGCTGGAGTGGCTGAGGTCATGTCAACACTCTTCCATTTCTGAACTGTTCCCTGGGCTCTGTTCCCCCTCTCCTCCTCCCACCCTCGGGCCAGAGGAAAGCAAAAGCAGAGAGCATCCTTCTCAAGCCAAACTGACTGGATCTGGAACTTCAAGTAGGATGAGAAGAGGGCTCCAGAGAGGGTCTGCCTTGTGGGGGGAAGGAAAAAAGGGGGCTGGCTGCCTGGGTTCCAGTCCCAGCCCTGCCACCTACCAGCTGAAGCCCTGGAATGAGCCCCCTTCCCTCTTGGGGCCTGGGCTGCCTCCTCTGTAGAATGGGAATAAGAACACTTGCTCTAGCTACCTAGAACAGTGGTAATGTGGACCATAAGAGAGAAGGGGGGAAAGTGGGAACCTCTATGTTGACATTTTTAAGACATATATAAAAACATATACACACATACATATACATACATATGTATATATAATGTGTGTGTGTGTGTGGGTGGGTGTGGGTGTATAAAATTGCCAAGAAGCTCAAGGCTCATTCATTAACCCTCAAAGAGTCAATAGGAGGAAGAAGAATTAGGTTCTTCTTCCAGACTGAAGAAAAGAAAGGGATTGGCCCAATGGGCTAGAGGCAAAACTCCCAGCTTTTACATTCCATGTTCTAAGGGTCCACCCAGCTGGGACCTTTTGTGTGCTAAGGGCCCTTCTAGCCCTGACATTCAATGAATTTAACAGCACAGGAGATTGGTCACACTTTGGTCTCTCTTTTGTCCACTAATGAAGGATGACCTGGCAGCTCCTCTCCCACCACTGGGTAAGAGCTAGGAGGTATCCAATGGTGCCAGACTCTGGCAAGTGCCCCAGACTAAAGCAGGGCAGAGAGCCTTTGAGCCCACTAAGGATCCCGTTCCCCAGCCCAGGGACAACTGTTCTTTCCAATTTGGCCTGAACCATTTTGCTCCTTATACTGCTGCTTCTTCATCACAACGGTTATTTTCCTAAATCTCCAGTGATAATTTAAAACAGAAAACCAAGTGTTATAGCAACTCAAGACAACATGTGGGTGTATTGGAAATTTCTGCTGTTAAGAAGCAGGTACTGGTAAGGAACAGAGAGGCAGAGAAGACAGAGACAGCAGCTTCAGAGCACAGTTGAGACTCCCCCAAGCAGCGCCTGACCTCACTCACCTGGGGGCACGCACACACCAAGGCCTACTCCCCTTGTCCCTGCTGCTGTAACTCTATCACTTCCTTTCTCTAAGAGATCTGGAACGAATTCAGACCCCTGGGAGCAACACTACTGTTGGGCTTCTGCCCACTGGGGATGGCAGGAAATAACCCAATGTAACAGAGCTAGTGCCAGAGCAAGGGCTTTCAGGGTACAGGATGTCAAAACTAGAGAGGCCCTTAGAACCCAGGATATCAGAGCTGGGGGCAGGGGGGGGCAAGAACAGAGAATGTCAGGGCTGAGAGGGCCCTTAGAACACAGGATGTCAGAGCTGGGAGGACCCTTAGAATCCAGGATGTCAGAGCTGAAGAAGACCTTAGAATATAGGGCACAGGATTACAGAGATGGGAAGGAAATCAGAACACAGAATTTCAGAGGCAGAAGCAACCTTAGAATACAGAACATGAGAACTAAAAGGAAGGAAGCATGGAATAAAGGACAGAACACTGGACTTGAAGCCAAGAAGATGTGAGTTCAAATCCCACCTCAGACAGTAGTGTGGTGATCCTAGGGAAGTCACTTAACCTCTATGTCTCAATTAATGATCCATAAACATGTGGGAGTAAGAGGGGCCAGACTCAGTGACCTCTCAGGCCCCTTCCAATGCTAAATCTATGATCCTGTGACTGAAAAGATTAATTATCCCTGCTTCCTCACTTTATAAAGAAGAAAATCCGAGTCCCAGAGAAAAAGGAAAGTGAGTGGGCCAAGGTCAGTCACTCAGTCAACTGGTATTAAGTACCTGAACTGTGTTAAGTGCTGGATCACATAAGGAGGCAAGGGTAAAACCTGGCCTAGAACCCAGGTCTCCTGACTCCTGGTCAAGAGCCCTTTGCTCCTGTCCTGCAAGGATATAAGGCGCCCTGGCCCCACCCCCCACTGCTCCAGCCCTTAGCTCCCACATCTGTGACTGAGCCAGGCCAGACCCCAAATGCCAGCCAAGCTGTGGAATAAGCTTTTTGTTCTTTGTAACACATCCCCTGGGGCTTGTTTAAAGCAAGAGCAAATTCCTCTACTTTACCCCAAAATGATTTGGAAACACTGCCACTTTAATAAGTAAAATCTCTTCATTTTTTACAGCGTGGGCAAGTAGCTGCATGAGCATACAGCAGGCCATGTAAGGGTGGTGGTGAGCACCAGGAAATCCTGTTCTCCCTTCCCTCTCTGCCTTATGTAAGCTCTAGAGTCAAGATTTAGGCTGCAGCAATGACAGAGAAGAGTTCTCCACGAGGCCATAGAAGGTCTGAGCTCTGCAATGAGCCTGGTGGCAGGGTCCTTTCCCCTCTCTGCTACATTTCCCCCACTTGTAAATGAAAGGGTTTAGCCTAGATGGATCCCTTAGCCCACTCCCCTTCCAGCTCTGACATTCTGTCCCAAGGTCTCCTCTTAACCCTGGCATTCTGTGTTCTAAGTTCTCTTGTATCTCAAGTACTGCATTCTAAGCTCCCCACTTAGTCTGTCATTTTGTGTCCTAAGGGCCCTCCCAGCTCTGACATCCTGTGTTCTAAGGGCCTTCCCAACCCTGACAGTCTGTGTCCCAAGGGCCCTCCTAGCTCTGACATTGTGTTCTAAGGGTCCTCCCAACCCTGACAATCTGTGTCCTAAAGGCCCTCCCAGCTCTGATATCCTGTGTCCTAAGTGTCCTCCCAGCTCTGACATCCTGTGTTCTAAGGGCCCTCCGGGCCCTTCTGTGTTCTGAGGGGAAGGTGACCAACATGGGAACCAGATTAAAATGTAACTGGGAAATATTTAACAAAATACACAACAGAATGAAGCAAATATCAATAATCCGTGGTTTTCCCTATGTACAGCATAGAGGCAGCCTGTTTCTATTAGGGTTTGACACCTCTATTCCAACACCACCCCCTCCCAGCTCTGATAGGTTGTGCCCAGAGACACAGATTTAGGCTTAATGTAAAATTAAAATGTACCAATGAGAGCTCTCCCAAAGTGCACCAGACTGACTCCTGAACTCTGAGGTTCCTCACTCAGATTCTGGGTATGTTCAAGCAGTCCTTTCCATTTCTCACAATCCTAGTTCTAAGTCCCTTTCATCTTGACCATCCTCCCTTCTAAGTTCTAAACTCCCTTCTAAGGAGCAATCGTCATCAATTCCCAAATGGCCCCAACTCAGCCATGTGTGGGAGATGACTATCCCCAGACCAAAGCCTGTCTGCTCCTGGCTAACAATGAAGGGGACGCCAGGAGCCACAATTGGCTTACTTAGACTTTCCAGAGAAAAGGTCATTTTGCTTCCTATGCTCTTGACCGTGAAAGTTCAATGGTTGTAAATGGGAAAATCCTGGAAGAAGCATGAGTAAAGTTTAAACTACAGGGTCTGAAGCCTCCTCCAGCTCAGAAAGCTTTCCGTTCTCTGCCTTGGCAAAAAAGGGGGAAAAAAAAACACAACACACAATCATTTGTGCGGGTGACTCAATTGTAGCATAAACATTTGTACATTTTCTGTCTCCCCGAATTGGCAGTCAGGGCCCACTTTAACATCATGCCCCTAGCATGACACAGGGTGAATGAATGAGGGCAGCCTGGGAGGGCGGAGGGGCGGAGAGAGACTGCTCCTGCCTCTGACCAGACCTCATTAACTAAAATACAGGGTTAGATCTTGAACTCCAGCCCTGAACGTTTTCAGTGGAAAGAGATCTTCCCCCTGAATCCAGGGAGAGGTGGCTCCAAAATCTGGTGCCAGACTCGGCTTTTGGGATTGGGGGTGGGGGGAGGTGGAGGAGGGAAAGGTCATGCCATCCCCAGTGTAAATAATTGGATTCCAGGTGACCCAATGCATTCTTGTCACCTGCCTCTCTGGCTGGCTGTTACAAATCCAACATCCCCCAGAAAGAAAATAGCAGCTGGATATCCCTAATGCCACACTCATCTCCGATCTTGTGGAGTCCGGCATCCTTTCCCTTGAAGCGCCTTCCTCCTAGATCCTCCCCATTTCCCCTCTTTCCCCTCCCCCCAGGTTGTTAAGGTCTGGCAAGGTCCCTGACTCGGGATTCTCTCCAGCCTGAGCACATTCAATTCCAGAAGTCTTTTCTGACCAGAAAGGTCTTCAATTCCCCCAGGTGCCAGTTACTGCCTCCTCAATCACCGCCTTTGCTAGCTGGGGTATGGCACTGTGCAATTAGGGGCTGACATTACAAGAAGGATGTGTGGTACCAGTAATGCTGCTCTCCCTCCCAGGGTCACAAAGTAAAAAACAAACAAAAAACAACAACAACATTGTTATACATGACCCAGAGAAAGAAAAGTCAGCATAGACGGTAAATTATTTATCAGTGCTATTTTATGCAATCCTCTCTTTATGAAGAAGTGGAAGGGGGTGGGGCAGGCTAAGTTCCCCAGGATATGGGTTTACTAAGTCCAAAGAGGTATGGTAGAGACAGGTGCAGAATCTGAGGGACTAAGAGGAAGCTGATGGGGATGTAGGCAGGCTTCAAGGTTTGGGCAAGGATCTGACATGACCCCACCTGAGGTTCTTCTGACTCTAAGACTGGCAAGAGGGGGTGATTCAGACACTTCAGCTGATACTATGCAAAGATACTCATCCTCCAGCTATCTGGAGACTGGGGGGAGGAGGGGAGGGGAGTTAATGAAACTAAGGAAGTTTCAGCCTGCATAAATCATTTTTTAAATCCCAGAGTTATACCCTGCCTACAACCAACATTCAATTCAATAAAAATAATAAATCTATCTACTAAGGGTGCAGGCACTGTACTGGAAGAGGGAGGAGGGAGGGGAGATACAAAGACAAAAACAAAAAGAGAGGCTACCCTCCAGGAGCTTACATTCTAACTCAGTTCACTTTAACCTAGGATGACATGAATAGAAATCTAGCATCCCCCTCCTCCCCACCCCTAGGAAGGGGTGATTGTGGGAGGCAACTGCACTCTCGTCTTCTGCCCTGGTCAGATAATATCTAGAACACTGGGCTCAGTTCTGAGTCTACATTTTAGGATGGGCACCAGTATCCCAAGGAGAGATGGAGAAAGACCTGGAAACAATGCCTTCTTAAGATTCCACTGAAGGATATGGAGAAGGGAATTGGGAAAGGCAAGATTCCCATCTTCAAATATTGGAAGGGTCATGATGAGAATGCTGATTTATTCTTTGTGGCCCCAGTGGGCAGGGCTAAGCCCAGCCTAGCCTGGGTAGAAATGACAGGGAGGCAGATCTGGGTACCAGATTGTAATGTAAGGCCAAGGAAAGGCAACTTCCCAGGTTCAAAATACCAGCATAGGTGCTCTCTATTTTATTCAGTGACAAACCAAGAACAGAGAAGATTAAAACATGACATCATTCAAAATACAGCATTTACTAAGTGTGATTAAATAATCTCCAAGTACTACCCCACCCCAGGACCTTCCAATCATTCAATCAATTACAAAGTCTCTGTTCTAAATACTTCTCCACCCCTAGGCTATACCTTAATTAAGTCCACCACAAAGCCCCTCTTCTCAAATGGAGGTCTTTTCTTCATCTTGACACGAGGCAAGTTCTCAGCAATCTTAGTTCCTGGGGAGACAAGGCTTAGCAAGGCCATAAGGTACATTGCCAGTCCCTTCATGAATTTATCCTCTGTCTGTAGAACAGTCCTAGAACCCCTGAACACATTAGCAAAGCCCTCTCCCAGGATTTCTGTAAACATACAACAAGAAAATCCTTCTTCAGGGCTTCTGAACCAACAGAAAGGCTCCCAGACCCCTGCAACAACAGCACTGTCCCTCACCAGTGGACAGTATTCACTCTGTCTGCAGGACAGTCTCCAGACCCCTGCAACAACAGTACTGTCCCTCACCAGTGGACAGTATTCACTCTCTGTCTGCAGGACAGTCGCAGGCCTTCTTAGCGAACAGCCAGGTTCCAGGACTTCTTCAACAAAAGGACAGTCTTTCACCAGTGGACAAATCTGGCAAAATAACATCAAAACAGACAGACAAAGTACCAGCAAAACAGCCATGTCTCCTCAGTCCTTGGCAGCTCAGGGGGCAGGTCTCAAAAGTCCAGGGCAATTCAAAGCGGCCACCAGTAATTCTCTTAGTCTCTCTCTCTCCACGAGGTGCTGCTTCCAAAAAGATCTTCCGCCTCTCTCTCGTGTCTCTCCAAATCTACATCACCAGCTCCTCCCAGTTCAGGACTTTCTTTTCACATCAACAAGCCCATCCCACAGGTGGGATTAACAAACTCTGGGTTTTAATACAATCAATTTGAAAACCAAGCCAATACAGGGGAATCTTTAATTGCCATTACTATCACACAGATAGAACTGTTTCATAATCCAAGCCATCTGATAAACAGGCTGCTTCAGAAGGCACTTGGTTGCCACTATCAGACGTTTTCAAGGCAGATGAAGGTATCAGTGAGGGACCTCTACAGCAGTCGCCTCCTGGCCCTCTAGGACTTGTCTCTCACTTCTCAGTGTCCTTTCTGGCTGGCTCACTGTCATTCTGTCCTGGGTCCTCTTCCCCCTCTCCAGCCCTTGCTGATTTCAGCTACTGCATGGGTTCAACTGTAACAGCCTCTGCACAGAAGACTCTCAAAGCTATATACCCAGCCCTGATCTTTCCCCTGAGCCATAGCCCACCTCTCCATTACCCACTAGGCATCCCCAGCTATATCCCAAATGATGTCTTCAGGACATGTACAAAGCCAAGTTCATCTTTTTTCCCCAAATCCGCCCCTCCTCTCAAGGGACTTTTTTTCTCCTGATGGCACTAACATTTTGCCAGTCATCTGGAATCCAAGCCAGAGCCCATCTTTGATTGCTCTCTCTCCCCTCTCACATGCACTCAGCAGCCAGGTTCTCACATATCTCCTCTCCAATCACATAAGCACTACCTCAGAACAGGCCACTGTCACCTTTCACTTAAATTACTGTACCAGTCTAACTGGTGTCTGCCATCAGTCTTTCTTCATTTTGCCCTTCACAAAGTTGACAAAATAATTTTCCTAATATGTGGTCAGATCAATCCTCTACTCAACAACCTTTAATGGCTCCCTAGCACTTACAGGATAAATTATAAACTCCTTAACCTGGAATTTAAGATTCTCCACAATCTGTTTTCAAGTCAACAAGCACTTCTTAAGCCCCTACTATGTGCCAAGCACTTTGTCACATTCTGGACACAGTCCCAGTTTTCACAGAGCTCACAGTCTAACAGAAAAAATAAACTAGGGATAATCCCAGAGGAATGGCATTAGCATTTAGGAGAACTGGGAAAAGGCTTCTGGCATAAAAAAGGTGAAGGCTGAGCTGAGTCTCAGAGGAAGCCAGGGAAGCCAGGAGGCAGAGATGAGAAAGGAGATAGTTGCTGGCATGGAGATCTGCCAGTGAAAACGCCTGGATCTGGACACAGAGTGTCTTGTTTGGAGAACAGCAAGGAGTCCGTGTCACTGGGTCACTGAGTATGTGGAGAGGAGCAAAGTCTAAGACTAGAAAAGCAGGAAGGGGCCATTCTATGGCAAGCTTTCAACATCAGAACACCCTCTGACCCTGAAGGTAAAGGGGTGCCACTGGAATGTACTGTATAGGGGGTCACAACTACAATTTAAGAAAGTCAATCTGACAGTTGGTTAGAGGATGAACTGGAGAGGGGAGAAACAGGGAGCAGGGAGACGTACCAGCAGACTATGGGAAGAGAAAAATGGAGGGGGGGGGCTCAAAATTTTATCGAGCCCCTTCTTCCTATCACTGCAAAAGATCTTCCCCATTCAGAAACAAGGTTCTTCCTAACTAGGACCCCTTGGATCAATGGACACCTGACATCACAGCCATATCAAGATGCCTGACCCTCCCTTCCTCGCCAGCTTCTAGACTTTTTACTTTTTAGTTATGTGTGTGTGTGTGTGTGTATGAACTCCACCAATATCTTCTACCAGTAACTCGTCGTGACACAGACCTAACCCTGAGTTTTTGAATGCTGTGCCAGCAAAGAACAAGCCCTGGCAGGTTCTGCCAAGTTAGCAAGGCGCCCCAGGATCACCCCAGGAGAGAACACATGTCCGTCATCTGAGGACCAGCCTGGCAAAGCCCAGCAAGGCTCAACCCTAGTAGGCTGACCCATCAAGGGAAAAAAAAAACTGGCCAAATCAACTTAGTAAAAAAAAAAAACAACTCCTAAAACATTTAAAGGGGTTGAGAGCTATGCTCATAGTACGGTTCCCCACACCTGCAAAACCAAGGATCCTGGGGCCATGAAAAAGCCCTGGGGAGAGTGTCCACAGGCAAAGCAGTAATAACTCTTAACCAAGAATGACAGTGGGTGAGGGGAATGAAGAGGGCAGGGATCACACCCGAATGTCTGGCAAGCTGCCTGCAGAGAGTAAACGGCTCCTAAAAGCTTCTGCCTCCAGTCACTATGACTCCTATCAAGAAAACCATGGCAGCTGAGTCAGAACGAAGACATGGAGACATGCCAACTGTACACAGCATCCCCCTCACAGAGCACCCACCCCCCACTGCCAAAACCCCTTCAGGACAGCAGGAGATGGAAAGGGCCAGCTCATCCATTCTGTACCTGGCCGCAGAAAGTTTTCCTTAAGGGGGATGTCCATCTGCCTCCACACCTTCCCCCACAGAGAAGCCAGAGGGTATCCAGGGTATGACCAGGATAGGGAAGGGCCTCGGATCAGATGAGGAAGAAAAGAAGCAACGGGAAAGTTTAGCCAGGAGGAAGGGGCTGAAAGGGAGAAGTAGAATACATCTGCCCTTTTAGATCCGGCCTCTGCAGCCAGGCCCAGGTCAAATCCCACTTTCACTGGAAAACCTTTCAAATACTTGAAGACCACTCTCTGGTGGCACCCCCACACACTCCCACTTCCCCAGGCTCTTCACCGGCCCCACTGCATGCTGGATGCCCTCTAGTTTCCTCACACCTAGCAGCACCAAGATCTGAACTCGCTACCTGAGATGCGACCTGACCATGACAGAAGGACAAACCCTTCCCTCATTTTGAGTAGACTCGGCTGCAATATCACACCCCTGACTCACGTCAAACTTTGCAGTCTGTTCCCCCACCAACCACAGAACTGCTTCACCTCATCTGTGCCAGGGACCCATTGGCAGACAGCCTGGTGAAGCCCACGGAGGGACCCTTTCTCAGAATCATGTTTTAAATGCCCCAAACAAAATACCCAGGATTACAAGGGAAGCTAACTATTGTACATGGAAATATAGTGATCAAAATCTTTTTTAAAAAAATAAGCTCATGGGCCCCAGGGTCAAAAATTGATCTTTTGGGGGCCAGGCTGCTATCTGGTCACGCCTCATCCATGTTTTACTTATAAAGTTGATTTGTTTTTTACCCAAGTTTAAGACATTTCTTTGGCCCAATGTTCTAGTTTTCCTATCTCTCCAACATGTTAGTCTCTGTCCCAGCTTTATGTCAACGGGAATTTGATGCACATACTTCCCTTGCCTTTTTCCAAGTCGTCGTCAAAAAAGCTTAAGCAACAGTCCAATAATGAGAAAAGATCCCTTGGGCACTCCACTACAGACCTCCTTCCAAAGAATAGCTACTTTTGGGGTCCAGTCATTCAACCAGTTTTAAATGAACCTCACTGTACTAATATCTAGCCCACATTTCTCCTCCTTGTTCACAGAGCAGTACCAAATACTCTTGAATTCACAAACTGCTTTCCTCACAAAAACTCCATAAGGTAAATAATACAAATACTATCATCCCCATTTTATAGATGGGAAAACTGAGACAGTGAGAGATGAGGTAACTGCCTGCAGTTACACAGCTAAGACAAGTCAGAGTTGGGATTTTAAACCAGATCTTCAGCCTCTCAAACCAGCATTCTTTCAATTACATTATACAGTGTCTCAGAGAACAAAAACAAAAAGGGTGGGGGAGAGAGGGAGAAGGGGGAGAAGAGAGAGAGAACGACAGAGGCAGAGAGACAGAGAAACAGAGATTTAAAAAAGGGACCAAAAATGACAAAATGTAGCCTGGCAAATCATTGCATCCCAGGATTTGAAACTGGAAAGGTCCTTAGAGGCTATCTATTCCCACCTTCCTCATTTTGTATATATGAAAACTGAGGTCTGTGGTAGCTAAGGGAGATCACTTGTAAGACTGGACATTGAGCCAGTAAGCTCAAGCAGCTCTAAGGAACGGGGCCCAGCCCCCTGCAAGAACTCAGTTCCATTGGTCCCACATGCCTCCCCCACCTTCTGCTCATATCTCAAAGACGCCCACATGTGGGAGCATTAGAGACTTATGGCCTTCAGGATATGGATGCTCCCTGTAACTCACAAGAGGGTGGGGACTGGGACAAGAGAGCCCATGTCTCCTCACTTCTCCTTCCTGACTTGGTGGCTTTATCTTTTGTCATCCCTCTCCTACACTCTAAGCTCCAGCCAGAGCTAGAGGCCTCCCTGTCCCTTTCTCTCTGTTCAGAATATCCCCTATGCTTGGGAACTGTTTCCCCCTACCCACTCCACCCACACCTCTCTAGCCACTTTGGACCACAAAATCCTGTATCCAGAGATGGAGGGGACCTCAGAGGTTATCTAGTCTGAAACCCTCAATTTACAGATAAAGAAAATGAGGCCAAGTTGAGTTAAGTGGCTTCCCCGAAACTGTACAGACAATAAGCATCAGAGGCAGGATTTGAAACCAGGTCTGCCATCAACAATCCATGGTTCGTCCATAACCTAGGCCCCAGCCAGAGCTTTACAGCCTCCAGGAAACCCTTCTGCCTCTGGCCCTTTCTAGCCCTGCTGCTGTACTCTACAACCCAGTGACACTGACTGGCCTCCTTGCTTAGCTCTGGACTGCCAGTATCTTCTGGGGCTGTTCCCCCCTGCTTGGTATCCTCTTCCTGGCTTCCTTCAAGTCCCAGACAAAGTGCCACCATCTGCAAGAAGCCTTTCCCAATCCCCCCTGAATCGAGTGCTAATCATCTGGGGAGATCTTGTTTGCACATAGCTGTTGTGTGGTTGGATTATAAGCTTCTGGAAGGTAGGGGCAGTCTTTTGCCTTTCTCTGTATACCTAGAACTTTAAAACCGTGCCTGGTACATAGTAGGCATTTAATAAATGCTTGCTGACTGACAGTGCACCACACTGACCCCTCCATTAAGGTCCAAAACAAGGGCCACCTCCTCTGGGGAGCCTTATCCAATCCCGTCCCTCCTGCCTACCCTTCCAAATGTGTTCCAACAGTTGGTTGAGATCTCCCCTACACATTTTTCTCCTAAATTATTTGTGTAGGCATGGTTTTCTCTCCCAGTATATCGCTTCATCTTTCTACCCCCAGTTCTGTACACCATCGGTGCTTAATAAATATCAGAACTAAACTAACTGTTGTTATGCCAAAGAGTCCGTGAAATCTTGAGTAGGGTAAAAGTGAGTAGGAATCACTTTTATCACAATTAGGCATTGTGGTTCTGATTCACAGGCTCAGAGCTAGATCAGATCAAGCCTCTCATTTGACAGAAGAAAACTCTTGGTGACTTGTCCACGGTCACCCAAGTGACAAGAGATGGCATGCAAACACAGGTTCTCTGACTTCAAATCCCAGTCCCTTCCCACTGTACCAGATCCTTCCCAAGAAGACAGAATGCCAATTTCCAAGGCTAATTGGGCTCACATTCTGACACTGCCTTACGGGAACCCTGAGGCTACAGGCCAACCAGTCAGAAGCAGGTAGTGCCAGGGTCATGAGGTCCAATTTAAAAATAAAGAAACTGAGTCTCAGAAAGGGGGAGCTATTTGCCTGAGAGATGGAGGGAACACCACAGAGACATTTGGGTATGATGCTCTTTCCATTCCACCACACAATCTCTTCTTCTGTTTTCCAAAAGGTCCAGTGGATGACCCCAATACCCTTTTTACATCTGCCCTTCCCCAGGCAGACATTTCTTCTGATCATTTTCAGTGGGAGCATCTCCATGGCCTGCAGGGGCCCGTCTTGCCTGGACTCTCCTCACCATCCAGGAACAGCTCAAGGCGGCCGGCCTGGGTCCTGCCACAAAACATCTGAAAGGCTTTTAACAACAAGGAGGGCTCGGAGGAGCTCTTGATGCTCGGCCGCCTGTGGTACCTCACTCTGATGGTATTTCAACTCAGGAGGTGTGACTCCACAGGGAATTTCTCCTTCCCCTCCACAAACCCCCTTCTCAGCCTTCGAAGCAAACATCCTCTTTCCTTTGGAGGAGCATTGGACGGAGTTGACACCTCCTGGTCCAAGGAGGGGGAGGTTCACTGGAGAACAAGTGTCTTTTGTGTGGAATTCTCCAAGACCCACGGGGTGGAGGGGGAGGACTGGAAATCTGCACTGGGGCCCCCACCTCCCTTACGCAAACCCCCAGCTCAAGCAGCTACATTCAAACTCTCCCCAAGGTTTCCAGCAGGGTTTGGTTCAACCATTAACAACTGTTCTACTAGGCAACCAATTTTTGTTGTTCCCTAGAGATAGGAAGGAGAATGAGCTCTTTTCTTTTTTCCCCCTTGGTTGCAAAAAAAAAAAAGAAAGAAAGAAAGAAAAAAGAAAGTTAAAACAAACAAGTTATATAAGCTTTTGGGGGAGTGGGCTAGAGAATGCCTTTACTCTTAAAAAATAGTGCTTTGCACACAGTAGGTAGTTAGTAAATGGTGGTTGCTGCCGATAGAATTAAAACGGTTCCTTGAAAAAAGGCAGTATGGTGCAATAGGAAAGTAAAGAAACAGGCATTTATTAAGCACCTACTGTGTACCAGGCATTGTGTTAAGCAATTTACAAATATGATCATATTTGAGCCTATCAACAACCCTGGGAGATATGTGCTATTATTATCTCCTTTCTACAGTTGAGGAAACTGAAGCACAGGGGTAAAGTGACTTGCCCAGAGTTACACAGCTAGGATTTGAACTCCGGTCTTCCTGATACCAAGCCTAAATTACATATTTGCCCAGCAGAAAGAACTTTGGCCTTAGCCATAGAATCACAGATTCAGAAAGGGTCATCTGGACCGATCCCACACTCATTTTACAGATAAGGAAACTGAGACTGGGGAGGTTAAGAGGCGGCACCCCCACAGGCAGGGATTCTGAACACAGCCTCTCCCTCAAGCCAGCATGTTTTCCACGACACTGAATGCCTTCCAAAGTCCTAGATTCTAACACCCCCCCAACACTTGTCATCTGTAGACTAGCCCAGCTATGCTAAGACATTTATCACCAAAAAGCTGGCTGGGCACTAAGTCAGGAGGGTTTTTTTGCTTTTACTCTTCTACCAAGGGAAATTTATTTCACCAAACATCTTGCAGCAATGATCTAAAAATTATGTAATCTCTATATTTTTGCAAAAAAAAAAAATGGCCCATCTTTCCTGTTTCTCTCCTTTCTCCCTCGACATTCCAAAACCAAAGTACAATTATCTATAAATTATACTGATGACTTTTTTTTGGCCCCAGAAATCCAAAAAGCCATCTCTGGCATGGAAGGGTAGAGAGCAAACCTTTAAAAAGATCAAAGCATCCAGGACTGCTATGAAGAAGGTGCTTTGCAAATTGTATATTGCTATAGCAACTTAGTGGTTTGTGGTACCACCAGCAGCTAAGAAGAGATAACTCTCTCTCCCTCCTCCAATCCACCCTCCATTCAGCTGCCAAAGTGATTTCCCTAAAGCTGGGGTATCACCCCACACACACTCAATAAACTCCAGTGGCTTCCTATGGCCTCTAGGAACCAACAGTAAATCCTCTGGTATTTAAAGCCCTTCACCACCTGGCCCCTTCCTACCTTTCCAGCATTCTTAGGTGACACTGGCCCCTCTCCCAAGAGGACCCCACAGATGCATGGTAGTTTCCCCCCAGGTCCAGCCTTCTGGTTTTCCTCAAAACTCAGCCCAAAGCTCAAATCCCTTTTTTAAACTGTCTTTCCTATTCCCTCCCTCCCAATACCTTCCTTCAGGAATGACCTTGCAGCCTCCCATGTACCACTGATACATTACCCTATTAAAATGGGGGCTCCGTGACAGCAGGGGCTGGCTCTGCCTTTATTTATATACACCCTGGAGCACAGTAATCAGCAAATAAGCGTCAATAGACTGAAATGCCCATCAACCTCACTTAACAAATGCTTCAAACTAACAAGAGCTATAGAATACCACACTCCGGCACAGGCCTGGCCAAGACAAGCACAAACAGCAAAGACCAGCCTCTCCCCCAAATAATGCTCCTCCCTTAATTCAGCATATTAGATGCTTACTATTGCCAGGCACTGAGAGACCCCATGGCAGAGTAGAGAGCTGACCTCAGAGTCAAGAGGATAGGGGTTCAAGTCTTGCTTCTAATACCTAATGGACTGCCCTGGGCAGGGAGGGAAGTCCCTGAGGCTCTCCCAGGCCTAGGCAACTCTCAGAAACTATAAATTGTTAAGAATTGCCAATCTGCACCAGGAGAGGCAGGTCCCTTTACCAATTAAATCACAGCCTCACTGGGGTGGTTTTGTTTTGTTTTTTTAATAAACTGTTTATGGCACTGTCCTTGGCCACCCTGATCCCAGAAGCCTCCCCATCATTCAGGATGGCCTCACCAGAGACCCCAGTGGGCATTTCTCAGTCCTCTCATACATACCCTCATCAGATATTATAGATGTCTGTTTTAGTGTGCTCACCGCATTGCTGGAGCGGGAGCCCTGTGAGGGCAGAGACCCTATTTTATCCAATTTGCAAATTTATTCCAAGTTCCATAGATTCCCCGGCCCAACATACGGCTTGGGCACACAGCAGGTGTTTAACAACTAATGAAGGGACACCCAGTGTTTACATTCCTCAAAGTAGGTGGGGGAGGGGAGCTCCAAAAAGAGTGTGTCCAGGTACCCTTTGAAAAGGATTCTCCATGAATTCCCCAATCCCCTTAAGTAAAGGGCCTACTCTGCCTTCTCTGGGTCCCTAGGGGAGGTCCACCCTCAGAAGCCTAGAGGACGGGAAGAGCAGCATACCTGATTCAGCTGGAAGGCACAGGGGAGGGTCCTGCCTCACCTGGGGTCCTACCCCAAGAGGGGGAAGGGAGAGGGGAAAGGGAAGGTGGGTCCAACCTCACTGGAGGGAGTGCAGAGGGAGTGATTTGGGGGGATCATTCCCCTACTAAGAGGATGAGAGAGAACTGTCAACTGGGGTTGGGAAGGCCCTGGACTACAGGCTGAGGAGGAGAGGAGGGGGAGGGAGAGGAGAAGAGGTATGGGGGGGATGGGAGGGAACGATCTGGGGAGGACGATGCTCCCTTCCCAAGGCTCTGGTCCAGAGAGAGAAGAGAAAGGGTCCTCCTAGCTCGCAGCTGGGGGGGCAGGGAGAAGGCTGGGAAGGTCTTGCCCCATGGGGAGAAGGGGAGAGCAGGGCCCAGTCCAGTCTGCACGAGAGAAAGGGGAGGAGAGGGCAGTCCTGCCAGCTGGTGGCTGGAAAAGGGAGGGGATAAGGTTCTTCCTGTTGGCAGTTGGGCTGGGGGAGGGTTGGATGGATAGGGGGTGAGGACTGCGGGAAGGGGGGGGGCGCGGGGGGGCGGAGGGGGAAGGTGGGAGGGGCCTGCCTCCGGGGGGGGGGGGCGGGGAAGGCCCTGCCCGGGGGGGGGGGAGGGGGGGGGGGGGGGCCTGAGCCTCTCGGGGGGGGGGGCAGCGCCGCAGTCGGGGGCGTCCCCGCGCGGCCTGAGGAGCTCTTCCCCGCCGCCCGCTCTGGGAGGAGCCGGCGCGGGGCCGCTGGAGAGGAGGGGAGCGGAGGGCGGCCAGGCCCCGAGCCGAGCGGCCAACGCCGCCGCAGCTGCCGCCGCCGCCGCCGCGCACCCACCTGCGGGACCGCTCCGGGCTGGGCTCGGCGCCTCCTCCGCCGCCTCCTCCTCCTCCGCCGCCGCCGCCGCCGCCGCCGCCGGACTCCGCCATCTTCCCGCCGCCTCCTCCGCCTCCTCCTCCTCCGCCGCCGCCGCCGCCGCGCTCAGTGACGGCGCGTCCCGCCTCCGACGCCCGGCGGCCGGTCGGCGGCCCCGCGCGCAGCCAGCGGCCTTGGCACGGGCTGGGACGCGCGGAGCGCAGCGCGGGGCGCGCGGGGCGCGCGGGGCGCAACAGCCGCAGTGCGCAGCTCCAGCCGTGCGCCCCGTGGCCGAGCCCCGGCCCCAGATCCCGCCTCCCGGTCCGGGGCCGGTCGCTTCGCCTCTCTGAGACTCAGTTTCCCCATCCGTAAAACGAGGTGGTTGGACCAGATGGCCCCAGAGGTCCTCCCTTCATCTCTTCAACCCCTGATACATGCTCTCTATTTAATGTTTATTAAGTGCTTACTGTATGCGGGAGAGATCTGGGGAGACCAGACAAAAATGAAGCAGCTTCTGCCCTCAAAAACTTGCATTTGATGGGGGACGTAAGTAGGAAAACAAACAGATACAATGTAGATAAAAAGTAATTTGGTTGGGAGCATAGCTCCTCAACAGGCTTCGTGCGTGCTGAGCTTTGACGGAAGCTCGGGATTCTAAGCATTCCGATCACTGCTGCGGCACCGAGAGGAGGCCGGTCTGGCTGGGTGGAAGAATGCCTGGATTGGAGGCTGCCAAGGTAACTTGGAGCCGGCTTGTGAAGGTCTTTAAATGTCACACAGAGGAATTTGTATTTGGACTCTGGAGATAAAAGGGAGTGAGTCACTGGAGTTTTAAGAAGTAGGGGAGTGCCACGGGTGGCCCTGTGCTTTAGGAAGGTCCCTTTGGCAGCTATGTGGACGATGGATTGGAGTGGAAGGGGCCTTGGGACAGAGACCTGTCAGGAAGCTATTGCAACTGTCTGTGGGAGATATAAGGAGGGCCTCACCTAACGCCGGGGCCAAGTGAGTGAAGTGAAAAGATGATATGGGTGTAGAATCGACAAGATTTGTTGAGCTATGGAATAGTCAGAACTTATTGGATTGGTGGAGCAAAGGAGGACAACCCTAGTGTCAGAAAGAATGGTGGAACTGTACTGACAGCAGAAGGAGGGAAAGGAAGAAGACGGACACATTAAAATGAAAGAATAGGGTTCCATTTCAGATGTGTGGTGATAGTTAGCTTTGGGACTTTGAGCTGGAGGGATCCAGTGGGCAGTTGAGGATGAGAGGCTATGGCTGAGTCTCCAGACTGGACTAGACCTAGGTGTCAGCTGCCTAGAGATGATCATTAAACCCACGTATGCTGATAAGAGAGGGAAGGGAAGGGTAGAGGACCAGGCAGAGTCTCACAATTAAGGGAGATGCCATGAATGCAGATGGAGCAAAGGTGCCTGAGGAGGAATAGGGGGAGAACCAAGAGAACCAGCATCACAAAAGTTAATGATAAATGGGCCAGCTAGGTGGCTCAGTGAATAGAACACCGGTCCTGGAGTCAGGAGGATCTGAGTTCAAATCCTGCCTCAGACACTTAACACACTAGCTGTGTGACCGTGGGCAAGTCACTTAACCCCAATTGCCTCTCCTTCCTCCCTCCAAAAATAATAATAACTTGATGATAAGGTCTGAAGCCAGGAACGAAGGGAGAGGCAGTGGAGGCAGCTTTTTGTCTGGTGTTCACCTTTTTTTCCCCCCCAAAGTTTTAGAAGCTCTTTTTTGTCCTTCTTAGCCTTCAGAGTCAATCTCAGCTAATTCTGAGCTTCAGCTCTCCTCACTTACTCTCTTCTTCCAGCATTGTACCAAGCTTTTGTATTCATCCTCTGGTACCTACCTTTGTTTCCTTGTTTCTGTGTAAGGGGGTTGGGGGGGATTTGCTGCCTCTCACCCCCCAGTAGATATCACTGGATGTAATCGTATTTGCTGAGGTGTTACCTATATAGTCTATATCAAACTGCTTGCCTTCTCAAGGAGGGGGGAAAAGAAGAACAGAAAGAATTTGGAACTCAAAATTTTAAAAATCAAATGTTAAAAATTGTTTTTACATGTAATTAGAAAAAATAAAAATTTAAAAATAAGGAGGTATTAATATCTAATGCCCTTTTAAAATCTAAGTTTAATTCATTGAATTCCTGTCTTCCCACTTCCATCCCCTCAGGCTCCTTACACCCTCAGTTTCTCAGCCCCCTTCATCCACTGGTCCCCTCCATCACTCAATCCCCTCTTCCCCTCTGTCTCACAATCCTGTAGTTCAGTCTGTCCCTTGGCCTCTTATCCCCCCTAATGACCCCATTCTTTTTGAGTCTTTTGTCCCCCTTACTCCCTAGTCCACTCAGGCTCTTAATTCTTCTTTTGGAATCCTGATGCAGTGGAAAAGGCAAAGACATTGGGACCAGAGTACCTGTAGTCACATCCACAATCTGTCACTTCTTGTCCATGTGGCCTTGGGTAAATCACAACCTCTCTGCCCACCCCCCCCCCTTATCTATAAAATCAAGGTGTTGTATGGCTAATGTGGAAATGTGTTTAATATGATTGTACATGCATAGCCAATATCAGACTGCGCACTGTCTTCAGGAGGAGGGAAGGGAGAGAGAGGGAGAAAATTTAGAACTCAGAATCTTATAGAAGTGAATATTGAAAATTAAAAACACATAAATAAAATTAATTTTAAAAATAAAATTAAAAAAAAAATCAGGGTGTTGTACTTGGCCAGAGGTAGCCTGTCCCAATGGAGATGGTGGGCTGGGAGTCAAAAAGGCCTTTCACAGATTTCCCAGATTCACATCCTGCCTTAAATACGCGCCTCCTCTATGACCTTGAACAAATTACTTAACTCCCGATGTCCGATGATCTGTAAAATGGCCATAATGGCACCAGATACACAGGATTGTTATAAGGATCAGAGAAGATAAGGCTCTACCAAACCTTAAAATGCTAAATAATGTTGGCTTTTATTATTAAATTACTTCTAAAACCTAGCTCTCAGCCTCTGATCTCTTCAAAGTCCCATCTGTCTCCTCCTCCTCAATTCTGCTTGACCCTTCCATCTTCCTAATTCCCTTATCCTCATATCTCTCTCAGCTCCTCTGTCACTTCAGTTTCTCAGACCCCTCAGGTCACTCAGTCCCCTCAACCTGAGCCCCTAACTATTTCAGCCCCTCAGTCACTAAATCTTTCAGTCCCTCAGTTCCCAAAATCTTTTTTTTTTCTTCCCTGGTGCCAAAATCTGTCTCTAAATAATTTCCACCCATGGCTCCTAGATCTGTTCTCCAAGGCCAAATGGAACAATTTAATCCCTCTTCCACATGACCCAAGGACAGTTATCATGTCCTCCCCATGTCTTTTCTTCTCCAAACTAAAGACCTCCAGTTTCTCGAATTAATTCCTCCCAGGCTTCTTCCTCCAGTCCCATTGCCATCCCAGCCAACATCCTCTGGATATGCTCCAGCTTGTCAAGGTTCCTCCTAAAATGTGGCTTCCAAAACTGAAAACAAAGACATGTTCTGACCAGAGCAGAGTTCTACAACACCATCAACTTGTTAGGGAAAGAACGTCTTTCTTAATCCAGCCTACAACTGCAATAGCTTTTGGGGATGATATGTCATACTGTTGACTCTCACTGAGCTCACATCCCTAACTACGTCTAACTAGGCAGTCAGTTGATTTTTTGAACCCAAGGGTAGGATTTTACATTTTATCCCTATTAGGTTTGACCCATCATTCTAGCATGTAGAGATTTTTTGGATCATGAATATGCTAGGTATTGCAGCTTTGTGTCATCTGTAAATATACAAAAAATGCTATCTTTGCCTTCAGACAAAGTATTGATTTAAAATGTTGGAAAGAATACAAGGAGAGACTCTTAGAACATTCCACTAGAGACTTCCAAGTTGACATTGATCTATTCATCCACTACTCTCTGGGTCTATTTATTCAATCAGTTCTAAGTTAACCTAACTGGAGCATCTTCTAGCCCACATCATTCTGCCTTGTTCTGCAAGAGAGCATGAGAGAATTTTTTCAAATACCTTGCTAAAATCAATGTTTATGGCATTCCTCTGACCCAGCAATTTAGTAATACCTGAGATTAGCCTGGTATGACCTGTGCTTGATGAAACCATGCTGGTTTTTGTGATTATGGCTTTATTTTCTAAATGATCACAAACTCTCTTCAGTGCTATATTCTAGAATTTTTCTAGGGATTAAAGTCAATTTCATGAGACTATAGCTTACAGTCTCTACCCCCTTCCCTTTTTTTTGAAAACTCGGCATATGTTTGCTAGTTTCCCATCTGTTTATACCTTTCCCATCTACATTTCTTCAAAGATTGTCTCAGCAATATTGCATCTGCTATTCTTTCAGTAGCCTGGAATGTAGCTTGAAAATGTAATCCATAGCTCAGGGCCCCCAAGACTCTGGGCTAACACTAACCAGGTTCAGTCCTAGGAACTGACCCCAAAAGAACCTATTTCTTTCTTCTCTTTTTTCCCACCTGGAGTTACTCCAGGAAAATTTCCCAATACAGTCATGGTAGTTAGGGTTCAACAAATATGGATAACAATGTTCCCAGATCCTATACAAGTTCTTGAGATCCTAAAAACATATAGGATAGGACAGCTTTTATTGTACCTCACAGAAAAGATGGGAGACTCACCAAAGAATTCACCAAAGGCCATAAATAGATTCAGAAAATACATAAAGCACTCAGCCCACCAGCTCCCTGGGAAGAGACCTGAAGTTGGGATTGTTAATGGAGTAATCCTTTCATACAAGAGTCCTACACAGTCCCTGGAAGGTTCATAAGAAAAATCCTTTTTCCTCCACCTACCTCCCACCCCACTTCCCAATCCCTTAGGTAAAAATAGTATACTTTGGAGACTGCTAAATCAATAATACTCCCTTCTTATTGGACCTGTACTGTCCAGGTATCTCATAGTAAAAGCAAGGAAGTGACAAGGTACAGGTCACCAGGTAGAGGCAGCTAGGTGGCACAGTGAATAGAGGGCTGGACTTGAAATCAGGAAGACCTGAGTTTCAATCCTACCTCTGACACTTACTAGCTGTATGACCCTGGGCAAGTCACTTAATCTCTCTGAGCTTCAGTTTACTTATCTGAAAATGAAATGATTGGGTTCGATGGCATCTCTTTCAGTTCCAAATCTATGATATTGTAATCTTGCCCTCTACCTTCCTCCCCAAATATGGCTTCAGTACTTTAGCTGTAGGGGACACATGAGTGGATTCTCTTCCTTCTCCAAGAAACATATTATTGAGGAAATATTCACCTATTAAAAGAAGTCTAAGAAGCCCAGTTCTAGAAGTTCAGGACCCCCAAATCTCCAACTTGGTGTCACTAACAAGGAATTTCCAAAGTTAGGACTCCTTATTTGACCTAAGAGGGCACCCATTTGTCTACTCTTGCTATATATTTCTGAAGGAAATCTGTCACTGGCCCCAGGCAATATCTCAAGCTGGAGAAGTCCATCATCAAGTCTTCGGTCTCTGGCTTGTGCTCAGGAAAGGAAATAGCAGCCAGGAACTTAAGGTCCAGGAACTCCCCTCTCAGGCCACCTGGGAGAGCACATGCAGCTCTCCATGAGCTCCTGCCATAAATTGCCCATTGTCATTAACTGCTCCTGGGGATGGGAGGGAACTCCAAATAGACGTAGGATTCTCTTTCACACACACACACACACACACACACACACACACACACACACACACACACACACACACACACACACACACACCCCTCAGCCCTGTTTATGAAGTATTCTGGTCTGTCATCCCAAAGAGAGCTTGATTTTCTATTCATTTTTAAGGACTGTGGCAGGGCTGTGCACAGTCACCAGCCTCACTTTCTCCTCCAGAATCATCAGAGTCCAGTGGCAAAACATGGGTCAAGACAACTAGTGGTAGCCCAGGATGCAGTGGGAGAACCTGGCCTTTTTTCCTTTTTTTTCTTTTTTTAAATCTCTGCTTCTTTATTGGGCATTAAAATATCTAGCTAAAGAGAAATAATGGAAGTTGATGATAAAAGAATTTACTCTCACATCTCTTGTTCACGTTACCAATGGTCAAAAGATACCAGCATTGTCTAGCATCTCTGAGTTTCTCTAGATTATACACTTAGTCAGCTTCCCCCTGGCAATTCATATGATCTTGGTTATGGCTAGCTACTCACAGGGACAGGATATACAAGATGAAGTGATGCATAGAACCCCTTGGGAGAACTTGTTTGGTTTGAGGCTGAGAATCTGGCCTTTTTAAGCTAAGGTCTTTCCCAGGTCTGTTTGTCTGAGGCAACACCCATTCAGGGATTTAAGGCTAGGTAACAATTGAGGTAAAAAAAATGGCCTAGGCCACACTCATCTTTAGTTCCCTGTACCTTCTCAGTAAGGTAGCAGCAGGAGTACCCAAAGTCCATAGGTAGGTGACCTTCAGGTGCCTCTAAACAAAGGTCCACACCGTGTAATCTCGATTGATTGGGAACTAACTCATCAGTCTGGCCAGAAATTCCCTTAATCAAACTCCCTTAAAAAGCTATTGAACTGAATTCATTAAGGGTTGGTTGTTGCAGTTGATTCTCAGAAAAGACCAAAATGACATCACTGTGTTAGAATCAAGTTACAGTGTGTCCAACTGTGGCTGATCAGACCAATATGACCTTGGAAGGCTTCACCACAAATCTGGCACAAATAGTACATTTGAACATTTGGAGTGGATTCTCTGAATTTGCATATCTCATTGAGGTTAGTCAGGTGTTCACTTCCCAACTCTCCATTTCCTCAGGATTTTACCTCCCTATTAACTATTTTAATTCTAACTTTATCATTCTCCTTTGAAAATAAATACTTCAAAATTTCAAAATTGTGTGTGTGTATGTGTGTAAGGGGGGAAAAGGACCTGTGCAGAGCAGCAAAAATAGAGGGAAAGACAAAGATCCTAGCTTTGGGGATAAGAACTCACTATTTGATAAAACTGCTGGGAAAACTGGAATATAGTATGGCAGAAACTGGGCATAGACCATTATCTAACACAAATACCAAAATCATGTCTAAATGATCTAGGTATAAAGGCTGATATTGTAAGCAATCTGGGAAAGCAAGGAATAATTTACCTGTCAGATTTGTGGAGAGGGGAAGACTTTATGACCAAACAAGAATTAGAAAGCATTATAAAATGCAAAATGGATAATTTTGATTACATTAAATTGAAAAGCTTCTGTACAAACAATGCCAATGTAACCAGGATTAGGAGGGAAGTGGAAAATTGGGAAAGAATTTTTACAACCTATGTCTCTGATAAAGGACTCATTTCTAAAATATACAGAGAATTGAGAAAAATCTATAAGAATACAAGTCATTCCCCAATTGATAAATGGTCAAAGGATATGAACAGGCAGTTTTCAGAGGAAGAAATTAAAGATAGCTATAAGCATATGAAAAAATGCTCTAAATCACTATTGATTAGAGAAATGCAAATCAAAACAACTCTGAGGTACCACATCTCACCAGTCAGATTGGCTAAGATGACAAAACAGGAAAATGACAAATGCTGGAGAGGATGTGGACAAATTGGAACATTAATCCATTGCTGGTGGAGTTGTGAAATTATCCAACCATTCTGGAGAGCAATCTGGAATTATGCCCAAAGGGCTATAAATAATTTCATACCTTTTGACCCAGCAATACCACTTCTAGGGTTGTATCCCAAAGAGATCATAGAAGTGGGAGGAAGATTCATATGTACAAAAATATTTATAGCAGCTCTTTTTGTGGTGGCAAAGAATTGGAAATTAAGGGGGTGCCCATCAGTTGAGGAATGGCTGAACAAGTTGTGGTATATGCGTGTAATGGAATACTATTGTGCTATAAGAAACGAGGAGCAGATGGACTTCATATTTACCTGGAGAGGCTTATATGAACTGATGCTGAGTAAGAAGAGTAGAAATTTGTACACAACTACAGACACAACATATGTGTGACATCCAGCTTTGATAGACTGAACTCTTCTCAGCAATCCAGGGTTGTAAGTCAACCCCAAAAGACTCATGATGAAGAGAGATGTCTACATCCAGAGAAAGAACTGAGTTTGAACCCAGATTGAAGCAAACTACCTGCTCTTTTTCTTTTTCTTGCTTGGTTTTGTTTCCTCTTTCCCATTGTTCATTCCATCTTTTACAATCCTTCTTTATCACCTGAGTAATGTCTAATATGAAAGTATTTGCAGATATTATACTTGATTATATGCCGCCATGGGGGGGAGGGAGAGAAAATGTGAAACTAAAGGAATTGTGGAAATGAATCTTGTAAAGTAAAAGTAAACAAATTATAAAGAAGTGGTGTAAAAGAAAAAAATAATAAAAAAGGAAAGATAACCATTTCTGCTTCAACTCCCCCCAGTCCTACTAAACCTCCTCTAGGGCTATTGAAGTTTTGAGGAAATTTTCCCAGCTCAAAGGGGTGTAATAGGAGTTGAAAAGAATTTATTCACCCCTGTCTATATATTGACAACCTTCCACCAAAGTGGTGGGGGGAAAAAAAGCTAGCATCATGCTCTGAATGGTCTTGTGTGTGTCTGTGTCTGTGTCTGTGTCTGTGTGTCTGTGTGCGGTATGTGCTGTAACTGTGGGTATGACTGACAAAATCATTGAAAATAGGTTGATTAGCACTAGGCATGTTGACTAGAAAGCCTCACCAAAAGGAAGAAAAAGTGTGGGCAATAGACAATAACTCCTGCAGATGACAACCACAATTCATCAGAGGAGCAGAAAAGGGATAAATAACTTTCATACGTGGACAGAAGCAGCAATTGCAGAGTCAGGATAGGGATCAGCAGTGAGGCACCAGCTAGTTGCTGGAAGACTTAGCAGTGAGATATATGCCAGCTAAGATGTATGAGTAGGAGATATATGCCAGCTAGGAGTATGAGTTATCCAGGAAGTTTCTGTCAGTCAGTCAACAAGCATTAATTAATATAGCATATTACTATATGCTAGCATTGTGCTGAATTCTGGGAATACAGATACAAGTAAAAATAAGACATTCCTTGGCCTTAAGGAACTTATATTCTATTGGAAAGGACAACACATAAAAGGAAACTGGGGGGAAGGGTAGGGGCAGGGAGAAAGTACCAGGTACATGATGGGGAAGTCCTGGGTGACCACCTTAAATGGAGGTCCCAGGAGGAGCTGAACCATCAGAAAGAGGAACCCAGAGATAGAAGGTATACTTACTCTATTGAAGTGACATTCCAGGATGAAGAAGTTTCTGGGAAATAATGGATAAGTCCAGAGGAATATAGTCTGGTGGGAAATTAAGAGTCGTGGGAAGATCCTACCCCTTTGTAAATAAGGGAATTTCACACCCCCCCCCTTATTATTTACTTTGCTCTTCTGTCCTAGTTAGAAGTTTTGCAATTTGTCAATTATTTATTATTTATTATCCTGGTCTGTGAAGTAGAAAGTGCTCTAGATAGGGGTTCAAGCCATATTTACCAAATACCCTACACTGACCTTGGGATAGAGAGAGCTTCCAAAGTCATGTGAGATAAATTCTGTATTAAATTTGATCAACAAGGCTACCCTCTCCATTAATGAAGATTGCCACCCTTCTAAAACTCAAGTCAATAGTTTTTGAGAGTTCCTGTGGTCAAAAAGTCACTCTGCAATCAGCCTCACAATTCCAGGCTTAGTTAGGCTGGTTTTTGGACAACAGGCCATCACTGAGCCTACATTAGAAGTTTTTCCAAGAATTTTTACAACCAATGTCTCTGATAAAGGCCTCATTTCTAAAACATACAGAAAACTGAGTCAAATTCACAAGAATACTAGTCATTCCCCAATTGATAAATGGTCAAAGGATATGAATAGGCAGTTTTCAGAGGAAGAAATTCAAGATATCTATAAGCATATGAAAAATGCTGTAAGTCACTATTGATCAGAGAAATTCAAATCAAAACAACTCTTAGATACCACATCTCACCTATCAGATTGGCTAACATGACAAAACATGAAAATGATAAATGCTGGAGAAGATGTGGGAAAATTGGAATACTAATGCATTGTTGGTAGAGTTGTGAACTGATTCAACCATTCTGGAGAACATTTTGGAACTATGCCCAAAGATCTATAAAAATATGCATGCCCTTTGACCCAGCAATGGGCTGTATCCCAAAGACATCATACAAGTGGGAAAAGGACTCCTATGTACAAAAATATTTATAGCAGCTTTTTTGTGGTGGCAAAGAATTGGAAATCAAGGGGATGCCCATAAATTGGGGAATGGCTAACCATGGTATTTGAATGTAATGGAATACTATTGTGCTGTAAGAAATGAGGAGCAGATGGGACTCCATGATAACCTGGAAAGATTTATGCGAAGTGAGGGGAGCAGAACCAAGAGAACATTGTACACAATTACAGACACATTGTATCTGTGATGACTAACTTTGACAGACTGGGCTCCTCTCAGCGATGCAAGGTTGTAAGACAACTCCAAAGGACTCACAATTGAAAAGGCTATCCACATCCAGAGAAAGAATTACAGAGTCTGAATGTGGATTGAAGCAAACTGCTTACTCTCTCTTTCATTTTGTTTTGTTTTGTTTCTTTCTCATTTTTCATTCCATTGGTTATAACTCTTCTTTACAACTTGACTAATGTTTAATGTGAAGGTAAATTGTGAAGATTGCATGCCGTCATAGGGGGTGGGAGAAAATTTGGAACTCAAAAACTTGTGGAACTGAATGTTGTAAACTAATAGTAAATAAATTTTTTTTAATAAAAAAAAAAAAGAAGTCCAGCTTGTCCAGCCTTCCAGAGTTTGTGATTCACTAGCTTACCCACTGAGCTAAGACCCAGATTCACTTCCATGCCAAGACAAAATATTGAAGTAGAGCTTTAGTGGAAGTTGAAATAGAATACAGAATTAAATTAGGGATTGAGTAGTTCTTCCTTGCTTAGGAGAGAGGAAGGCTTATCATTCTCCCATCAACACTGAGTAGCCTTTCTATCCTTTCTTTGGATTTCCTCATGTCTAGGACACAACCAGAAAGACTCCTTTGTTGTCTTTACCTTCCACCAACAGACTTGGCACATTCTTTGTTTTTGTTTTTGTTATGTTTTGGGTTTTTTGCTTTTTGGAGGGCAATTGGGGTTAAGTGACTTGCCCAAAGTCACACGGCTGGTAAATGTGTCAGGTGTCTGAGGCCGCATTTGAACTCAGGTCCTCCTGACTCCAGGGCTGGTGCTGTATTCACTGTGCCACCTAGCCTCCCCCAACTTGGCACATTCTTAGCTTTGGTGCCCCTAACACTTCCTAAAGGCCTAGGTACTTTATAATCTTCATATATTGCTTTTTTTTGTCATATTAGTCAATCTTACAGGTATAAGGTGGCACCTCAAAGTTATTTTGATTTGCATTTCTCTAATCAATACTTATTTGGAGCATTCTTTCATATGACTATAGATATCTTTAATTTCTTTTTTTTTTGCCATTTGGAGGGCAATTGGGGTTAAGTAACTTGCCCAAGGTTACACGGCTAGTTTTTTTTGTGTGTGTGGGTGTTAAGTGTCTGGGGCCGGAACCAAACTCGGGTCCTCCTGACTCCGGGGCTAGCACTTTACTCACTGCGCCACCTAGCCATGCCACCCTGATATATTTAATTTCTTCATCTGAAAATTGCCTGTTCATATCCTTTGACCATGGGAATGACTTCTATTTTTATAAATTTGACTCCGTTCTCTATATATTTTAGAAATGAAGCCTTTATACACTGGCTGCAAAAATTATTTCCCAGTTTCCTGTTGACCTTCCAATCTTGGTTCCATTGGCTTCCATCTTCATAGAAATATCAGGTATCTACCTCTTTAATATCTACATGGGTCAAAGAGTTCCCTGGGCATACACATGGATCTCTTTAAACCATGTCCTCTTTTCTTCTTCATCATCTTAGCAACAGAAAGTTGCAGTAGAAGATACCCCTAATGTGTTGGATGGATTTAAAAAGAGCTCCACAGGGAAAACACAGGGCTAAATCTAATAAGCTAAAACCTAATGAGGTTAAATGTAAGTCTTATATTTTGGTAAAAAAAAATCAACTTTACAAATATGAGATAGGAAAAGTAGGGAATTATTAGATAACACTTTGTCTGAAAAAGATCAGGGAATTTTAGTGAAATTTGCTGTCTGATCCCCATTAGAATATAAGCTCCTTGAGGGCAGGTGCTTTCTGCTAGTATTTGTATTCTCAGCACTTAGCACAGTGCCTAGCACTAAGTATTCAATAAATGCTTACTTATTCAACTTGACTTATTAAAGTTCAGAATGAGGGCCAAGTGGGTGGGAGACAATAACATTGCCTCTTTCACTAGAATCAGATTCAATTGCAAAGAACACAAGAAAATATCTTGGAAATTTCTATTTTTAAATAGACTTTTATTGATATATTTTGTTTTTATATCACCTAGATGTCCCCCTATATCCTTCTCCTTGCTTCCCACCCAGAGTCATCGCTTCAAACAAAGTTGTTGTTGTTTTTAAAGAAAAAAGTGAAGGAGAAATTTCATCAAACAAACCACCCCTTGTCATTCCAGGCTTTATTCCATACCAGTGGGCCCCTCTCCCCACCTCTGCAGTGGAGTTGGAGGGGGTGTCTTCTAACATTGTTTTTTTGGGACCAAGTGTATTCTTAATGGAACCCCTGTCCCCAAGCCCATTGATATGGGCCGATATCCTTATTGGTAAAGATGGAGGCCCTGCCTTGTACAGGGGGCAGGGCAGAGTTGGTGAGGGGTAGAGGAGCTCCAGCCTTCACCAGTCCCCTTTGGGACTCATCAAGCTTCTTGTATTCTTTGACACTGATTGAGAATCCTTCATTTAAGGCTCTTCTGGTCTTCTGCTTTGAGAGGGAAGATGGGAGAGGCCAACCCCACTTCATACTGCTGAAGGAAAAGACTCTGGGCAGATATGAAAGAAGCTGAAAGCCTCAGTCATGTCCATATTCCCAGCTTATTACATTAGAGACTGCAAGGGCTTTAACCTCCTGGGTAAGATCTAGGAATCTCTCTCTTGGTTGAGCTGAATTAACTCTCTCCCAATTGGAGAGCTTTTTCATTCAGTATTATCTAGTATGAATTCTTCTATATATAGCTTCTCAGATTTCTGTGTTGCTATGATTTGGATAAATTGGTTTCTTTGCTATTCACTATATCTATTCATTGTAGAACTTGTATTTTGTGGAAAAGGAGTCAAGCCTTGGATATAGAGCTTGGAGATCTCTTTCTCCCCAGTTGTAATAATGATATAGCAATGAGAAATTAGAGTTAACCTAATAATATCCCCTAGATCAATGATATTTAAGGGTAGCAGATAGATATATAATCCTAGCCCGGTATCCTCTCTTTATATAAGAGCACAGTGGCATCTGGTTCCAACCTACAGCTTCCTCTCCTAGCAGAAACAAAAATCTCCCTTAGAGAAGGGTGGAAGGAAAAAAGACTAAATATGTCTTTTCTGCCACCCTGTGAACTACACAAGGACATCTCTCTACATGTGAAGGCTCTATATTTATAATTTTACAATATTCTTTTTCTTTTTTAATGGAGTTTTATTAATATCTTTTTTTATCAATTAGATTTCCTTGTGTCACTCTATACCACCTCTCAGAGAGCTGTCTCTGAGAAAAAGTTTTTAAAAATCAGCAAAAACCAATCAGTACAACCGAAAAATCTGAAGATATTGGCAATGTTCTACACCCTCCTCCACCTCTGCAAAAGAGTGAAAAGATATGTATTATCATATCTTTGAACCCAAGTTTATTCTTTATAATTTTGCAACACTAATTTTCAATTGTTTTGTGGCGGTTGTCCTTTTTACTTACAGCATTGTAGTCATTGGTTCTGCTTATTTCACTTTGCATCAGTTCCGGTAAGGCTTCCCAGGCTTCTCCATATTCAAAATAGTTATCATTTCTTACATCACTATTTGTTTAGCCCTTCCTCAATCAATGAGCTAACACAAAAACGTATTGCTATAAATATTTTCGTATAGATGGAGTTTTTCTTTTTGTCAATGATCTCCTTGGGGTATTTGCATAGCAGTAAAAGGGTAAGGGTATTTTAGCCATTTTATTTGCATAATTCCAAATTGCTTTTCAGATTGGTCATACTAATTCATAGTGCCACCAGCAATTGATTAGCATGACTATCTTTCTACACCCTCTCCAACAACTATTTCCATGTTTTATCATCTTTGTCAATTTTCTGGGTATGAGTTGAAACCTCAAGATTATATGATTTGCATTTCTCTTATTATTGGTTATTTGGAGCATTCTTTCATATGAATAATAGTTTACAATTCTCATTTTGAGACCTATTTATTCATAGCCTTTGACTATTTCTATATTGGAGAATCATATGTTTCTCTTTTTGTACAGTTTATATGTTTGTATAAATTTATTTTTAAATGAAGCAAAACTTGGTACTCTGGTAAAATGATAGATTTCCATTGCAAAAGGGCACATTTAATTAGTGTTAATTAAAAATAAAAATTCATTTAGTTGATGATATGTTATTTAGAAGAATAAACTTAATGTATCCATATATAGCTTTCATAACTAGCTTATGGATAAATAAGTTTTTCCATAATACAATGGAATAGATAAATAATTAATTTCAGTTTTCTTTTTACATATAATTTTATTTATTTATTTTTTAGTTTTCAACATTCACTTCTATAAGATTTTGAGTTTTAAATTTTCTCCCTCTCCCTCTGCTCTCCTCTCCCCCAAGACAGCATGCAATCTGATATAGGTTATACAGGAATCACACATTTCTGTCAGTTGCTTATATGTCTTGGATACCCAATCCTAATACGAGGTATTCAATACAAATATTTTTCCCCAGTCAACTGTTTCCCTTCCATCCTAAACACATTAACTTTATGAAGAAGCATTTCAATTTCATGTAATCAAAATTCTCTATTTTACCTTTGGATTTGCCTCTATTATTAAACTTGGGAATTTCTAACTCTAAATCAGATAATTGTCTGGAACAAAATATTATGATCTCAGCTCCAGATAGAGATTGAAGAAGAAAAGACTAAATTGGAGGGAGTGGGGTCACTCTGCCTGGATTTTGTCATCTGGGTATGGGCTGGATAAAGAGCTGTCAGCCTGCCCTTACTGGGGAGAGGCTTCTTGCCCTAGTAGATTGGAGATGAGGTAGCTGGTTGGTGATTTTGAAGAGATTAAACTCAGAAGCTTGCATCAGGTAGTAATGCCTAGTAGAAAACACCAGACCATGAGACTGATACCTAATGGAAAGCAGAGAAGCTCATAAGACAGTAAGATGTAGACATCAGCAGAGACAATGCCCAGCGGACAAACAGCAAGAAACATCACCTGGTGTCCAGGAACAGAACCAGTAGAGATCAGCACCTCGTGGGGACAGCCCCATAGAGAACAGTGCTGTGATGTCATCCAGAGATGACCCTAGAGAGTGGAAGCTCCCCATGAGTTGCCCTTCCATATGTGTTTCCTGGCACATATGTACTCCATATGTGTATCTCTCACGTGTCATCCCGATGCATACACACCCTTCCCACTGATGATATGCATATTTGTGGAAGAGTATGCTCTAGGTTGGGGAGGGGTGGGAATGTTCTATTGCTACTTTCCTTACTATGCAATTTCATTAAATGCCTTCGCTTTGAACTAGTTGTGTCCTCCATCTGTCTAGGGGGGGAAAAAGTAAATACATCAGTGGGATGCCTGTTAGCTGTTGATTAACTAGGAAGCCTCACAGTACCTTGACCCTGGGGCATCTATTTGGAGGTTCCTTCATGAGAAAGAAGGTCATGTCAGGAGCTAGATATAGGCCATTGAGCTTGACTTCAATTCCTATGAAAATTCTAGAATGTATTATGAAAGAAATGGTTGCTGAACATCTAGGAAACAAAATTGAGGAAATAAAAATATAAATAACCAGCATGGCTTGGTTGCCAAAATAAGCTTATTTCCTTTTTTAAGGTTACTAAACAGGTAGATCAGGAGATTCTATAGATTAATCAAGATATCAAAGCTATAGATTAATTTACCACGATTTTAGCAAAATATTTGACAAAATATCTCATGTGATTCTTCCGTAAAAGACAGAAAAATGAGGGCTACCCAATTGAACAATTAAATGGAGTTATAATTGCTTGAATGCCTGACCTCAAAGAATAGTCACTAATGGTTCTACATCAAAATGGATAAAGATCTCCAGTGGGAGCATCAAAGTGTTGTAGTGAATAGAGCACAAGCCCTGGAGTCAGGAAGACCTGAGTTCAAATCTGGCCTCAGACACTTGACACACTTACTAGCTGTGTGACTTTGGGCAAGTCACTTAACCCCAATTGCCCTCCAAAAAGAAAAAAAAAGATCTCCAGTGGAGGGTCTCAGAGATTTATGTTGGGCCCTATGCTGTCATACATGTTTAATAATGAGATAAAGGTAGAAATGACATAATTAGCAAATTTGCAAATAACGTAACACTGGAAGGGAGACCTAATGAAATAGAAAATAGAGTCAAGATCCAAAAAGATCTTAACAGGTTAGAGTATTGAGCTTGAATCTAATAAAGCAAAATGTAATAGGGAAAAATAATAGTCTTATACCTGGATTAATGAAATTGATCTAAGTACAATAGCAGGAAAAGAGGACTAGAGAGTAGTTTATCTGAAAAAATAACTGTGGGTTTTAGTGGATTGCAAACTCAATATGTTCATCATGTGACATGGCAGCCAAAAATGCTAAAACAGATTTTCATCCACAAGGGGCTCCATGATCTCATAGAGTTGGGTTCATCTTAGAGGGCCTGACTTGAAAAAGAAGAGTCAAGTTTCTCTCTCTGTCCCTCAATGACTCTGACTTTTCTCCACAATTATATTCCAGGGAAATCTCAATGACAAAACTTAGGTAAAGCTATATATAGGATCTTCCCAAAAGTGAGTAACAGGGTCCCTTCTAGAAAATATACAACATTAGTATCAGGTATAGGACAGCTATTTATTTACTTCTCTACAGAAAATGCTTAAAATTTAAAAGACTCAGAGAACAAATACAGGCAACACAAAATACTCCGTCCATTACACTCATTAAACTCACATCAGAAGATAAAGATAGCTTTGTGGGACAGCTGAACAGATGGAAGCTCATTTCCTCTGAGAAGGTTTCTGTCCATTGGCACAAATTTACCCCACAGATTTACTGCTGAGGTTGAAAATATTCATGTATGGAATCAGTGTCTACCAGGCCAGGCTACTCTCATACCTAAAGGACCCCCAGTGGATCCATCAGGGCATCCCAGTTTTCACAGGAGGTTATGGAGGGCAGGCCACAAAGACAGAAGGTATCATAAGCTCTTGAGAACTGGTGTCTATATTGGTCCTTTCAGCAACCTCTGTGCCAGTTACTGTGGGTGGGCTAAAATGGGAACCTCTGTAGTCACTTGAGTCACCCCTTACTTGACACCAAATAATTCTGGGTCACGAGGGGGGATTAAAGATATTTCCTGTCTAGTCATAGAGATAAAAGAAGCCAGAGTACTTCACTATCAATCAGTCAACATTTACTAAGTGCCTATTATGTGACAGGCTCTCTGCCAATACCAATTCCCTGTATTGTGGCCCATGAGAAAGGTGCATGGCATCTAAGACTTACAATATACCACAGAAAAAAGTGAAGAATTTGCCCGTCACTGCATCCAGCCTTGACACTATCATCATGGTGGAACAGATATTCCAGGCCCAGAGAGAGTAAAAGGCAGTTATCAACCTCACCAATACTTTTTTTCCCTATGTGGTTATCACAGAACTGGTTAAAAGCAGCTCATCTTTACCTTTATAATCTTTCCCCAGGATCACCTGAACTCTCCCTTATAATGTCACATTCTAGTGGGCAAAGACCTAAAGAGACCTCCCTTCCTGAGGGCACTGAAGGATGCCACCACATTGGTGACATGTTGTTGACTGAGCCAGATGAGGCCACAGTGACTGAGGCCTCTGAGGTGACCTTCCCTTTACACTTGATATATCTTATATGCAGAATTTTTACTTGTTTTCTCCATTAGAATATGGACTCCTTGGGCACAGTGACTATGTTTTTCCTCTTTTTCTTCCTTTTTTTGTATCCCCAGTGCTTAGCACAGTGCCTGGCACATCATGAGAGCTTAATAAATCCTTGTTGATGGACAGAGCAGTTTACTGATGGCTCTGCCCTCTTTGTGAAAGTCATATGCAACCGGACTTCAGCAGCCACAAATCTAATAACAAGAGATGCCCTGGGTAATCAGGGTCCTGGCAATGAGTTGAGCTATAATCCCCAGGGCTGCCCTGTAAAATAGCCTTAAGGGCTAAATCAGATAAGATCTTCATGCTTATTCCTGAGCAGTGGGGTAGTCTGGGGCCTGGAGAGAACAAGACTGGGGAATCCAAGGCCCTCCTCTTTGGTATCAGAACCAATGAAGGAATTTCGCTGGCACCGTCTATTGCACATAGTGTGTCAACACCCATCAGGGACATCATATACCCTCTGCTAAACCAAACAACCAATCAAAACCATGATAAAAAACAATGCAAGTTGGGTTGTGGGTCCATTGCCAATCTAGGCACAGGGGCTGTGATGCCACATTGGGCTGGGTCTGGAAAACCATTTGATTCCCCCTAACCAGGGATGAGGGAACTACTCCTGCCCAATTAGGCCTCTTGTACCAATAGGAGCTACCTAACCCTCAATTTATCCCCAACTGGCAAATTGATTCTCTCATCCCATCTCAGGGCATGAGGTGTGCCCCAACTAATCAGCAGATTCATCCCATGGTCCTAATTGCCAAGGTCAGGTGTCTTACCTCCAAGAATCTGTGTCTGTGATGAATCAAGGCCACCTTAAGCAGGGAGAAGACCCTCCTATCTAGTGTTTTCTTGTATCCAGCCTCCAGGAAGACTTACTAGATACAGATGGATTGCTGTGAGACTCAGTTCTGACTGACCCTAACCAGATCTTTTTTATTCCCTTCCTGAATGGGGTCATCTCCCTTCATCCTGATCTATGTCCCAATGAGCCCAGATGGTCCCAGAGGAGAAAGTGAGGCTGGTGACTTTGCACAGTCCCCCCTCACTTAAATCCAATTCATGTTCAAGTCATGGCATCATCTTCCCGAGTCATGGTCCTCTTCAAGAATGAAAGACAAACGATTCCTTCACTGATGTATAAAGTTTCCTCTCCCTCCCAAAGTGTTCAATATGTCCTGGGGAAAGAGCTCAGGTGCCCTCAATTGAAAAATCCCCTTTCCTCAGAGGTGGTCCAGACAGTTCCTTCCCAGAAAGGGCTTAGGGGACACAGGGTTATATTGTTGAGAAGTGCTTTGCTTTCTAACAGCATGGGTGAAGGGAAGCTATGGTGATAGAACTAGCATGAATGCAAGAAAGAAAGGGATCCCCTAGCCACTGGGTTGGTCCACAAGCAGAATTTCAGTGCTTATACTGTGTCAGGGACTGTGCTAAGCACAGGGGACACAACAAAAAGCAAAAATGTGCTTGCTGCCCTCCAAGAGCTCATGTTCTCACAGAGGAGACAATGGCAAGTAACTGTACGTACGAGATGTGGACAATGTAAGTGGCAGATAATTCTGGAGGGGATAGACTGGGTCGATCAGTCCCTGAAGAAAGTGAGATTTAAACCAAGTCCTAAATCAAGCCAGCGAAGCCATGAGGCAGCGATGAGAAGGGAAAGAGTTCATCTCCCCAGATATGGCGAACATCCAGCCCAGAAATGTGTGTCAGAAACAACCAAAACACTCCCAGGGGCTGCCTGAATCAGATCAAAATATAATTGGGAAATATTTATCAAAATTAGTACAAAGACAATAGGATATAGATGATGTTAATATGTGATTTTCTAAGTCAATATATAGTCCCCAGGTATGTTATGGAGGGTAGTGGCCCCATTTCTTAGAGTGTGTTGGAGTGAGCAGATAACAAGAACATTGAAAAGGTAGATAGGGGCCAGGTTGTGAAGGGATTTAAATGCAAAACACAGTATTCAATATCTTGTTCTGGAGCAAATGGGGAGCCTCTGGAGTATTCTGAGTAGGGGAGTGACATGGTCAGACCTAAGCATTTAGAAACATCACTTTGGCAGCTGAGTGGAAGTTGGCTCAGAGTTGGGAGAGGCTTGAGGCAAGCAGACCCACTCCCCCAAAAGATTATTGAAATAGTCCAGAGGTAAGATAATAAGGGTCTGAATCAGAGTGGCAGTGGTGACAGAGGACCAAATTGTAAAAATATAATGGACTCTCCACATGGAAGTGTGGAAGATATTGTGTTACAAGATGTTGTGATACAAGTGTGAAAGATACTGTCAAGGTAGAAACCAGAGTATGTCACAACAAATTAGAAATATGTGGTGAATGCAAGTGAGAAGCGGAAAATGGCACCAAGGTTGTAAGCATGGGTGACCTGAGGATGGGAGGTACCTCTGACAATAACTGGAAAGTCTAGAAAATGGAAAGAATTGGAAGGAAAGATAAATAGTTATATTTTGGACAAGTTGAGTTTGAGGTGCCTACAGGACGTCCAATTTAAGAAGTCCAAGAGAAAATTGGTGATGAGGAGCTGAAGGTCAGGAGAGAGGTTAAAACTGGGAATCATCTGCATAGAAATGATCATTGAACTCATGATAGCCGTATTGTTAATGTATTTTTGCTTAATGGGAAGATCTTTCCCATCCGTTAATAGGGCCATGTGACCTGCTTGAGTCATGTGGAAGCCTGAGTCACATGAGTCTGTGGTGGGAGGAGCTTGCCAAACAGGTGGAGCTGGAAGAGTGGAGCAGAGCCCAGAGGAAGTTGGTCAGAATAGAGCTGAGGGAGAGAGAGGAAGCAGGCAGTGAACTATGAGTGTTTGTTTGTGGGAAGGCCCTAGCAAGGGGAAGGCTTGGGGATGGTGATGCCCTCTGCATTGTTATTGTGTATAGATTTCTTTGAATATGAATATTTCTGGCATATTCATAGCCACCATAGGTGCTGTGAATATCACATTGGCACTACAGTAGCTTATGAGATCACCAATAAAAACAGTAAAGAGGGAAAAAAAAAAAGAAAAGAACCAAGAACAGAGCATCTGAGGGATTTCCACAATACTGCACATGATCCAGGAAAAGATCTAGCAAAGGAGACAAGAGGAAATGGTTAGGTGTGGAGGAGGAGAACCAGGAGAGAACAAAGACACTAAAACCTGGAGAGGAAAAAGTATGCAGGAGAGGAAGATCAACAGAGGTCAAGAAGGATGAGGATTGAGAAAATGCCATCAGATTTGGCAATGAAGAGATCATTGATGACTTTGGAGGTATTTAGCCAAGGAGGGAGAGATATAGAACTAGCTGACTTGGTAGCAATCCTGAGTTCTGGTATAGGGCAAGCCTGGGGATCAACACTAGCATTGGGAAACATTTGGGAAAGTGTTGGGAAAGAGGATAACGTATGCCCCTTAACTGTCTTACTTTGGATGACTCTGACCCATAATCAAGCCTGTACAAGAGGTATCATCGTCTGTCCTGCAGCCTGCATGTTCCTAGTACTGTTTCTATTTATCATTGCCACTTTACATCAGGAGATCCACTGTGAATAGTAAAGATTTGACATCGCTCACAATGTGGACCAGATCATTGAGATCTAAGACTCAGGCCCCTTCTAAGTGGAAGGTAATGCCTGGGCTTTCTGGTCTTCATATTCTTCCATATTTGGTCACTCTTTCAAAGGGCTCCCTCCCCCAAATTCTATTGCCTTTCACCCAAATCACCTTATATCCATCTTTACACTACCAATATATATCTACCAATATGGCTACATATTGTGCCCCCCAGCTAGACTATAAGCCATTTGAGGGCAGGGACTGTTTCTACTTTTATCTTTGTATCTCCTAGCACCCAATACAATGCCTAGAATATAATAGTCACTTAATAAATGCTTGTTAATAGACTGATTTTATAAAATATTCATTTAAGAATATATCCGAGGGCAGCTAGGTGGCAGAGCACCAGCCCTGGAGTCAGGAGGACCCGAGTTCAAATTCTGCCTCAGACACTTGACACACTAGCTGTGTGACCTTGGGCAAGTCACTTAACCCTAATCGTCCTGCCTTCCCCCCTCCAAAAAAGCAAAATAAAAAAATTTATAAAAAAAAGAATATATCCCTCCACCTTCCTCTATTCAGAAACTCCATCCCTTGTAGCAAAGATTTTTAAAAAAGAAAAAGCAGTTCATCAAAATGAACACATTGTGTCTTACAGTATATGCAACATTGCCTGGTTGTAATCCCCTATCTCTGCAATGAAAGGAAGGAGATGCAGTTTCTCAAGTCTTCTCTATGAAGCCAAGCTTGGTTATTATATAAGCAATGTTATATATTACGGGATTATGGAGTGTTCAAGAAGGACTAGCTCCTCTGGTGTCAATATTTGCCAAGCCCTTTTAAGAGCTGTTCATTCCCCCAACTGATAAATGGTCATTTTCAGAGGAAGAAATTAAAGCTATCTATAGTCATATGAAAAAATGTTCTGAATAGTCCGCCAATAGAAGAAACAGCAGCCGCTGTTGCCACCACTGTCGCCGCCCCCCACTGAGCACACTCCATGCCCAACATTGTGCTATTCAGTGGCAGCTCACACCAGGACCTGTCCCAGAAAGTGGGGGACAGGTTGGGGCTGGAGCTGGGCAAAGCAGTCAGCAAGAAATACAGTAACCAGGAGACCAGTGTAGAAATTGGTGAAAGGGTGAGAGGAGATGTTTACATTCTCCAGAGTGGCTGTGGGGAAATTAATGAGAACTTGAAGGAGCTTCTTATTATGATCAATGCTTGCAACATTGCATCATCATCATCCAGGGTAACTGCAGTGATCCCATGTTTTCCACATGCCTGACAAGATAAAGAAGACAGGAGTCGTGCTCCAATTTCTGCAAAACTTGTGGCTGTGTGCTTTCAGTGTCTGGGGCCAATCATGTCATTAGGATGGATCTCTGTGCTTCTCAGATACAGAGGTTTTTTGATATTCCAGTAGGTAACTTGTATGCAGAACCTGCAATCTTGCAATGGATTCGAGAAAATATTGCAGAATGGAGGAATTGCATCATCGTGTCACCAGATGCTGGTGGAGCTAAAAGAGTGACCTCAATTGCTGACAGACTAAATGTGGAACTTGCTTTGATCATTCACAAAGAAGGAAGTCAAATGAGGCAGACAGGATGGTTTTGGTCGGCAATGTGAAAGATCCTGTAGCCATCTTTGAGGATGACATGGCTGTTACATGTGGCACAATGTGCCAGGCTACAGATAAGTTACTTTCGATTGGAGCCACCAAAGTTTATGCTATTTTGAGGACAGGATGAAGCACTGCTCTAAAATCCAGGTTATTGAAATTTCAATGATATTGGCTAAAGCAATATGGAGAACGCACAATGGTGAATCTGTGTCTTACCTGTTCAGTCATGTTCCAATATGACTCCAGATCATGGCTTTCCTGTAGGCTATGTACAACCAGTCTGTTTTTGTTTAGTTATTGGGACCCAACAGTATGATAATTAATGTTTATTAAAGCTTCAGCTGTGTGTGCTTTAAGATTCCTGACTAAATAATTTGGCAGGAGATGCACTAATAACTGGGGAAATCAGGACAGGAGGTAGCACCTAATCTGAGCCTTAAATGGAAATTGGGATTCCAAGAGGCAAGAGTAAGGAGGTAAGGAGATTTCCAGGTATGAAGGATCATACAAAGGTACACAGATAGGAGAGGGAATATTGTATACAGTGAACAAGAGCAGATCAAGTTGACTGGAGTTTAAGAGGGGCAGGGGGATGGAATACAAAAATAGGAAAGTGGAAAGATGGCCTAGAGCCAGATTAGGAAAGGTGAAAAATGTCAAAGGGCTCAGTCTGTATTATATGCTAAAGGTGGTAGGAAACTCCTGAAGCCTCATGAACAGGAGAACATGTTTTAGGAAAAATCAATTAGGCAACTGTGTGGAGGACAGATTAGAGAAGGGGGAGAATAATGAGGCTACTTAGGAAACTATTGAAATAGTTTCTCAAGGAGAGAAGTAGTGACGACCTCAACTGAGGTGGTTATGGTGTGAGTGAAGAGGGGGAGACAAAATCATAGGCATTAAAACCCAACTTGGGCAGTTACAGGTGGTGCAGTGGATAGAGTGCCAGGGCTGAAGTCATGAAGATTCATCTTCTGAGTTCAAATCTGACCTCAGATACTTACTAGCTGTGTGACCCTGGGCAAGTCACTTAACCCTGTTTGCCTCAGTTTCCTTATCTTTAAAATGAGCTGGAGAAGGAAATGGCAAATCACTCCAGTACCTTTGCCAAGAAATCTGCAAATGGGATCACAAAGAGTTGGACAAAACTGAAAATGACTGGATGACAACAGCATAGTTCAGCTAGCATTTATTAAGCACCTACTGTGTACCAGGCACTGTGCTAAATACTAGAGATACAAAGAAAGGCCAAAAACAAACAGTCCCTTCTCTCAAGGAACTCAAAATCTACTGGAGATGGAATGGACAATCCTTGAGAGCTAATGGGGTATAGAAGTGAAGAATTGAAGATGATTGCTATGTAGTAAGTTTGAATGGCTGGGAAAATGATGGCATCTTTGGGGCAAAAAAAAATAGGTAATCTATGAAGAAGGATAGATTTAGGGGAAAAGAGAAGGATTTCTATTTTGGATCTGTTGAGTTTGGGGTGTCTGTGGGACATCCGGAGATTTCCAGAAGATATTTGGAGATGTGGGATTGGAACTCAGGGAAGAAATGAGGGCTAAATATGGAAATTTGGTAGTCATCTGCATAGAGATGATTGAAGAAGATGATGTTGATAATGAAGATGATGATGATGATGATGAAGATGGTGATGATGATGGTGATAATGGTAATGAACCAATGGAAGCTGATAAGATTACCAAGAAAGAAGATGTTGTTACAAAAGGCAGAGCTGGGGGATACTCAAGTTTATGAGGCTAGAGACAGATGACAATCCAGCAAAGGAATCTCAGGAATGGTGGTAAGATAGGCAGAAAACCAAACAAAATAGAGCAGTGCCACAAAAGCCAAAGAAGGAAAAGGGAATGGTCAGCACTATGAAAAGTTCCAGAGAAGTCAAGAAGAATGAAGACCGATTAAAAAATCTTCAGACTTAGCAATCAAGAGATCATTCACGACCTGAAGAAAGAGAAATTTCATTTGAACAGTGGAGTCTGAAACCGTGCTGTGAGAGTCTGAGAAATGAGTAGGTGAGGAAGGCAACAGATAGAGGCTGGTTTGATTGGGTTTTTCTTTAGGACTTTGACTATGAATGGGGAGTAAAGATACAGGATATTGACTTGAGGAGATGGCAGAGTCAGGTAAGGGTTTTTGTTTTGCTTTAAGATTGGGAGAGATCTTGCCCTGATTTTGAAACTAGGGAAGGAGCCTACTGAAGAAATAAGGAGAAAACAAAGACTAATAGCTTACACTTATATGGTACTTACTGTGTACCTGGTGGGGCAGCTAGGTGGTACAGTGGATAGAGTGGTGGGCTTGGAATGAGGAAGACTCATCTTCCTGAGTTCAAATCTGGCTTCAGACACTTACTAGCTGTGTGACCCTAGGCAAGTCACTTAACCCTGTTTGCCTTAGTTTCCTCATCTGTAAAATGAGGTGAAGAAGGAAATAGCAAACCAGTCCAGTATCTTTGCCAAGAAAACCCCAAATGGGGTCATGAAGAGTTGGAAACGACAGAAGGATGACCGAACAACAACAAAACAAAAAGTACGAGCCTAGTTGATATTAGGTAAGATAAATATGTTGGGCCCACCCAATGTGATTGTAAGACTTCCTCCAAAATTGCTCTGCAGCCTTTGGTAATAATTGGAAAGAGATGGGGGGAGGGGCACTTAGGATTGGGGTTTGGAAAGACACCAGGGGTAATAGGACAAGAAGGTTTGAAGGGAGAGTCTGAGAAAGGAGGGAAGTGAAATCAGAGTAGAAAAGATGAAGTGAGGAAGAGGCTAGGTGGCAATGTGAATAGAGCACAGGCCCTGGAGTCAGGAGAATCTGAGTTCAAATCCGGCCTCAGACACTTGACACTAGCCATGTGACCTTGGGCAAGTCACTTAACCCCAACTGCCCTGCCCTCTCCCCTCCAAAAGAAAAAAAAAGAAACGATGAAGTGAGCTGCAAGAAACCATCCCCAACCTGCCTTGAGTGTATCTTGTATAAATCTTATTTTGTACATAGTTGTTTCTGTGTTGTCTCCCCTATTATATCATGAGCTCCTCGAGAGCTTCACTGTTCATTCGTCTGGTCAGACTCTTCTTGACCACATTTGGGGTTTTCTTGGCAAAGATATAGTAGCAGTTTGCTATCCCTGACTCCAACTCATGAGGAAACTGATTCAAAAAAGGGGTAAGTGACTTGCCTAGGGTCACACAACTAGTAAGTGTCTGAGTCTGGATTAGATCTCAGGTCTTCCTGGCTCCAGGCCTGGCACTCTATCCACTGGGCCATGTAGCTGCTACTTGAGAGTAGAGACTGTTTTTTTTACCTTTCTGTGTATTCTCAGTACTTAGCACTGAGCATGCATATAGTAAGTATCCAATAAATGCTTGCTGATTGCCCACTTGCCTGCCCGCCAGTCACTTATGGTGAGAGTGAAGAATAGTTTTAGAAGGGGTGAAGCAGATGGGAAGGATAGGCAGTTGTGATCAAAGGAAGGAATTTGAGTACTCTGAATCATGGTCATAGGTAATGATGGGATTAAGAGTAGAACCATCTCAGTGTATAGCTGAGGTGGAGGGAAGGTACGGGTCATGGAAAGCTGGTGAAATGGGATGCCAAGGTGTTTGAGGGGACTTCGACATGTATATTAAAATCTCTATGTCTAAGTGCAAGGATTGGATGGAGAGGACTGTGAACCAAGTTCTGACCCCTCCGAGAAAGGAGAATGAATGACCCATGGGCAGGTGGAAGGTAAACAAGAGAAACTAAAGGGATAAATGCAAAAAGGGGCAAAATGCAAAAGGGTAGATATAAACTCCTAGGTATCACTGGGGCTGGGGAACCCATGCCTTGATTCTATAGCTGTGGATGGGTAAACTTAACTCAATAGAAACAAGTAAAGAGAGGGTGGGGTGGTATTATAAATTGAAAAGGTATACTCACTTGAGGAAATACAGAAATCAGAGAGGAGGAAGAATAACAGAAAGCATTTGGGAAAAGGTCAAAGGGAAGAGAAACAAAAGTGATTTTGCCAATGGAGTATACTATAGACCACCTGGACAGAAAGAGGAAATAGATGCATCTGCTAGAGTGCTCTCTCTCTCTCTCTCTCTCTCTCTCTCTCTCTCTCTCTCTCTCTC
>NW_027185593.1:863963-878098 GCF_028583685.1 Petaurus breviceps papuanus | reverse complement strand
CTCTCTCTCTCTCTCTCTCTCTCTCTCTCTCTCTCTCTCTCTCTCTCCCAAAAGTAGAGTAGCTAATAACTTCTTGATTTACCTTAGTGATAATTTCATCCTTCAATATGTGGAAGAACCCAAAGGGAAATTTTTTTCTGGATCTTTTTCTCACCAGCAAGAAGGAATTAGTGGCTAGGATAGAAATAATGGGAACCATGGAGGGAGGAAGGGGAAGAAACCACTTTATTCTCCAGTTTGCACTAGAGAAATCTGGACATAATGTGAAATGTACCCTAGATTTTGGAAAAAATAGATTTACTTTTTTATTCCAAATTTTAAAAACCACCAAATTGTAAACATTTGTTGCTTCCACTACCTCACCTACTCTCTTCTCAACCCCTCAAAATCTGGTTTCAGAGTGGTCATTTTCATATGCGAAGTAGAAGAGAAAAAGTAAATTGTACATGAATCTATAGATCTCAATTAGGTGCAGCTTGTTTTTTAAAAAGCATATAATAAGTTCAATAGTTTTCAAAGTTATCCTGCTTGTCTGTGCTTCTTTCTAGCTTTCCTTCTAGTCTCTGGCTCTGGAGGAGAAAGTGAGGCTGGAGATCTTGCACAGCCCTCCCTCACTCAAATCAAAGGCAACTGCAAGTCATGTCATCTTTTCCCTGATGTCATGGTCCTCTTGGAAAACAAATATCAAACACAGTGTAGTCTCTTCTCTGCATTTGTTAAAAATGTCTCAATGACTCTCTCTTCTTCACTTTTTTTTTTTTTTGCTAACTTGTTCCTATGTCCTCCGTTCCCTCATCCCCCAACGGAAAAAAGAAAAACAAAACTCTTGAAACGAATATGCTTAATGAAGTAAAACAAATTCCCATATTGACTATGTTCAAAAATATATGTCTTACTCTGCATTTTGGGTCTATCGTTTCTTCTCTGTCAAGAGGTAGAATGCTTAAAGAGAGAGAGGTAGCATTCTTTTTCCTCTGTCCTCTGAAATGTTGGCTGGTCATTGCATGATCAGAATTCTTAAATCTGTCAAAGTTGTATTTCTTTATACCACTGTTATTGTATTTTTTTAGTTCTGTTCACTTTCAATCAGTTCACACAGATCTTCCCAAATTTTCCCCAAAACCATCTGTTGAACATTTCTAATGGGCCAATAATATTCCATTGTATTCATATGACATAATTTGTTTAGTCATGCCTCAATAGATGGGCACCCCCATTAGTTTCTAAGTCTTTTCTACTATAGAAAGAACTGCTCTAAATATTTTTGTATATATGGGTCCTTGTCCTCCTTTGATTTCTTTGGAGTATAGACCCAGTCAAGGTATTTCTGAGTCAAAGGGTAGACACAGCTTCATGACTTTTGGGATTTTTTCCGAATTGCTGGGAAAGAATATTTCAAAGAGTTTAGATGAAAAACAAATAGGATCCCATTCAGTAAAAATGCCCCAAAAGAAGTCAGCTTAGGAGGAAAGGGAGATGTTTTAGAATGAAAATTCTGAAGACACAAAGAGAAACAATTCCAGTGAGGAAAAAAGTAGGTCTTGCCTGAAGAGTCTGATGTGGACGCACAGGGAACTCACCAACCAGCTTAGATTTCTAAAACAAATGTACAGAAGATGGATGGAAGACCAGGTAACAAAAGATGGATATAAAAGAGAGAGTTTACCTAGATTTTAGTGAAACTTTTGAAAAGTGACTCATACTATTCTTGTGTAGAAGATGGAAAGATGGGGTTAAAACAAAAGAGTCAGAAGTGGTTGGATGGTAAGGCACTAAGAGTAGTTGTTAATGGTTCAGTGTCATCATGGCAGGAGATCTCCAGGGAAGAACCCCAGGGATCTATACTTGGCTCTTGGCTTTTACAAAATGTACATTTGTATCAACAACTTGGCTAAAGGCATAGATGGCATGCTCATTAAATTTGTAGATAACATAAATGGGATAGCTAACACAATAGATGACAGGATCCAAAAGGATGTTGACAGGCTAAAGCATTAGGATGAATCTGAAAAAGGATGAAATTTAATAAAGATAGATGTAAAATTTAGGATTTGGATACCATAATCTACTTTGATAGTATAAGATGGAAAAGTTTTTCTTTGGGGTGTTGAAGGAGGACAAGCGCCTCTGGTATGGGGACCTGCCAAGCCCTTTTCAAGGTTGCTCATTCACCTTTTGTGTCCACCTCTCACCCAGCTCTCACCTGTGGCTCTCAGAAGCTGCAGTGGGCACTGTGGCAACACCCCAGCAAACCATCTTGGCAGAAAGACTAAACCAGGCTGAGGATAACTGATAGGCATCAGATTCAACAGTGAGTTAGGGGGTGTTTACCCTAAGCATGTGAAGACTTCACCCAAAAGAATGGGTAGATAAGGGGCAGCTAGGTGGCACAGTGAATAGAGCACCGGCCCTGGAGTCAGGAGGACCTGAGTTCAAATCCAGCCTCAGATACTTAACACTTATTAGCTGTGTGACCTTGGGCAAGTCACTTAACCCCAATTGCCCTACCTTCCCCCCTCCAAAAAAAAAAAAGAATGGGTGGATAAGAACAATTTTTCCAATGACCATAATGGTGGCTGAAGCAAACTCTGTGGAATACTTAGAATTTGTTCAGACATCAAAGACACCGAGGTCATCCATTGCATCCCAGGTTGTCCTGACTTTGGAAGAGAGAGGGAGACATTTCTGCCTCACTTAAATCTAATTCACACAAAGGAATCAAGACATCACCCCATGAGGACACTGGTCCTCTTCAAAAACAAAGGACAAACAATAATAAGATGGAGGAGATGTGGACAGACAGCAGTTGTTCTGGAAAAAATCTGAGGGTTTTAGTGGACCATAAGCTCAATATAGGTTGTCAATGGGATATGGCAACCAAAAACACTAATGCAATCTTGACCAGCATTAAGAAGGGCCTGGCACTGATTTATTTATATGTATAATGAGTATCATATTTATAGGTATAATGGGTATCATCTTCTCAGTAAGTGGGGGAGAAAGAGAATTTGAAACTGAATATTAAAATTTTAAAAATTAAGACAAAAAAATGGGCAGAGGGCTGACTTCCAGGATTAAGAAGGCAATCACCTGCTTTCACCAGACCTCTTATAGAGCGTTGTGTTCAGTTCTGGAGGTCACCTTTTAAGGACATTTATAGGCTAAGAATGTTCAAAGGAAGGTGACCAGGATGATGAAGAGACTTGAATCCATATCATGTTGAAGGAACTGGGAACATTTGCCCTAAAGAAGTGTATCTCCAGGGGCAGCTAGGTGGCACAGTGAACAGAACACCGGCCCTGGAGTCAGAAGGACCTGAGTTCAAATCTGGCCTCAGACACTTAACATAAAACTAGTCATGTGACCTTGGGCAAGTCTCTTAACCCCAATTGCCCCCCCCCCCAAAAAAAAAGGCAAAAAAAAAAGTGTATCTCCAACAAGGATTTTAAAGACAGCTAGGTGGCACCATAGTGCACAGAGTGCTGGGTGTGGAGTCAGGAAGACTCATCTTCCTGAGTTCAAATGTGACCTCAGACATTAGCTGTGTGACCCTGGGCAAGTCACTTCACCCTCTTTGCCTCTTCTGTAAAATGAACTGGAAGAGGAAATAGCAAACTTTTCCAGTATGTCTGCCAAGAAAACCCCAAATAGAGTCACAAAGAGTCAGACACGACTGAAATAACAAAATATGAAGGAGGGATTAACCTTGTTGCATTTGGCCCCAGAGGTCAGAAGCAGAACCAGTGGGTAGGGAGTTTCCAAAGAGGTCAGTGGTGGCTTGGTGTCAAAAAAGATTCCCTAACAATCAAAGCAGTCCAAAATTGGCACGGGTGGTGGAGGCAGGAAATGAAAGTACAAAAGAGGCTTAAAGATCTCTCTTCTTGGGGCCAATAGGTGGTGCACTGAATAGAGCACTGGCCCTGGAGTCAGGAGGACCTGAGTTCAAATCCAATCTCAGATACTTCACACACACACACACACACACACACACACACACACACACATGCCATGTGACCTTGGGCAAGTCATTTAACCCCAATTGCCCTACCTTCCCCCCTCCAAAAAAAAAAGCAAAAAAAGATGTCCCTTCTTGAAGGTCTTCATGCAGAGGCTGCATGACCACTTTTCTGATATGCTCTAGTGGGGGGTTCCTAGGCTGGACTAGATAGATGCCTGTGGAGGTTTCCCTGGTTCTGTGATTCTGGGAATAGGGCTGCCCTGAAACTTTGTGGTTGAGATTCAATGAGTTGCTCAGGTTACACAGTCAGTGCATATAGCTGGACTTGAACTCGGATCCTCCCTCCTCTGAGGCCAACACTCTCTATGAGTTAAATGATATCTTTGAAGCCTATATAAATATCACTTGTTTTTTATCTTGGTCATCAGAGGTAAAGAACAAGAAGTGAACTGTGAACTCCTAAACTTCTACCATAGGGAAGGTATGGCTTTTCATGGGAAAAGATTTAGAGGGAAGGAGAGTTAAAAAAAAATGCCTCTTCCTCTCCTCTTTGCATTATATATAATACATAAAATTATATGATAGATATAATTGAGGCATACGTTGATTTTGCTAAATGACTTTCTTTTCAATTTTCTCTTTTTCAAAATGAATTGTTATTGATATATTTCATTTTCATATTTCCTTTTTAAAATCTTTGTTATGAGGGATGGTTTGTGGAGTAGAGGTTGTTGTCATCCATCCTTCATTTTTCTAAGAGGACCAATGACCTCATGACAGTGATGCCTGAAGGAAGTATAGATTTAGAAATGAAGATGGCACAAAATCAAAAAGTATCCATGAAAATTCGATTTTTTAAAAAAAGAAAAAGACCCGAGAGTCTTAGTGGACTTCATCCTCAGCTGAATCAACTGTATGACATAGCACACAAGACATTTAAACCTTAGTCAGCATTGGACCAGAATAAGGAAGATACTGTCTCTGCTGAACATGTCCCTATTCAGACTACATCTGGAGGCTTGTGCTGTCTTCTGGGTGTGACCTTTTAGGAAGTATATTTGACAATTTGTGTTATGTCCAGAGGAGGGTGACTTGGATGGTGAGGAAATCAGAGACCATGTCATAGGAGGATATTAAAGAAACTGGAGGTGTTTAGCCTGGTGAAAAGAAGTCTAATGAAGGAGGGATATATTTGGAATCTGAGAATTTGAAAGGCTGTCATGGGGAAAGAATTTAGACTTATTCTAGTTGGTCCCAGAGAACAGAACTGGCCACAACTGGTGGAAATGGGAATGTAAACTCTTCAAAAGCAGGGACCATTTTACCTTTTTTTGCTGATTGACTGATTGACTGATTGATGGGAAGTCAAAAAGAGGAATATTTACGTTTAGGTCATAAAAACTTCCCAACATTTATAGGTGCCCCAAAGTAGAACAGAGTGGGCTGCTTGGGCAGGAATAAGTCCCTCATGACTGGGGGTCTCCATGGCAATGCCAGAATATCATCTGTCAAGGATGTTGTAAAGGAAATGGGAATGGGCTATTCCAGACAGGTCCCTTCTACCTCTGAGAATCTGTGATCCTTTGGAACCCAAAGTGGATTAATTGCTGCCACTTCTTCCTAGACCTGATGGCCAGCTGGTGACAGAGTGGCTAGAACACTGAGCCTGGAGTCCAGAAGATGTGAGTTCACATCCTTCCCACAGATTTACTAGTTGTGTGACCCTCAGCAAACCACTTGACCATTATTTGCCTCAGTTTCCTCAACTATAAAATGGGGCTAAGAATAGCACCTACCTGCCAGGGATTTTGTGAGTATAAAATGAGATAATACTTGTAAAAATGTTTCGGGTAGAGCCTGGCATTCAGTAGGTACTCAATATATGCTCATTCTTTCCCTCTTTGGGAGCAGTAGGAAGCTGAGTCCTGCTCCCAGCGTCCCAGGGTTCAAGCATCATCTTCTGCCTCGATTAGATCACACAAGCTCAAAGGATCGCAGATGTTGGAAGGAACCTCAGAGGTCATCACTTCCACACGCTCATCTGAGGAAGGAGATTGACAAACTGGACCATGTCCAGAAGAGGGTAGTCATCATAGGGTGGGAACTGCAGACCATGAAATTAAAGGATCAGTTGGAGGTTCTAGAAAAGCTTCTCCCAGAGGACAGACTTGGGGGAAAGGGATATGGGAAGGGGGAGACTAATCACTCTCCTCATATATCTGGAGAGCTGTCATACAGGGAAGGCAAACCAGGGGAGGGAAGATCTAATCCCTGCAGCTGTCCCACAGTGGAATGGGCTACCGTGGGAGGGAGGCAACTCCCTGCTACCAGACACATTCAAACAGAAGTTTCATGAACGCTTTCAATGTCAATGATCATTTATTAAGTGCCTAACATGTACAGTCCCTTCATAAGGTAGCTGCCTCCTACCTTTCCAGCCTTACTCCAACACACTCTAATTCAGTGACATTGACCTCCTTGACTATTCCATGAACAAAACCCTTCATCTCTTGCTATCTGGTCATTTTCTCTGGCTGCCCCTGAGGCCTGGAAGGCTCTCCCTCCTCAGTCCTGCCTAGTGACCTCCCTGGTTTCCTTTAAGTCCCAGTCAAAATCCCTTCTTTGTACTGGAAGCCTTCCCCAACCCCTCTTAATTCTAATGCCTTCCTACTGTGAATGATTTCCTATGTAACCTACATACAGTGTGTTTTAGATGTATTTACTTGTTGTTAGAATATAAGCTTCTCAAGGATAGGAACTGAATTTTGCCTCTTTTTGTTTCCCTAGCCCTTAGCACAGTTCGTGGCACATAGTACATGCTTAATAATTATTTATTAATTATTAATTAATGAATTAAGGTGTTGGTTGATTGATTGAGAGCACTGTGCTAGGAACTGGGTGGGGAACAAAGATTAAAGAAAATATGACTTCCGTCCTCTTTGAGCTCATTGCCACTTCCAAGGATAAGAACCTGCTTCCTGCATAACCTGTGTCCAGACTCCTCTCCCCACCTCAGCCAATTTCACCACCATTTTTCTCCAGTTTCTTTCCTAATTGTGTGACCCTAGACAAATAAATTACCTAAAGGAGACCTAATGGTAGCACCTGCCTCATAGGGTTGTAAAGATCAAATGAAATCTTGTCTTCAAAATGTTCTTTAAAGCTCTATGTAAATTCCATCTCTAATTTTGTTTGTTTTGTTTTGTTTTGTGGTCCAGACCTTTGACTTGAGAATATAGATAAGGAAATGCCCTCTACCTGTGGCAGCAAACGTTCTACAAATTATAGTCCTAGAGCTGTCTAGGTCATGGAGAGGCTGAACAACTTGCCCAGGGTCCCACAGTATGGTCAGGATATAACATGAACTCAAGTTTCTTGACACAGAGTCCAGCTTTCAATTCATTTATACTGTCTCAATATATACACTGATATCCCCTCAAACACCCTGGCTTCCTAACACATCAACCTCAGCATATCCCATGACCTAGATTTTCATTCCACCATCACTCATAAAACTACTACTTCCAGGAGAGCTAGGTGGCACAGTGAATAGAGCACCAGCCCTGGAGTCAGGAGGATCTGAGTTCAAATACAGCCTCAGACACTTGATACTTACTAGCTGTGTGACCTTGGACAAGTCACTTAACCCCTCCAAAAAAAACCCCACAAACTACTACTTCCATGATTTTGAACTCTGAAAATTACCCCCTCAGATCATCTCCTAACATTTCACATGGCTCTCTTCCTACTCCTCAATCTAATCTTTGGCTTCACCATAATCTGTTGCTCCGCCACCCCTCCCTGTTCTCCTAGTCTATTTCCTCTACCCTGGACTCACTTTCTTCCCTTAGCAGAGGTCATCAGTTCAATTATACATTGTCCCCTGGGGTCACAAAGAGTCATACACAAATGAAAAATGACTGAAAAACATTGTCCTCCATCCTTTATTCCTGGTACCCCTGCCCCAGCTCTGTTCTCTAGCTGCTAGTCCTCAACCCTAGAGCACCCCCACCATCCTCTCAAACCCACCCCTCCCCAACACTGCCCTTCTTCTGTTGATGTCTTGGACAATATCCAATTAGTTATCAAGTGCTGTCGATCCAACTAGATGGCTCAGTGGATAGTGCTAGACCTGGAGTCAGGAAGACCTGAGGTCAGATCTGACCTCAGACAATTATCAGATGTGTGACCTTGGGCAAGTCACAATCTCTGTTTGCCTAGGAGGCAGCTAGATGGCTCAGTGGACAGAGTGCTGAGCCTGGAATCAGGAAGTCCTAAGGGGAAATCTAGCCCCAGACACTTATTAACTGTATCTGGACAAGTCACTTAACCTTTCTCTGTTTCAGCTTCCTCAACTGTAAAATGAGAATAATTGCACTCACCTCCCAGGGTTGTTGAGAGGATCAAACGAGATAATATTTGTAAAGCACTTAGTATGTTGCCTAGGTGGCACAGTCAATAGAGAGCTATACCTGGAATCAGGAAGACTTGAGTTCAAATCCAACCTCACTAGCTGTGTGATCCTGGGCAAGTCATTTCACCCCGTTTGCCTCCGTTTCTTCATCTATGAAATGATCTGGGAAAAAAATGGCAAACCACGTCAGCATTTTTGCGAAGAAAACCACAAATGGAGTCACGGAGTGTCAGATAGAACTGAAGTGACTGAACAAAAACAGCAGGCACTTAATAAATGCTTATCTCCTTCTTTCTTTCCTACAAGTTTGCCCAGAGGGGTCTACCCAGTATGTTCAGGACTCTTCTTTGATTTCTCTTGATTTTGCTGCCAATGTAATGTTTCTAAGGCATAGGTATAACCACATCCCTCCTCTGCTCAAAAAGTGGTGGCTCCCTATTACCCATAGGACCAAATAAGAATTCCTCAGTCTGGCATTCAAGGCCCTCCACGATCTGTACCTCACCTACCTTTCTAGACTTATTTCCTATGACTCACCTTCACCTACTCTATATTCTAGCTAAACCAGACCTCTAGCTCTCCCCTTAACTCAATGTAGAGCTCTTCTAAGACATGGGACATCCTGCATAAATATCAGATTCCTGTATTTTGGGGGGGGGGGGGGGAGGGTGACAGAGGCCAGATGTTGAGGTCCCTCCAAGCCAAGTGCCCTCCTCCGTGCTGCACCACCATGAAGCCTCCCAAGTCAGCACCTCTAGGAAACCTTCCTGATCCTTCAAGTCCCTAATAACCTTTGGGTGTGTACTACCCTCAAGCAATAGCTATTGTCTGTTGTTTGTATCTGGGGTATGGCTTATTTGTCACTTGATCTATGAACTCTGGGAAGGCAGAGACTGTGTTTTGCCCAGGACTATGAAGTTCATGTAGAAGATACTTAATAATTATTTGTGGATCTTTACAGATGGCTGGGGGGGGGGGGGACTATGGGTGCAGAGTATTGCCTATTGTAAGACTTAGTAGTTTAGCTGAACTGTTTTCTTTCTCATTTTTATTCTTTGCTACCAGGGATGGCTCTCTGGGGAGGAGAAAAAGAAGAATATTTTTGGAAATGAAAGTTATAAAATAATAAAAGATATCAATTTTTTAAAAATATTTTTATTGATCAGAATTGAAGGCATGTGTGGTAGGGAATTATAGAGAGAGGGCCCCAGCAGTGGCTGCAGATCAGGAGTTAGTATCTCCGAGGTTCTAGCTTGTTGGCCCTTGTCCTTATGTTTCATTTAGTTTCCAAGGTCAAACGCTCAATGACTAAGGTGATGGATTGATTGACAATTCTGGATCATCTATGACTTAGAAGAAGTTTCTTCTTTTTAATATGTTTTTCCAATTATATGCAAAAACCAATTTTAACATTCATTTTTTAAAATTCTGTGCTCCAAATTCTGATCTTCCTGTCTTCCCCTCCCCACCTTGAGAAGGTAAACAATTTGATATAGGTCTTAAGTTTACAGTGATGAAAAACATATTTCCATATTAGTGATGTTATAAGAGAAAACACAGACAAAAAAGAAAAACACGAAAAAATAAAGTAAAAAAAGTATGCTTCCGGGGCGGCTAGGTGGCACAGTGAATAGAGCACCGACACTGGACTCAGGAGGACCTGAGTTCAAATGTGGCCTCAGACATTTAACACGAAAACTAGCCATGTGACCTTGGGCAAGTCACTTAGTCCCAATTGCCTTACCTTCCCCCCACTCCCAAAAGCAAAAAAAAAAAATAGCTAAGTCATTAACAATTGATCATTATATAATATTGCTATTACTGTGTATAATGGTCTCCTGGTTCTGCTCGCTTCACTTTGCATCAGTTCATGAAAGTCTTTCCCTCATCATTTCTTATAGCACAAAGGTAATCAGTCACAATCATATACCACTTGTTCAGCCATTCATCAATTGATGAGCATCCTCTTAATTTCCAATCTTTGACACTGCAAAAAAAAAAAGAGCTGCTATAAATATTTTTGTACATATAATTCCTTTTCTTTTTTTAAAAATCTTAATGGGGGGGGCAGCTAGGTGGTACAGTGAATAGAGCACTGGCCATGGAATAAGGAGCACCAGAGTTCAAATCTGGCCTCAGACACTTAACACCAAGACTAGCCATGTGACCTTGGGCAAGTCACTTAACCCCAATTGCCCTCCAAAAAGCAAAAAAAAAAATTTTTTTAAATCTTAATGAGAGTTTCTCTGGTGCTTATAACCCAAATAATTGTAATCCCTTGCTTTTAGGTGTTGGGGTGACAACTTTCTAGGAAACAATAAACTTTGACCTAATGCATGGATGGATAGATGGATGAAAAAATGAATGGATGAAAGATTAGGTGGATGGATATGTGGAAGGATGGATGGATGGATGGATGGATGGATGGATGGATGGATGGATGGATGGGTAAGAATCACCATCTCTGGCACTTCTTCTTTAAGCTGTTCCCCAGTTTCATTCCACATTCATTCAGGTTCTGTCCTGTGTCTCAGACTCAGGCCCTTCTCATCTCCACTTGTTGAAATTCTTCTCTTCCTCTATGACCTTGCTCAAATGTCCCTCTTCCAGGAAACTTTCCCTGATTCTCCAGCTAAAAGGGATCTCTCTCACTCTCTCTCTCTCTCTCTCTCTCTCTCTCTCTCTCTCTCTCTCTCTCTCTCTCTCTCTCTCTCTCTCTCTCTCTCTCTCTCCCTCCCTCCCTCCCCATAACACTTTCTGCATGTAAATACTTACCACATCCTAAGTCATATCATAGCTATGTATGTACTTGCCTCATCTTTTGTATTAGAACATAAGCTACATGATCCTTATCTTTGTATTTTGCCCAGCCTTTCTGCACTTCTGCACATAGAGCCCTGCATAATGCAGAAATTATAAATTGTAATAAGTCTGAGTAGAATGAATGAATAAAATACAAAGATAAATGAGACCTGGCCCCTGGCCTCATGGAACTTCTGGTTAACCAATCAACAAACTGTTTATTTAAGCATCTACCATGTGCCAAGCAATGTGATAGGTGCAAGAAATGCAAAGACAAAAATGAGCCAGTCTCTGCCCTCAAAGAGCCTCACTCTATTCAGAGACACAAGATCTAAACATGTGAGTACATATGTTGCTGTCTGTCCTTCATTTTCAAAGAGGACCTACAAACTCATGGGGTGATGTCTTGACTTGTGTGTGGATTGGATTTAAGTGAAGCAGCTGTGCAAAGCCATCAGCCTCACTCTGTCCTCCAGAGTCATCCAAGACAAGCAAGACAAAAGTCAGGACGACTGGCCGTGAGCTGGGATGCAGCAGATGACGCTGGCTTCTCTGATGGCTGACCAACCTCTAAGCACTCCACTTCATGGCCATCGGAACAACTTGTTCTCACCTGCCCATTCTGCTGGGGAAGTCTTCACATGCTTGGGGTAGACATCACCCTAGCTCACCAACAGGTTTGAGGCCCGTGGTTTACCTCTACCTGGTTTAATCTATTTCTGAGACAGTGTTACACAGGTGTAGCCACTCTGCATACTGCAACTTCTTGGAGTCACGGGTGAGGGGCAGGGGTGAGAGGTGGACACCAGAAGTGAATGAGCAGCCCTGAAAAGAGCTCAGCAAGCCCTCCCATCAGAGCTAGTCCTCCATGAATACCCCATAACACATAAAAATACATAGGTAACACTAGCATCTGGGGACACCAGGAAAGAGTTTTTGTTTGACCCTAGGTAGTGAGGGGGTACGGCAGACAGAGTGCTGGTCCTTCAGTCAGGGAGATCTGAGTTCAAAATCAACCTCAAGACCCTTACTTAACTGACTAGAGCTGGTAAGGCGCTTAAGCTGCCTCAGTTTCCTCAGCTATAAAATGGGGATAGCCCCTACCTCCCAGAATTGTTGAAAGGATAAAATGAGATAATAAAATGAGATAAAGCTCTTAGCATAATGCCTGGTGTATCACACTGTAGAGATTTAATAAATTCTTGTCTCCATTCCACTGGAGCTCATTGAGAATGACATGGTCAGACATGCTTTAGGAATGTCCCTTCAGCAGCTGAGGGAGGATGGACTGGGGAGAGGAGAGACAAGGGAAATGAGAGAGCATCAGCAGAACTACTGGAGAAAGCAGTATGTGGCAAGCACATCAGTGGAGTCCAAAGGGCTATGAGATCAGATGAGGGAGAAATAGCTTCCTGCTGGGAGAATCAGGGAAGGCTTCCTAGAAGAAGTAGCATCTGAGCTGGCCCTAAAAGGACAGAGAAGAGTTTAACAGACACAGTGGAGAGAGTATTCCAAGAAGAGGGGCCAGAATTAGCACAGGTGTGGAAGAGGCAGAGGTCAGTTTCTGGGACATCTAGTTTTACCAAATAATAAAAATAGCTAGCATTTATAAAGTGCTTTAAGGTTTGCAACAGGCTTTACAAATACTATTTCATATTGATCCTTACAACTGTGGGACACAGATGTCATTATTCCCATGAAAAATAAAGAAACTGAGACTAGGAAAGGTTAAGTGAATTGCCCATGGTCATACAGCTGGTAAGTATCTGAGGTTAGATTTGAACTCAGGTCTTCCTGATTCCTGGTTGTAATGTTAAGGGAATCTGGAGATCTTCCCCACCCATCAGTAGACCTATGTGGCCAGCTGTGATACATCCTGAATCACATGGAGCCCATGGGGGGAGGCACTTGCTTAAAGAGAAACATGATTAGGGGAGGTTTGCTTGCAGGAAGGCTTTCAGATCTTTTCGTACTAAATTGATTAGGCACTGAGTCATGGGGGTTGTGATACCTTCTGGTTCTGAGAAGTGTATATATACTCTGAGTTGGTATTTTGGGAGTTTGCTCATGAGAAGGATCTTTTGATTCCTGGTCAAGGTTCTGAGTGGCTGTGTGTTCAAAATGCCCCTCTCCCCAACCCTGACTGCTTAGATGTCTGTGCTCCCTCAATTCAGTGACGCATGTAAAGTGTATAACAATATTGCTTTGATCAGACAATTGGAGCCCTTTCTGTAGGTCTTTGTGCTAATTTCTCTGCTTGTATTTTCTCTACATTCAGGGTGCTGACCTTTCCTGTGAACTACTGAATGTAATTAAAAGTAGGATTGTTAACCCCTTTTTTGAGCAGTCTTTCCTTTAAAAGCAGATCAAAGAACCTGTGCTAGCAGATCATTCTGGATGTGCTAGGGTACTTGCTACTACACTGGTCCAGTGCCCTAACCATTGCACCACCTAGCCACCTCTGCTGCTAGATTATGGAGTATAAGAAGAGAGGAATATAAATTAAGACCTGAGAACCAGATTTGAGCTAGTTGGTGGAGGGTTTTGAATGCCACACTGAGGAATTGTTGAATTCCAGAAACGGTGGGGCAGAGAAGAGGGAAGACAGCATCTTGTCCTGGTTGAGTAGAAGATGTGCCCTACATAAACTGAACAGAAGGGGATAGTGTGCCATCACAGACATAAAAGTGAAACTCGGGTTACATGGTGAGAGAGGATGTGAAAGAGAGAGAGGAGAGAGAGGAGGGAGAGAGAGACAGAGAGAGGGAGAGAGAGGAGAGGGGGGGAGAAAGAGAGAGAGAGGGAGAGAGAGAGAGAAGGAAGGAAGAAGATGAAAGAAAGAAAGAAAGAAAGAAAGAAAGAAAGAAAGAAAGAAAGGAAGGAAGGAAGGAAGGAAGGAAGGAAGGAAGGAAGGAAGAAAGAAAGAAAGAAAGAAAGAAAGAAAGAAAGAAAGAAAGAAAG
>NW_027185593.1:850061-863953 GCF_028583685.1 Petaurus breviceps papuanus | reverse complement strand
AAGAAAGAAAGAAAGAAAGAAAGAAAGAAAGAAAGAAAGAAAGAAAGAAAGAAAGAAAGAAAGGAAGGAAGGAAGGAAGGAAGGGAGAGGAGGGAGGGAAAGAGAGAAAGGAGGGAGGGAAAGAGAGAAGGAAGGAAGGAAGGAAGGAAGGAAGGAAGGAAGGAAGGAAGGAAGGAAGGAAGGAAGGAAGGAAGGAAGGAAGGAAAGGAGAAAGAGAAACTCAGAAAACTTAAGTGAATAGCCCATAGTCACAAAGTTTGCTTTGGAGGCATGACTTGAACCCAGGTTTTCCTGACCCAGGTCATGCACTCTATCTACTACCATGCTGAACCTAGTAAGGTCTATAGGAGAGCCAGACACACAGACAGACACAGAGACAGAGGCTCCCTCCTCCCCAAGAACACCGGCCCCATCAGTTGGCTAGCCTTGCAGATGTCTCTAGGAGCAGGTGGAGGGGCCCCTTTCTCTGGAAAAGGCAAACTGTCTGGGAACCAGATGGCTGACCCCAGGCTGTCCTCCGCTCACAGAGATACCTGGGGCTTGGTCTCTGGGGGATGCCCAGGTTCTAGGGACTGACCGAGGCTATAAACCTTTCCTTCCCTTCCCTTCCACTTCCTCCCTCCTCAGGGAGGCTTGCAGAGCCAAACCACAGTGACAATGACCTTCATGTTTTTCTGGAGGAGTGTGTCTAGGTCTGGGGGTGGGGGTGGGAGTGGAGAGCAGGTTGTGGATATTCTAGAACCAGAGAAGGCCAGAGTTTAAGAGGCAGCATGGTTCAGTGGAAGGAGCCTTTGTTTTGTAGTCAGAGGAGTCAGGAGCCCTCAATTCAAATCCTGACTCTATCCCTCTGTGTGATACCTCAGTATCCTCATCTGTCAAATGAGGAAGACGGACCAAATGATCTCTTAGGTTCATTTCAACTCTAAATCTACAATCCTTTGAGGATACTTAAGCTATATCTGAACAGAAAAAGAGTAACCTATCCCCTAGTGTCCCTGACAAATAGCTTTTGTTGTTCAGTCCTCTCTGACTCTTTGTGACCCCATTTGGAATTTTCTAGGCAAAGATACTAAAGTAGTTTGCCATTTCCTTCTGCAGCTCATTTTACATATGAGAAAACTCAGGCAAACAGGGTGAAGTGACTTGCCCAGGGTCACACAGCTAATAAGTGTCTGAGGCCAGATTTGAACTTGGAAAGATGAGTCTCACTGACTCCAGGTCCAGCCTCTATGCGCTATGGCACCTCCTCGCTGCCTAGCTGTGTCTGGCCCAAACTGAGGACCATAAGACTATCCCCTCCTTCATCCTGGACATCAGACTCCTTTTCCCACAACCTAAGATGTGAAAGGACAGAGATGTGAAAAGAAAGATGGAGAAGTTCAAGTCAAAGAAGGCTGGTCAAGTGGACCAAGGGGCACTCCATTCTTGTACCCCCAGGGAAAACACATGGCTTTCTTGCCCTCTTTGAAATAACAGTGGGACCCTATTGACTTTCTTTGTATAAAGCCACATGCTCCAAGATGGTCTTACAACTAGAAAAAGAAACATGAGATGCTCAAGTTTTGAGACATCTCCACTCCAGATCTTCATACGACTACTTGCGCCCAACCTGCAGGACAGCCTTCTGAGCTGTTGGTCGGATCAGCCGCAGATGGACACACTTTATCTTGACCCCAGCATAGTGATGTCATTTTGCTCCTCTTCAAGAACAAAGGACTATAACCAACCAACCAACAACTGGAACATATAAGGATACAGTTAATGGGGAAAGAGATGAGAAAAGAGCCCCGGGCTGGGAGCCAGGACACTTGGGTTCTAGTACGATTCCACCAGAGACCTGCTATTACATCTTGAGTGGCATCTGTCCTAGCCTGTACCCAGTTCTGCTTTCATAAAATGAAAGCCCTCTTCCAGCTTGTACATGCTATTATCATGCCTCATTCATTCACCAAAGATCAGCCATATGAGGAGCTGGGAAGACACTGTCCAAAGTCTAAAAGGGTCTTCATCCATGTGCTCATGAGTCTTATAATCTAGTCAGTAGAAAAGACCAAAACACAGGTCCAACAGAGATTATTTTATGTTTCTATATTCTAAGTTCCTTCTAGCTCTGACATTCTATGTTCTAAGGTCCCTTCCCAGCCTAGATATTTCATGTTCTACAAATCCCAATGATGCACATTCTATGTTCTAAGAACCTTATCAACTATGACATTCTATGGTCAAAGTTCCCTTCTAACTGTGACATTTTATATTCGAGGTTATTACTCTAAGTTCCAAGGCTCTCCTGTTCTAGTATCCTGTGTTCAGAATTGAGACAGAAGCATTAGTACCTTTAGCTACAAGTATTTGCCAAAGAAGATGAATGAAGGTCTGAAAGAATAAATGTCCACCCTGCTGGTTAGTGAGATCAACCCTCCTTCCATCTTAGGGCTGAGGTTCAGCACTGTTGGGGACAGGGTGGGGGTGGGAAGGAGGAGGGAGGCATTGTGATCCTGGGCTCCAAGGCCCAGTTTCCCAGAGGCGGCTGCTGCCTTAGTGTCTGAGTGTGTGACTCACCCCCTGGCCTGTGCCTCTCTCCCCCCTTTCTCTGGCTGCAGGCACAGGCCAGATGGTAAGGACTGGTGGGGGTTGGGGGAGACCTTGGACTTCCTTCTGGGCTGAGCTCCTGATAGGGACCAGTTCACACGTGGAAGAGGTGAGGTCTCCTAAGCCAATAACAGACCAGCATACATGGGCACTCAGTATCCTGGGTTCATCCCTAGCCCAGAAGACCTTGGAGATGAGGAAGAAATTTGGTCCACCAGAGTGCAGGACCATAGGCCAGTATGGGAGCCTATGGAGATCACGCAAATACCCAAGCATGTTCCCTCTCTAAACAATTATACATGTCCCAATGCATGTATATAAAATACATATATATATACATATATGTGTGTCCAGGAGTACATTTGTGCAAAATATATTATTCTTCTAATATAATATATTATTTTAACATATTACAATGATATCCTATTATAATTTAATATATTGTTTTAGTATATTATTCTTCTCAAATACATAGACACACATATGATGGCATAATAGAGCACTGGACCTGGGGTCAGGAAGACCTGAGTTCAAATTTGGCCTCAGACATTTAACAACTTTGTGACTCTGGACAAGTCACTTAGCCACTGTCTGCCTCAGTTTCCCCCTGTGTAAAATAAGGCTAATAATATCGCCTACCTCCCAGAATTGTTGGGAGGATCAAATGAGATCATATTTGTAAATTGCTTTGCAAATCTTAAGGCATCATACCATTATAGAATGCTGTGATCATTCTTCATCGTTATGCCTGATTCATGTGGGTGTGTAGATACACATTACGTATGTGTTGTGTTTGTGTATTTTGTACTGTGACTCCATATATATTCATACACATGCATGTGTTCCTTTGTGCATGTGTGTTTACATACCTATAGGCACAGGGCCTATGCACACTCGTGTGTACATGTATGTATGTGCAATTTATTATATGTGTGCCCGTGCCTTGGAGAGCCTACACATATGTTTTATAGATATGTTTGTACAGTTGTGCATACATAAATCTTCTTAGAAAGAACCTATGAGATCCTCTAGCCCAACTTTCTTCTTTTACATATTAAGCAAGTGGGATCTGGAGAGGGACAGTCATTAGCCCAGGGAGACTCCAAGAGCAAATAGCAATGCCAGGATTAGAACCCAGGGGGGTCTCAATTCCCATGCTAGAGCTCTCAGGTACAATAGAATCTAGCCTTTCTGTTCTCTGACAGAGATTTACTCAGTTTCTCCCTTTCCTGGGATCCTGGGGAAGGGTTTCTGCCCCTTGCATGGTGGACTGTGCCCAAGGAACCCAAAGGAGGGAATGACCTGCTCTCCCTTAGGCCCTTCTGCCCCTGCCTTTGGGACCTCATCTCTGCTGGTCTGCCTTGGAATCAAGCCTTCCTGTTACCATGACAACTCCCACATCATGCAGACACACTGGGCATTCCCAGTCCATGGCCACAACACCCACCACCCACCATTGCATAGCCTTTGCAGGAGCCGGGGGAGGGACAAATAGACTTTCCCAGAAATATTGCAGGCAGCCGCCTGAAGTGGGGATGGGGAGGGGGGGAGGGAGGAAGAAGGGGAGCTACCTCTGCTTGTCATTCCCCACCCCTCCCTATCCCTCAACCAATAACAGCTGAGTCACTCAAGTTTCAGTCTCCCCTCCATGGTTAGAAGGCATCAGAAGTGGTCATCCAGGAAGATTGAAGTTCATCCAACAGATGGTTAAGAATTTTATCAAAACTTCTGGAATCTTATTAGCTGTGTGACCTTGGGCAAGTCACTTAACCCCAATCGCCCTACCTTCCCCCTCCAAAAAGCAAAACAAAAAAAAAAGACTGCCTCCCATCTATCTGTATATCTCTCCTGTGTGTCATTGTTTGTAAGCTGTCTTCTCAATTAGATTGGGAGCTCCTTGAGGGGAGGAACTGTGCTTTTGGCCTTCCCTGTATCCTCAGTGCCTCCCCCAGGCCTGGTACACAGTACTCACTTAAATGCTTGTTGGCATCTCCCTCCCCCTCCCCAAGACTATGCCATGGGGGCTGAGTGAGTATTGAGGGCTCCATGCCTGAAGAGTCAATGACAAGGGGTTATTCCTGTACCTCTGAGGCCTCATGGCCTAGGCCGGCTGACACATACACAAATACAGAGACCACAAATTCTCCACTCAAAATGTCAGTTATAAAGATTTTATTCACTCCCTATTATTCCTCTGCCTCCACCCACTGCCAGCCTCAAGCTGCCTGGTGTCACTGAATGGTGGAGACTGGGAGATGGGGTGGAGGGAGTTCCCAAGAACTTGTCCCCTCTACCAACTAAGCCTAGCCCAAGAGAACTGAGGAAAATGAGTCAGAAGGGGCCGAGGATCACAAGTTAGAAAATAAGAATAAATTAATCTAGGGTGGAGGGAAAGGAGAATGGGAAGAGAAATCAGCTTCAACTGAGTCTAGATGCCCTTTGGGTGAGCAGCTAGAGGTGGGAAGGGGAGGAAGGGTGGGCCAAAACTCACATGCTGAGCTACACTGGGCTCGGAGTAATGTAGGATTAGTAAAAGGGGAAAGGGGAAGAGGGAAGGAGAAGGAAGCCAAGACCCTTTTCCAGCCCTATCCCAACTCAGATCAAATTACCCCCCCCCCCGTTAATACCCACACATCCCTGGACAACAAGCACTGGAAAAGAGGGGGACTATTTGGGGATTATTCCTTGGGGGACAGTAGGGAAACTTTTCCAGGCCTAGAGGGACTGGGCAGAAGAGCTGGAGGGGAGCTGTCCTAGCAGACCAGAGGGGAGGGAGCCCCAGATCTCTCGTTCTCCCCTCATCACTGAGGTTTCTATGTGTTGAGGTTTGTAGAAAGGACTACTCCAACTTTAGGGTGTTCTGGGATTTACAGAGCTGTACGGTCCATCTCCACCTTTAGGGGCAAAGAACCAGCTTCCCGGGGCTCCACAGCTACAGCTACCAGGGGGGCAGGAGCCGGAGCCAAGGGCCACTCCAGGTCATCCAGGTAATTCTTGTCCCCAGAGATGCTCAGTGGCTGTGGGGAGAGAGAAAGGAAGAGAACAGAATCCCCAGTGTGGGGAGAAGATCAAGTTGCTTCAGGAGGTGATGAGCTCCCCATCCTTAGAAGTGTTCAAGCAGAGCAGAGATGCCCACCTGTCAAGGATTCATGCACTGGGGAGGGGGCTTGACTCAATTTCCTCAGAGGGAACTTCCAAATCTGGAATCCTATGGTTTGAAGGCAAGGGGAGAAGAGGAGAGACCCAGGTTGTGGGAAAGGGATAGGAGAAAAATCCTGGGTATGAGAAAGGCCATGATTGAGATCATTGGGAGGGGAGAAGAGGAGTAACAGGAAGCACACCCACATACCTGGTTCCGGATGTGCTGGTCTGGTGCAGTCACGAGACTAGCACAGCTGAGCCACAGCATGACAAGCACCGAAAAGAGAAGGCAGGAGGCCAGAATCCACTTGGGCAGTCCAGAGCGCCTATACCCCAACCCCCAAAGATGGCATAGGGTCAGACAAGGCTGTGAGCACGGGGAAGGGTAAGAAGCAAGCTGAGGGTCTGGGATGACTCTGTCCCCTTGGTGGGCTGGGGGGCCCAAGGGTGAATCCTTTAAGGTATTCTATAAACTTGGGGAAGAGATAACAGCATTAATCATGGAAGTGGAGCTGAAATAAGTCAGTGTCCAATTAATCATGGGGCTGGGGCAAAGATAGGTCAGGGACTAGGTCTAAGGGGAGGGGAAGAGAGGGGCAAAATAATAACTCACTTTCACCCCAACTCTGAGTGACAAGAATAGCCCCATTTTACAGATAAGACACTTGAGGATCAGAGAGGTTAAATTATTTGTCCAAAGTTAAAGAGGCAGTAAATGGCAGAGACAAGATTTGAACCCAGGATTCTTGGCTTTCTTTCAGTTACAAGGGTGCTGTTTCATACAGAGAAACGCAGCTAGACAAGATTTAGTCCAGGAATCACTGGGCCAGAGAATCCTAAATGCAGAGCTCTAATCAACCCCCTCGTTTTACAGGTGAGGAAACTGAGGCCCAGGAAGAAGTGCCTCTCCACTAAAAAGCTGTACCCACTTGGACATGCAGCCCAGGAAGTTGTGTTCTGGCTGGGAGCCGGTGGAAGTCTCCTGGGTCATTTTGCCTTTAGTCTTCACTTTTTTCTCTTTAGTACCTAAGAAGGCAGAAGGACATTTGGAACACATTTCCCTGTCCTATGCTTAATCACACTGTAGGGTGACAGGGTTCCAGGACCCAAAGCTACTGGGCCCTGAGACTCTGGGTGATGAGGCTGGAGATTCTGGGAAGTGGGGCCTGGGATCCTGGATAATAAATGGTTGAGAGGTAAACAAGTGATTGTCTGGACAACAGCTGGACCACATGGCTTCTGCTTCCCTTGCTCTAGGAGAGGTGGAGAGAGAAACCCTGAGAATGCCCAGGGACAGTTGCTCCCTATTTCTCACCTGAATGAAGATCCACTGGGGAGGTCATCTTGGCATGGTTTGGAGTTGCTTCTGGCATGGGTGCTTCCATCTCAGGCTGTGACTAGGCAGAAGGGAGAAGACAGGCCAGGAGTGCCCATCAGAGGGCCACAGTGGGCCTGGGGCTCTGAATATACCCTCCCATGAACCAGCTGAACACATACCTAGGCTCAGTGTCCTAAGGGTAAGGACACTCTCCCTCATCTCTCCCCACCCTAAAACCACAGGACCTGAGTCAGGAAGGACATTAAAGAGCATCTAACCTAGAAACCCCCTCCTATGTCATCCATATTATCTGTCCAGTCCTTGGATACTTCTCATGATGGGAAGTTCACCACCTACCTTCCCTCCACTCTCACCTGGAAAACTACCATCTTTCCATTGTCTGCCTGTAAGTAATAGGTCCAAGTGGAGGAAATGAAGCTTTGGGCTGAGCTGATCAACTTATTACACAGATTGGATAAGACATCCATCACTGAAATGGTGTCAGGTGGAGGCACTGGTCTCTGTCTCTGGATAGTGAGGGGAAGGGACAGGAGAGAGGAGGAAAAAGAGACACAAGTCACCAGATCATCATGGTAGCAATCATGCATCCACTTAAATAAGACAAGCTTTCTAGAGCAGAGAAAATCTGAGGTAGAGAAAAGGGAGAAAATATTTTTCAGTGGGTAGGTATGGGGGCCAGTAAGGAGCCCGGCTAGGCTGGAACACTGGATAATACAAGGGAGCTGGGAGGAAATAAAGGAGAGAGGAAGGTTGTAGCAAACTACCAAACTGGGGACCATAAATTTCATGAAGTTCAAAGGGAGCCACAGAGAGTATTTGAGCAGGATAGGGATGTTATCAAAGCTGGGCTTGGTAAAAATGATTGTAGCAGCCTTTTCAGAAGGGTTGGAGGCAGAGAGGCCGATTAAAAGCCTGTTACAATAGTGCAGGCCAGAGATGTAACAGTCTAGACTAAGGGAGGAATCATGGAAGGATACATGGGGGAATAAAGGGGAGAAATGCTGGAAAAAAAAAAAAAAAGGCCAGACTCTGAAATTTAAGGGAAGGTGGGAGTCAGATGGTGTAAGCATTAATAAAAGCTAGAAGAGACATTATTTCTCTACAATGTCAGAGAGACCTACTAGCTTCAACCCCCTCATTTTGCTTATGGGGAAACTGAGGACTAGGGTAGGAAGTGGCTTGTCCAAGTCATTTATGAGCAGAATCTGGACTTAAAACCAGGTCTTCCAACCGCTTCTCTGGGCCCCCATCTCCTGTACCCTGCAGCAGAAATGAAGCAAATTTCCCAGGGACCTGGCTTCACACCTCATAGGGCTCAGGTGGAGGTGAAGGTGAAGGTGAAGGTAGAGGTGGAAATGAAGGTCTCAGCGATTCAGGAATCTGCCTCAAGCATCCTTCAGCGCATGCCAGCTGTTCTGGAGCCCGGTCATAGGCCTGCATACAGGCTTCGGGAGTGAATGGTGGAGGATTCTCAATGTCTGGCCAGTGTGCATGCTCCCAGTCTAAGAGAGGTCCAGGCTGCCTCCCCAGTCTGGGACTCAGAAGATTTAGAGCTGAAAGGAAACTCGGAGATCGTCTATTCTAAACCCCTCTTTTGTTTCCAGAATTGAGGCCTCGAGAAAGGAAATGAATGGTCCGAGGTCACACAGGTAGCAAACATCAGCCCATCCCACAGGTAGTGGCCTCCCTCCATCCCTACTCCCCACTGTGGTCTGACCAGAAGGGCTCCATTCCTTACTTCTCTGCTCCGGGTATCCCACCCCCCACTCCTCATCACCTGCTCTGCACTCGGCCAGAGTGACGTTGGCCTCGGTGCTGCCCGTCACAAAGCGGCAGATGGCGAAGAGGCGGCAGCCCCGGGCACAGGCGTTCCGCAGCTCCTCCTTTGGGCAAAAAGAAGGGTGAAAGGGGCGCCTAGGCCCACCGTGGCCACAGGGGCCCGGATGGGCCCCAGGGAAGCGCTACTCCCCCAGCTCCGCCCCGACTCGGGGCTTGACCTCCCTTCGCAAACACACAGCCGGTGGAAAATGGGACGAGCTCTAGCTCCGGCCGGCCAGCCGGCCCCCTGCCCTTACCCAGATCCGCGCCTCTCACCTGCACCGCCGCCCCCGCGCGAGGAATCCAGAGCCTGCACTGCAGCTGGCACGAGCTGGTGGGGCCCAGCTGCTGTGCAAACGGGTCCCCACCGGCGGCCGTGGCAAGCGGCAGCAGCCCGGGGTACAGCAGCAGGAGTAGCATCGGGACCTCAGCGCCGGCCATGACGAGCGCGGGGATTGGGGGTCCGGGGGGCGCGTGGGGTCTGACCAGAGACAGAACCAGCAGCTCAGTGAGGGGCGCGCGGGGGGCTGGGGTGTGACGTCATCGTCCCTGAGCAAGGGAGCTTGGGAGACAGTGGGGAGGGGGGGGGGGGGGGGGGGGGGGGAGAGATGGAGACCAGGAACCAAGAGGCAAAGAATTTGGAGAAATCGAGGAGGCTAAAAAGGAGCTAGGAGACCCTCTTGGGCCAGGGCATGCCATTTATCCTCCCTTGGGTCCACCCGTCCCTGCCGAACTCCTCCACTTGAAGCCGGGGCTTTTCATCTCTGCCTCTAGAAGAGCTGTGAGACTCTAGGACAAAAGGGAAGAGACCAGGGCCCGAGGGCGTCACTGGGTTCTTCCTCGGACCCTTGAGTCAGATGGATGGGTGGGATAATATGACAAATTAAGAGCCGGGAGAGAGAGAAGCGAGGGGACAGGGACATTGGGCCCAAACGAATTCTTCCTCCTCTATCACCACCATACCCGACAGGAGTATTTGTACCTCGTAATTTGTCCTGATCTGGCCCTAGATGCTAGGAAGCTTACGGTCTTCCCCATCTCTAGCACTAAGGAGCCCTTCCCAAAGGGAGCTCCCTTCACTCTCTTTGCTTCTTGGGTGGCGAGAGACCTGGCCCTCCCTCCCTCGGGAAAGGGAAGCCCCCGGATGGCGTACGGCCTGCCCTGGGAGCCCCAGAACTGGACAAGGTGGTCCCAGTTCTGTGCAGAACTGGGCATAGGCCTTCCAGACCTTTTCAGGACTGGCCCCAGGCGCCTAAGAGGCTCAACCGCCCGCCACGTGCGCAGGTGCGGCCCCTTGATCTCCCGGCCAAGACTTTTGACTCTAGACTCAGAGGGAGATGCCCCAGGTCAGAGACTGCCAAAGGTGCCACCGGCTGGAGGGAAAAAAGAGGAGAAGGCGGAGAGGAAAGGGGCAGACTCCGGGCGGGAGCCCGGGTGTACTACCCCCTCCCCCACCCCAGCTCCCGCCTTTCATCTCCCCCCGCCCAGTCCCCAGATGGCTTAATCAGCCGCGGCTGTGTCGGGCGCAGCTGGAATGTAACCTGCAAGCCCGCACATCTGGCTTTGGTCTCCTGTCTAGCCCCAAAGCGGCGGGGAGCGGGAGTCAGGAGCTGCATGGCTCGCGGCCTCCCCCTGCTCTTCTCATTGTCAATTCGGGGACCGTGGAGCAACTAAGAACCCTTCCAAGAACCCCTTCCCAGTTCCTGTGATTGGAGTCGAGTGTCTGGAGAAGGTATTGAAGAAGCGTTCCCTTGTTTCCTGCCTCAGTTTCCCTGGTTTACAGACTGACCTAATGTGGATCGAAAAGTGGGTGGGGAGCTGCAAAAGGAAAGGACCCTAAATTCCGTGGTCCTGGGCTCAGGTGAGCTCTCCCTTCCCCCCAGGCAGCCGCAGCAGCTGCCTCCCCTCTGGCCAGCAACCGCTTCCCTTTCCCAATTCACTGCTCCCCACCTCCCCCCCACCCCGGAGAGCTAGTCCAGGTGAGGGGGGCAGGGGAGCGCTGCGCGGCCCCGGGGTCGGATTTCAGGAAATCCGCCGACATTCCTCAGGGGCTTAAGAGGGAAAGTTTCTTCTGCGCCTCCCCTCCCCCCCCCACTTCCTACCCCCAGGGGCGCCTCGCCCGTTTCTGAGCTGAACCAGGGTTGGGGGCCACTAGGTCCTTAGGGAGTGGGAAGACCCTATCAACTTCTGGGCAAAGACCGTCCCCGACGACTCTGAAATTCCAGAACCAAGGCTGCTTTTGGGTCCCTGGCCACTGGGCTCTTTCCAGGGCAGTATCCTCGGAGTCGTGCTTCCAGAGGAAGATCTGTGGACAAAGTTGCACGTGTCCAGGCGTCTCCCTGGGGCCGCGTCAGGGCGACAATCAAGCCATCCGAGAAAAACCCGAGTGTCTCCTACCCTCCCCTTCCCCCACGGCCCCAGCCTAAAGTTGATGTCACCCTTTGGGAGGGTAGGCTCCAGGATCTGGACAAGCCACTCTTTGTCCAGCGCCCGGGTCTTGTCCTCCCTCACCCTCTCTCCTCCAGGCCAGAGTGCTGACACCCCAGGGGCAGGGAGTGGAGGCCCAGGCCCTTGCACCACCTCGGCGCCACTCACCCAGCCCTCGGGCAGCCAATTTAAGGAGTGAAAGGGAATGGAGAGGTTAGAGAGGAGCTGCAATCACCCCAGGACCCAAGCGGGCGGGGGGAGGGGATGGGGGGGAAGGGCCGAGAGCAGAGACAGCCCGAAATAGTCACTTCGACCTCAATTGCCCACCTCGAGCTCCTCTTCTCTCCAGGACCCCCGACGGGTTTGGAGGGAGGGGGCGGCGGGGGGGGGGGCGCGGAATTCAACCTCTACCCCCTGAGTAGGGCCTCCAGCAACTTTGCGCCTCCCAAACGCACGTAGTCCCCAACTCTCCCCCCTTCTCCAACCCCATCCCCAGCCTCGCCCTTCTCCGACCTCCTGCTTGCACCCGCCTCCAGGCCCCCTAGCTGGCTCTCTCAATCAGCAAGAACCGCTGAAGAACCTAAATCGGGCCAGAACCAGATCTGAGTCCTAATCCCATAATAGGAAGAAACTCCACCCGGGAGAGCTCAAAGCCCCGTGCGATGTATCTGCGGGATCCCACAGACGATTTAAAGGCTTCAGGGGCCTGGCCGGACTTTCCCAAAGAAGCCAAAGCTGGTACCCTGCGGGCCCTCCCTTAGCCAGCCCAGTAACTCTAGGCCTCCGCTGGCACAGATACACGAGAAACCCAGAGACCTTTTGGTCTAACCACCTAATTTACACAGACATGGGGCAGGGGGTCATTCAGGCAAGCCTGACAAGACCCAGGCCTAGGCTCTTTCCCCTCCTGGCTCAGCTGAACCTTCGGTTTGCGCTACTAGGAGAGAAATCTAAGAACCCGAGACGAGGGGTCTAGGTGTCCTGGCTACTTCCAGAAATCGCGCCGGATCCTGGCCCCTCGGACCACGGTCTGGAGCCAGATAAGACCTCTCTTGTGAGATGGGCTGGCGAGAAATGGGCAGTGGCTCTGGGTAGGAGGAGGGGGCGGCGAATTCCTCCTCACTGGGGCTCAGGCTTTGAGGACTTGGGTCAATATTTGAGGAATGTCTCCTACTCCCAGGGTTCAGTGAGGAGGGAGGGGTTAAACAACAGGCTCCAGAGATCGAAAATTCAACCTACCCCTCCAGTCCCAGACTAGTTTGAAATCCGGGGCAAGAATAGGAAACCCCGGAGCACAGAGAAAAGTCATAGTTGCGGCAGGTCCGGACAAGTCGGATTTTGGTGAAGGAAAGTATCAAGACCCACTGTACTGGGGGAGGATATTGACCATAAGTAAAGATCAATTGCCTTACTCAAATGAGTCTAAGTCAGGGGGCGAGGATTGTTGTTCTATAGGTTCAGAACCGACTTTTCCTGACCCCATTTGGGGTTTTCTTGGCAAAGATACAGAAATGGTTTGCCATTTCCTTCTCCAGCTCATTTTACAGATGAGGAAATTGAGGCAAACAGGGTTAAGCGACTTGCCTAGGGTAACACAACTAGTAAGCATCTGAGGAGAATTTTAATTCATATCTATCTTGGTTCCAAGTTCAGCCCTCTATCTACTGAGCTCACCAGGAAGATGACAAGCATTTTCGGAAACCTCGTTGGTATTTAGCTGGCAGACCCTGGAACCAAGTAACCTGAGAGACAGAAGGATCCCAGAGTACCTACAATCTCTGCTGGAGGGGCAGAAGTGTGGCACAGCAGGACCGGAGGTGAAAGGGAGGTGGGAAGAGACAGGAGAAGCTCTTGTTGCCTGGATTGATCTGGGAAAACTAGAGGCTGCTTGGAGATAGAAGAAAAACTGAGTTTGCAGAGAGAGGACCTCCAAGTTTGACTCTACCTTGGCCAAGTCACCAACCTCTCTAAGCCTCAGTTTCTCCATCAGTCAATGAGCATTTATTAAGCACCTACTTCGTCAAGCATTAGAATGGCAACTGGAGATACAAAGAAAGAAATGAAACTAACCATTCTTGCCCCCAAGAAGCCATATATATAAAATGAGGGAATTAGTCCTAGGTGACCCCTAAGGTATCTGCCAATTCTATTATTCTATAAATCCTGAAGTTTATGAACACACAATCAGTCCAGCCTCTTAACACCCACATTGTATTTGATTAATAAAAGTATACATTGTAGGTGATTAATAAATGATGTTGAATGGAATGTTCCTTAAAACATTTGCTTTTCAACAGAGTTGGGAGGACCTTAAACATATAGACTATTGAACCCAGGTAGGCTGTTAGAACTTGGAACATCAGACCTGGAAGAGTCCTCTGAACAAAATGTCAAAATTGGAAGGGGCCTTAAAATAACAGAAGATTATGGCTTTAGAACATTGAATGGCAGAGCTGCAAAGGACTTTATAACACAGACTGTCAGAGCTGGGAGGGCCCTTAGAACCCAGAAAGTTAGAGCTGGGAGGGCCCTTAGAACCCAGAAGGTCAGAGCTGGGAGGGCCCTTAGAACCCAGAAG
>NW_027185593.1:812534-850051 GCF_028583685.1 Petaurus breviceps papuanus | reverse complement strand
TTAGAACCCAGAAGGTCAGAGCTGGGAGGGCCCTTAGAACCCAGAAGATCAGAGTTGAGAGGAACCTTAGAATGCAAACTCACAGAACTGGGGGAGATCTTGGAGGTCATTCAGTTCAACCTCTTATACAGAAAAGGAAAAGCAAGTGAAAAAATGAACTTCAGCATTTATTAAATGCTTTCTCTAGGGCTTCAAGGATCACTCCGGTGACCACCTATTATTGGGTGAGGCCCAACCCCCCCCCCCAGTTGTTGGTGCCCTATCTCCTTCACCTTTCCTGTGTTTTTCCTCAGTAGAATGTAAGGTCCTTAATGCCAGGGATCTCTTTGGCTTTCCTCTTTCTGTCTTCAGCTGCCAGCACAAAGCGGTCACTTAATAAAAGTTTATCGAATTGAATGATTTTTTTCCTCTTTGCTCCGGTTTCACCTCATTTCAAGCTGGGGGGGGGGGGTCGGGGAGCGACTCATTTTTCTCCTTCGCTTCTCCCTTTCTTAGGGATGGTTCCGGACCCGGGAGTTTCCCTGATTCCAGTAGAGGGTGCTGTGTCCGCCCCGGTTTGCTGGTGGTCACCGCAGGATGGTGCCGGCAATGGGATCACGGAACCCTGGATTTGAGTCGTGGCTCTGCCTTTGATTCACTGTGTGACAACTGAAAAGCTGCTTTCTTTCTCTGGACCTCAGTTTCCCGATCTGTAAAATGAAGGAGTTGGACTCGGTGATCTCTAAGGTCTCTTCCAGTTTTATGAATGCATGGGCAGGGTATTCTCCCCCAAACTCTGGCCGCGGTTTCTAAATCCAAAGCGTTCCTAACCCTCAGACCTCTTGCTCTCCTTATTCCAAACCCCTCCGCCCCCCGCTCTCGCCTCCTCTGGGACCCCTGGCCGCCTCCATCTTCCGGCTCTTTCACAAGACACGGCTTTAGGGCAAGGTGCCCACGAGTCTTCACGTCAGCACCGCTGACCGGCCGGGACTAGCGCGCCCATAGTTCTCCCATCCTGATCCACGAGGCTGGGAGGAAAAGAGGGGCAATCTGCAGGGTCTGAGCTGGGGAAATGGGCACAGTCTCAAACGGCTGTACGGTGCAGCCGCTTGGCGGGTGACCGACCGCACTCAAAGTCCCTGGCTGCATTTAGCTCTCTCCGAGCTGAGGAGAGGGAGAGACTCAAAGTAAAACCTCTCTTCTCGCCCCCCCCCCTCCCATCCCCACCATGGGCGGTCAATCGGTTCTAAGACCTAGGGCTCTGGTCTGTGGCAGGGGGCAGGTGTCCCAAGAGCGCACTCACGAGTCTGCCTGCTGAAGCTTCCTCCCTTCCCCCCATCCTCCACACCGGGCTGGCTGGGTGCGCTCCAGGCGGGGCCCGGCTAGGACCCAGCCCGGGGGGCCGGGGCCGGGAGCAGCCACGTCAAACGGAGAGAAGCAAGTTTGCCTGGGTCGAGAACCTTTCCGGGGAACGGGCTCGATGCAACGGGCGTGTATTCCAGGGGAAGGCGTGGGCAGGCAGCCTTTGCGCCAAACCTCCCCCCCTCACACACACCCCGGAATGGGAGTAACCGGGCAACTTGAGGGGGAGAACCCAGATGGAGCTGTGTCCCCATCGTCCCTCGGGGTCACGACTCCCTGGAGCTATAGACAGAGCAGGAGGAGGTGTTATTAAAGGGCTGCAGGGACCCAGTTAAAGGCGAGGATCGGCCGGGAAATCCCCCTCCCCCTAAGGTTTGTTTATTGCAGAGGATTTTGCCTCTGAGCCGGCGTCCCTAGGGCCTGAGGACAAGCTGGGGTGTGGTATGTGCGTGACGGAGTGGAAGGGAATGGGGGTCCCGGGTTCAGAGTAAGAGACCTCAGGCGGAGAATAAAATCGGGCGGAGGTGGGGGCGGGGAAAAAGTAGAAACGAAAACTTTTAAAAATTTTAAGAGGGAAAAAAACGTTGCTCTGGGCTGTCAGTGCTACCTGCAGTTAGGGTGTGGGTGCACACCCTGACTATTACTCACCTGCGCGCCACCCCCGGCCCTGGCCCTTACCCGGCCCGGCCCTCAAAAACCTTGCTGAGTGGATTTTTCCGAGTGGGGAGGGAGGAGAGCCAGAGCCCAAGCACAGAAAGGGAGAGGGGAGAAGCCCGGCCCAGAGGACATCCTTCCTGCAGGAACCTCCCCCCCCCCAGCCTCGCTCCTTGGGTGGGTCCAGGGGTGTGTGTGTGCAGGGGGGTGTGTATGTTTCGAGCCCCCTCCCCGAGGGCAGCCGGACCTTAGAACCTCTAGCAGAGCCGTCTTTCGTCCGGGGCCTGCGTCACGTCGGGGCCGCTTGGGCTGAGGTAACTAGAGAAGGAGCCGCTCAGCTAATGTCACTAAGTGTGTTTGCACTTTCCTCCCTCCCTCCTTTTTATCCTGAGTTTTGTATCTTTTTCTCTCCCCCCCCCCCCGTGAACACTCTCCCCCCCATCAGAGAAAGGCGCTGGGGGGAGGGAGGGCGAAAGGGGAGGCTGGGCTGGGGGTTGGGGGGAGGCTGAGGAAGGGGAGGAGGAGAGAAAGGAGGAGGAAAGCGGGAGGGGGCAGTGGAGAGAGGGGGACAGTGAGAGGAGTCTGGAGTCCCAGCAGTGGAGGGCTTGTTAATTTCAGGCCCCCCCGGGGGCGGGGCAGGGCGGGGCCAGAGGCGCATTAGCAGCTTGTCAATTTCGGTTGCTCAGACTTGCCCCGGACTCTCCGAAACTTGTTGCGGCTCCGCGCGCCCGTCTCCTTCTCCCCTGGCCACTCGCCGCCTCCCGCTCCCCCACTCCCTGTTCCCGACTCCCCGTGGACCTGCTTTTCCCCAGAGCTCCTGGGCCGCCGGATGCTGCAGGCTCCGGGCGGAGGTTTGAAGCAGGGCGCTGCCCTCCCCACGGCGCGGACCATGCTAGCCTTGGCGCTGCTTGCCTTCGGAGCGCTGCGAGCCGGATCTGGAAGCTGTGAGTACCTACCCCAAACCGTCCCCTACCCCAGGCACTCACACTCACACTCCCCAGCTCCAGGAGGTGCTGGGGGATGCTCCGGGCCAGGCTGGAGCCCAGCCCTCTTCCCTCGGTCCCCCTCCCGGCCTGTGGCACCTGGCTGGCCCGGGAACAAAGGAAGGGGCCCCAAGGAGCCCCCGCTGGGCCCCGGGGAGAGGAGGGGAGGAGGAGGAGGCGCCAGCCCGGGGCGAGGCGGGATGGGCAGGCCCGTAGCGCAGCGCGCCTCGGGCGGGCTCAGGGGGTCGTCTTCTGACTAGGGTGGGAGGTTGCGCTTAGCCGGGTACCGGCAGGGCACGGCCCTGGGCCTGGGCGCACAAGATAAGACCCTGTACCCCGTCATTCTTCCTCCCCTTGCGGGTCCGCACCACCTGCGAGGAGCGCTAGACTGGGGGAGCACGGACCGAGCGGGGTTTGGGGTCCTGAACAGGAACGGGGCAGCGCCTGGGGCCCCTGGGACTTCACCTGGCCTGGCTTAGCTGAGCTGGCGAGTCACCTCTGTCTCCGAGAAACGGGCCTCTTCCCTGGGCAGTTCCCCCCCACCCCCGCGAATTACCCCCTCTTTTCAGCTCGGGGCAGCCTTTGAGCCTTCCGGGGCTCCCTCTGCTGCTCGCTGCGGGAGTAAGGGGTAGGGGAACACATAGCATCACCCCGCTTTGTAGCCTAGGGTCGCGTTCCGGCCTTGGTCCCCGGGAGCCGGGCCAGACCCTGTATCGCCCCGCCTCGTTGTCTCTCCTTCTGTCCTGGGCTCGGAGTACACCCGCACCTTAGCCTCTCCAACTTTCCGACACCCATACTCGAGGGATCGAATTGGGCTTATAGTCTCCCGATCTAGAAGGAGGGAGTGGAAGGGTGGGGGAAGGGGACCCAGAAGTGAACCGCGCCAAGGACCGAGAGCCTGGAAAAGGGGTGGGGGGAGGTAGGGTGATGCTCAGCCTCGTCTGCCCCCTCCCGGGCTGATGGGATGAGCTAGAGGAAGGGGCAAGATGGGACGGTGCTGGGGGCCCTCTCTGGGCTCCAACTCCTGCACCGCCTGGCTCTGGGCCCAGGGTCCCTGGGGATGAGCCTCTCAAGAATGGGGCTGCTTCCCCCATTCCTCCTCTCTGCCCCCCTCCCAACCCGGGCAGTTTTACTGCCCAGATGGTATAGTCCTGAACCAGCATTACCTACCCTTCTCCTTTCCTTCATCTTGAGACTGGGGCAGCTATAAGATCAGAGCATTTGTCCGTGCTGAACCCATGAGACTGAGTCTCGGGCTGGATGGGCACATACCACACTTAGACCCAGCTCAGTCACACCTCAGCAAAGGCATCTTGGTCCAGATTCACAAATGAACATGTATACAAACACTCATCTACACTCACACAAATACACTGTCACACAGACTCACATACCCTCAGTCACACACAGTCACCTAATCACATTCAAACACACTCTTGGGCCAGCATAAACTTACACACACTCCCACAAAATCCCATTCACTTTCAAATGTTCAGATAAACACACAAACTTGGACGCACAAACCCAGATACACATATAGGCATACAAATCTAGGAACAAAAAGAAAAAAGAAAAAAAAAACATTGCACCCTGTTAGACACACTCTCCATCACCACAACCCCATGTCCTCATTAGCACCCTGAAGAGCATCAGACATTCACACCCTTCAAAACCTTCCTAACCCCTGTGCTCACACCCCACCCTTGACTTGGCTTGTTTTCAGTGCCCTTCCCTATGCCACCGGTCTACACTGGACCAGGTCTCAGTGGGAAGCTGGGAGGAGAGAGAATCTGGGGGATGGAGGGAGAGATTGGGATGGCCTGGCTCCGGTAAGTGTCAGAGAAGACGTAAATGGTGCAGGCAGGAGGGTGGGGGGGAGTTTGGCTAGGTTTGGGGCCTCCAGAGAACTCCCATAATCCAAGGGACAGTTCAGCCTACCTTTGTTCCCCTTCCTCTGTGGAGGACCAGAGGGAGGAGGAGAAGGGGACTGTGTGTCTGTGCAGAAGGGGTTGTTGTGTGTTTTTTTCTTTAAGAAAAAAATTAAATAAAAGATCCTCACACCTCTACAATGTGTTTCGACTTTATGATGTGACTTAGCACCTGATCAGCAATCTGGTTTTATAGTCCAGTCGTAAAGTGTCCAGCAGGTATGGACCCAAGTTCTGGGCTTGCCCTGTCTGTCCTGGGCCTCGCCAGCCCCCCTCCACCCGCCTTCCTGGCCCCTTCCGCTCCAATCTGAAAACTTCACACTTTTCCCTTTTAAAACACATGTTCTTCCTTTTTAATAACGGGCCAGGCTGTGGATCGGAAAAACATTGTTAAAGTCGCTGGCCCCGGGAGCCAGCAGTCTGCACAGCTCCCTTGCTCCCTCGCTTGCTCAGTTCAGCTCCCATCACTCTGGGTGGAAGGCTGGGGAGGGTGGAGGAGGGGGGAGATGGAGAGAGAGGAGCCCAAGCCTGAGAGGAGGGGAGCTCCCTGCCAAGAGAAGGGGGGTTGCCTCAGCCCCTGGGCCAGAACGGGGCAGAGGGAGGCCGAAGGAGTCATTGGTCCGACTTCTGGCTGCCTTGGGTTCAGCCAGGTCGGGCAGGCAGTGCCGTGGGCTCTATAAATTTGTGGTTCCCCACCCCACCCCCGGGCTCTCGGCCACCCAGCCTCGTGGAATGTCTCAGCCGCCTCCTTTCCACGTCGGGAAATATAGTTTTTATGCATTGTTTATGCTCGATCTTCCGTTTGTTCTTTCTGGGGGCTGCTCTCTCCCCACTCTTCTCTCCCCCCCCCTTCCAGCAGCAGGCCACAGGCCAGCCTGGCCGCTCCCCTTCTGAGGGACCCCCAAGCCAGTGCCGGAAGGGGGTGTGGGACTAGGGAGGGCCCAGGAAGCACTGGGCCTGAAACCCTCCTTCCTCTCGCCAGCTGAAGGAAAACAAGAGACACCCCCCTTCCTCAGCAGGCTGCTGGCTGGCACTGCCCGCTGGTGCCCACAGATCCACAAGGGGAGGCCAAGACCCCCGACGGCAGCTGTGGCATCTGGGAGAGGCGCCACACTGGGGTTGGGATAAGACAGAGGAGAAGAGGAGCCAAAGCGGTGCTGGGGAGTGGGCAGGACTAGAGTTAGGGAGGGCTTTGGCACAAATAGGGCCAGAGACACCCCCCCATACACACACACCTCCCACCAAGAGGGTCTGGACCCCCCAGAGAGCCCCCTCTAGTCTGCCTCCAGAAGGTCTCTCTTCTGAACAAGGATGCTCCCTGGGTGCCCTTGACCCTGAGTGGGCCAGGGCAAGAGGGGTCCCCAGGCCATCCCCCCTGGGGTGCCCCCGCCCCTGCCCGGGAGGCAGGAAGCAGTGGGTGGGCTGGGCAGAGGCGCCGGCAGGCGGGAGGGCGCGGGGGCTTCCGCGTCAGAGTTTCATGCTGAAGGAATTCCGAATTAGCGAGGAGGCCGGCTCTCTCTCGGTAACGCTTCTTTCACTGTGACCTCCAAACCAGATTACTGGGGCGGGCTTGGCTGCACACAGCTTCCCAACATGTTTTTCTGTTGCTCTGTCAGAAACCTCCTGTGCAAGCTACCCGTGGTCACAGGACTGCAAAGCCTGTAACCAGGAAACCCACCAGGGTCTCCTGAGCTCAGGGAGGGAGGCTGCCCAGGACCCAGGAAATGAAGTCCCTTGGGGAGTGCTGGAGGGACAGGGGATCCTGCCCTCACTGGAATAGGACTCTGGCCCTCTTCCCTTCTACTGCCCCTCCTCTGCTCCAGCCGCCAGCACATCCGTCCGGCGCACCACTCGCAGGGATGGCTCAGACTACAGGCACTCCCTGGACAGAGCCCCAAATTCAATTTATATCTCATGCTCCAAGTAGACAAAGCCCACTGCCAAATCTGCCCATAGAAATCCCAGTCATCTCAGATGTTTTCGGCCAGAGGATTGGGAGGAGAAGGCAGCCGCATCAGCTGGCTTGTCCCCAGTCCACCCCCTTCCGAAGCTGAGGGAGGATAGTGAAGAGGACAGGGTTCCCCAGCCCTCCCCCACGAGAACGAACAGTAGACATTCACATAAGTGCTTACTGTGTGCAGAGTCCAATAACTGGTGCCTTGGGGAGAAAGAGTAAAGAGAAAGTATAGCCAAGACAGACTCCCTGGCTGCCCTCACGAAGCCCTCAATCTAGTATGTTGGACATGACCCACACAGATGACCGTAATAGCCAATATTACATAATAAGGTCATCAGGCAGGTACAATATGAATCGACTGTTATGTGAGAACTGAGGAGGGGGAGGTCACAGCAGGGAATAAGGAGAAGATGGCATTTGACCTGAGTTTCAGAGACTACTCCATTTGTCCTGCCCCCTAGCATCTGGAAATCAGTTTTTTTCTCTTGTGGTGGGCATGAGAAGTGTCTGCCACGTGAGACACCATGCTCACATGGAGACTGGGCGGACAAGTAAAAACCATCCAGCCACCTAAAACATTCTTGAGCAAGGCTGAGCCCTTAGGGTCTGCTAGTGGATGAAGGAGGAGCTGGTGGAACAGTATGGACCATGATGGGATCCCACCACTGTGCTGGTGTGTTACAGTATTATCCCAAGTGAAGACTTAGATGACCTGGAGTCATTGAATGTTAGACTCTCTAGAGATCACCTAGGCCAATGCCCACATTTGGAAAATGGAAAAACTAAGCCCAAGGGAGAAATGACTTGTTCAAGGTCACCTAGGAAGTTAATGGCACAGCCTCCAGGACATGAACCCACAGCATCAAAGAATTTTGAGCTGGAGGGGGCCTTAAAGATCATCTAATCCAATTTTACAAGTAAGGAAACTGAGGCCCAGAGAGGAGACATGACTTACTCAGAATTATGCAGGAAATTGGCAGAGCTGGAACTCCTACACAAGTGTACTGGCCTCCATCCCAAAGTTCTTTGTGCCACACCAAGCATCTTCCCTTGATCCTTTTTCTTAAAGCCCAAGTCATCTTTGGACTGGGCAGGCTCTCAGAGGCCTTGGGCAGATCCCTCTGTCTCCCCTGAACCCCTGCACTCCTGGCAGCAGGCGCCCTGGCCCCTGGGGCTGATGGGCTGTTGTTTCTCTGACCCCAGACCTGGCTGTGATCGCCCCCCAGGACCCGACGCTGCTCATCGGTTCCTCCCTCCACGCTACCTGTTCAGTGAGCGTGAGTGGCAGTGATGTGCCCACGGCTGAAGGGCTTTACTGGACCCTCAACGGCCGGCGGCTGGCCCCTGAGCTCTCCCAGGTCCTCAACGCCACCACCCTGGGCCTGGCACTGGCCAACCTCAACGGCTCCAAGCAGCAGTCAGGGGACAACCTAGTGTGCCACGCCCGGGATGGGAGCATCCTTGCTGGGTCCTGCCTCTATGTTGGCTGTATGTGCTCCTCTGCCTTTCACCTCCCCCCTCCCAAACATCAGGGATGCCCCTCGGCACCTCCACTGGTCCCTATCTCCCATCCCTTCTGACTCCACGGGGCTCAGGAGACCTCAGATGCCCTGTCCCCAAGGTGGTTTGAAAGGAACCAGCTCACCCCAAACACTCCATCTCTACAGGCATGAGAGACGCTATGATGGGGCAAGGGGTAGCTCAGGTCTAATCTGGTTATTCTGAGGTCATAGGGAACCTAAGGGTCAGGCAACAAGAATGACACATTTCCTCTTTCCATCCTCCCACAAGAAGGAACCCTGAGCTGCGTTAAACACCAGACTGCTTGCTCTTTCTCCCCTTTTACTGGAAGCACAAACACCTCTGTCCAAGGGAAATCCATGCCCCAGTGACTTGTTGTGAGCAAGAAAGGGCTTTACATACCCTTTGAACCCTTAGGAAGAGGGAACTAGGTCTGGGAGGGAGGAGGATGCTGGCCCCTGGTGAAGGGCCTCGGTGAGACTGAGAGCCTGGCCTGGGCTTTCCGCCCTCCTCCTCTGCCTCTGTTCAGGCCCAGAGCCTCAGACTGGCCTTCGAGTCCCACAGCCCAGAGCACTGGACTTGGATTATTTGGTAACAATAGGACAGCACCCCAGTTCTTGCCAGCTCCCATCCATATTCAGAAAGAACTTGGACTGGTTTATATTTGCCATGTCCCAACATCTTTCAGGGAAGGGGGAATTTGGGCAGGGACGGACACTGGCCTCTTCCTCTCCCCTCCCAGGGAGCAAGCACTCCAATACCCTAGCACAGACCCCGACACTCCGTAACCGGATCCTAGGCAGGGTCCACGGCTGCAAACACGTTTCCTTGAAATAAAGGAGGAATAAATCAGAAGGCGTCGGCTCCCTCAGTCTCAGGCCCAGCTCCTCGGGGAGCCCCATTCCGGTTTTGCCCAAGCCTTTGGCCCCTCCTCTAGTCCTCCATTCCTAGCATGGGGGCCTGGCTAAGATGGGACTGGGGACCTGAGCTCTAGGAGAGTTTCTCTTCCCATTGCTTACCTTCGTCTCCCCACCCCACCCCCAGTGCCCCCTGAGAAGCCTGTAAACATCAGCTGTTGGTCTAAGAACATGAAGGATCTGACCTGCCGCTGGTTCCCAGGCACCCAGGGGGAGACCTTTCTCCATACCAACTATACCCTTAAATACAAGCTTCGGTAAGTATGTGTGAGGAGGATTGGCATTCCCCAAGCTATAAGGGGCAGGGACAGAGGGACCAGGCTGGGAATGAGGAATACAAATGGAGCCTGCAGAGAGAGGGCTCAGGTGTTACAACGGTGGGATCCCACAGGGAGGGGAAGCCAGTTCAGGGTGGAAGATATCTGGGATTCCCAAGAGCCTAAGGAGGGGCACATAGAAAGGGGCCATCCAGAAGGAATGAGTATGGGAGGCAAATCCCTGGAGGAGGGGAACATAGGAAGGGGCCCAGGGAAGGGATTTCCTGGCAATGAGAAAAGAGGAAGGTGAGGGGATACCAAAGGTGGTAGGAGAGCCTGGGCTCCAGGGTGTGTGTGTAGGGGGGTGTCGTTTGTCTCCCTAAACCAGGTGGTACGGGCAGGATAACACATGCCAAGAATACCACACCGTGGGGCCCTATTCCTGCCACATTCCCAAGGACCTGGCACTATTCACGCCCTATGAGATCTGGGTGGAAGCCACCAACCGCCTGGGCTCGGCCAGGTCGGAGGTGGTCACATTGGACATCCTCGATGTGGGTGAGGCTTTCACTAGGCCCCAGCCCCCTCCCAGCCCCCTGTCTCTTCGTTCCCTCTCCTCACCTCCAGAGGACTTTGCCAACAGGATTCTAGCCCTCTGAGGATGGAGGACCAAGATGAAGTGGGACCTGTTGCCTCAGGAAGGCCGTAGCTGGAGCCAGTCTTTCTGACCGTCTGCTCCACAGGCCCATCAGACCATGTATCTGCTCCTTTCGCCTGACTGTTTGCTTCTCTCTTCATACTCTGTCTGAATCTCTCGACCTGCCCTCCATCTGTCAGCTCCCCGGCTCACCCCTGTGTTTTTCTATTGGCTTGGTCCCCCACCTGAATCACTCTCTGATTCCCAGAACCCATCTGCCCCACTCTGCTACTCTCCTTGGTCCCCATCCATCTGTCTGTGTACTCCCCTAGTCCCTCAGCCTTTCTCCATCTCCACTGCTCTCTGCCTTTCTTCCCTCCCTCCCTGGGAGGCTAAGTTCTTGCTTGGCTGGAGGGGGGGTTGGGGGTGGGGGGTGGGGCGGGGCATCCTAGTCTCGATCCCTGTCCTGGGGCCCTGGACACCCCACGGAAAACACCTGGCTCTGGTTTGCCCTCGGGGTGGGGCCCAACTCCTTCCTCTGAAGCCCCAGGTCCCTGCCCTCCCCTTCCCCCCTCCCTCCCTGATGGGATGGGGCTATGGCTGGGGCTGGGATTGGGCTTGGTCTCTGGGCCCCTCCCCCTCAGCCTGGGCCAGGTGTGGGGGCCCTTTGGGAGTGGGGAGGGGAATGGGAACAGGAGCCTTCAGGTCAGGGAGGAGCTGGGGAGACCCAGCCCTGGCCCCCTCCCTGGGAAGCAGCCGGACCTGGTCTGAGGGCAGGGGGGAGGACCGGAAGGCAGGAAATAGATGATCTGTGAGCAGAATTGGTCCTAATCTAATTAGGATGTTTCTCAGCCTCCCTTTCCCCCAGGCAGCCCCCAGTCCTTAACCCTTTCAGTGCTGGGGCTCCCCCAACACACACAAGGGGGCAATGCTGGACTCAGCCCAGAGCTCCTCAAAGATGTAACTATTGAAGGGATAAAAATGGGGATGGTGGGATCATGCCTCCCAATGCATAGAGCCCTGACATCACACCCCCACCTTGCTTCCTCCTTGTTGTGTGACCCAGTCACTCAGAGATGGTTTCTTTATCTGAAAATAGAGGCAGTTTATGCCTCTACTGTATTCTTCAAAAAACTATGAGGAAGAAAGGGCTTTGTAAACCTGTAGAAATCAAGGTTGTGATCATGCCAGTTCCCCGTTTGGGGCCAAGAAGAAGTCCCAAGGTCCTGGTTCCACCCAAACTCCCAGAAGTCACCCCAATCCACTGTGGGTCAGCAATGGCCTGGAATTCCCCCATTGCTGTCTTTGTTGACTCCCATTCAGGTACCCCCAAAACAATACCAAGGGTCCCAGACTAAGTCCTTCTCCCCAGGCTTTGGTCCCAGTGTAGTGTTCAACTGGTCAGGGTATAGCTAAGGGGAAGAAAGCCTGAAAGGGATTAATTCACCCAATTCCTCACCAGTAACAACAGACCCCCCACCAGATGTCCATGTGAGCCGAGTGGGGGGTTTGGAGGACCAACTGAGTGTCCACTGGAACTCCCCACCAGCACTCAAAGACTTCCTTTTCCAAGCTAAGTATCAGATCCGCTACCGGGTAGAGGATAGCGTGGAATGGAAGGTAAGATAACATTTCCCCTCTGACCTTCAACCCCATCTCCCTGGGGTCTGATAATCTTTTCCTCTACTTCCTACATGGACACTAATCACACAGCTTCTCTCTCCCTCACCCTCTCTCCTTTTCCCTCTCCCTTTCTCTCTTTCTCTCCTCCCTCTCCCTCTCTCTCCCTTCCTTCCTCCCATTTCTTCTTATCTTTGTCACCTTCTCTATTCCTCCTCTGCTTCTATCTGTCTCTCCTCTCTTAGTGTCTTTGCCTTTTATCTGTCTCTTTTTCCTGTTTCTATCTTTCTCTGTCTCTCTGCCACTGTCTCTCTGTCTGTCTCTGTCTCTCTGTCTCTGCTTTTCCTCTCTCTCTCTCTCTCTCTCTCTCTCTCTCTCTCTCTCTCTCTCTCTCTCTTTCTCTCTCCTTTCACAGAAAACAAAATATCAGAACTGGAAGAAATCTCATGCAAGAACTGGATTAGAGCTTAGTTGGGACCTTCAAGACTAATCCAACTTCCTCATTTTACAGATGAGGAAACTGAGTCCTTGAGAGATTTAGAACATAGAAAATTGCAGAACTTGAAGAAACCTTAGAAAATAGGTTGAGTGGGGCGGTTAGGTGGCACAGTGAGTAAAGTGCCGGCTCTGGAGTCAGGAGGACCGGACTTCGGTTCTGGCTTCAGACATTTAACACCCACACAAAAAAACTAGCCGTGTAACCTTGGGCAAGTTACTTAACCCCAATTGCCCTCCAAAAAAAAAAAAGAAAGAAAATAGGTTGAGTGTAGGGACCATTTCATCTGTCTCTGATTCTCCAGCACCTAGAACAGTGCCTGTAACATAGTGAGCCCTTAATAAATGCCTCCTTACTTATGAATATGGAAACTGGAGGGCCCTCATAACTTAGAATAGTAGAGCTATAAAGGGCTACAGAGAGACTGCCTAGTTCCATTAATCGACCACTTAGTTCAATAAATCAATAAAGAAATATTTATTAAGTACTTACTGTATGTTTGGTACTGGGCTGAGTGCTAGGGATAAGACATAAATGAAGCAGTTTTCCCCTCAATCTGTAGTCAGAAAAGGGAAGGCAGAGACAAAATATATGTATCTAAAATCATACAAAATAGAAAGACAGTAGGGAGAAGAAATAGCAGCTCAGAGGGCAGGAAAAGCTTCCTGCAGAAGGGGGCACTGAGGATTCTGAGAGGCAGAGACGAGATCGATGGGAGTCCAGGCATGGGACATAGTCAGTGCCAGCGCATGGATATGGAAAGTGGAGGGTCATGCATGAGGCCACTTTGGCTGAATGTTGTAGGGCAGAGAGGGGTTTAATATGCAAGGTTAGGAAGGTAGGTTGGGGCCAGGCTGTGAAGGGCTTTCAAAGCCAAAAAGAGGAGCTCATAACTTATCCTGTTGGAAATAGGAGGTGCCTAGCTGCGAAAGCATGTCAATAGACAAACAGAGGGGTGAGCTGGGAGCTGACAGATGATGGACAGCTCCAGGGGCATGGGCAGAGAATGATGGCAGGAAGATGACTTTGATAATTGTATGGAAGATAGATTGGAATGTTGGGGATACTTGGGGTAAGGAGGTGCAATAACCCTGACAAAAAAGTGATTCAAAGCCTGAACTAGGGTGGTGATTGTGTGAGTAGTGAGAAGGGGACAGATGCAAAAGATGTTTTGGAGGTCGAAATGAAGAGACTTGGGGTGGCTAGGTGGTGAAGTGAATAGAGAGAGCACCAGCCCTGGAGTCAGGAGGACCTGAGTTCAAATCTGGCCTCAGACACTTAACACTTACTAGCTGTGTGACCTTGGGCAAGTCACTTAACCCCAATTGCCCTCCAAAAGAAAAAAAGAAAAAGAAACGAAGAGATTGGAAATTGATTGGCTATATGGGATAAAGGAGAGTGAGGAATGGAGGAGGACATGAAGGCTGTGGACATCATGGGTGACTGGAAGGATGAACTGCAATAGGGAGACTGCATCTTTGCAGGTGAGTTGGAGGAGGGAGATTATGAGATCTGTTTGGGACATGTGTTTGAGATGCTGTTAAGACATTCAGTTCAAAATGACCAATGGATGGTTGGACTGGAGTTCAGGAAAGACTAGCCATATAGATCTAGGATTTACCTATATAGAAGTGATCAATGAATCTGTAGGAGCTGATGATAGAGTAGAGAAGACCCAGGACAGAGTCTTGGGTGGGGGGTGTACAATGGGATCCATATTATCGTTAGATGGGTCATCTCTTACTCTGAGACTGAAGTAAGGGAGGAGAGGAGAAGGGATTATGTCAAGGCATTTTGCAGCATAGACAAGGACAAAGGAGGAGGTGACAGGGTCTGTTGTCTGTTTTCTCTGTAACCTATGATGCTAGAGTCCTTTAGGCAGGAGTAAACAGGCTGCCTTGCTGCCATGATGGCTCAGTTGAGATGGGATAACCCAACCCTCTCTGCTCAGTGGCTAAAGTTCATCCATTTCCATTCAGCAACATGTAAGTGGGAGTAGAGAGTGACTGCTTCCTAAGGGCAACGATTTGGGAAGGCATGGGCATTGAGAGGACAAGAGGGAAAGGGATTTGAGGGGAGAAAACAGAACAGCATTGATCTGTGGGGACGAGAATGGGAGGGAAGGAGGCAAAGCAAAAGCAGAAGTGATGGCCTGGAAAGGCACTAAAAGATGGAGAGATTGGAGGTATAGTGAGGATAGAGATGGCATGGAGGTATGAAAGAAAGCACGGAAAGTATGGAACACTGGATGTGGAGTCAGGAAAACCTGGATCCAAACACCACCTGAGGCATCTGCTAGCTGCGTGTGACCCTGGACATACCACTTAGCCTCTACTTGCCTCAGTTTCCCCATATGTAAAATGGAGGTGATAATAATAGCACCTATCAAAGTGTTAATGAGGAAGCGAATAGCACAGTGGCCAACATACAGTAAGCACTATATAAATGTTAGCTCTCATTACTGGTATTATTGCTTTTGTGGTGTTGGTTGTGATTAAATGAGATAATTGTAAAGCACGTAGCCCAGTGCCTAGCACATAGTAAGTACTATGTAAATATTACTTATTATTGTCATGTTATAAATAGCCCCTCTTTCAGCCACAGTTCCTTCATCTGTAAATGGAAGATAATAGCACATATCTCCTAGGGTTGTACGTGCCCAATGAGATAACACAGGCAAAAAAAGTGCTTCGCAAACCTTAAAGCACTCTAGTGTTTGTTAATTATTATCAAGAATGGGACTCTGTGATCTGATAAAGGTATCTGGGAATTTTGGATCCTGAAGGTAGGACATTTGTGAGTGATACTAACTAAGCTCTACAGTGTATAAGCATTTCTGGGTATAAGATAAGTTTGGGTGGAGGTAGAGGTGATGGGACCTGAGGAATTGGGAGTGTTTCAGGGAACATCTACTTGACGTCGGAGGACTTTGGTGTAAGAACAAGGAGCTGAGGGGAGACCTGGGAAACTTTAAGCCAAGTGCTGAACTCTCTGAGAAAAGAGGAAGAATGACCTGGGGGCTGGTAGATAACTGCCACTGGATTCTCTATTGGGTGAGAAATCTTAATTAGAGTGAACCTCAAAGAAGGAGAGCTTTGCTGAAGGATTATGGCAAGCAAAGAGACTGAAAATGACAATGGGGAACCAAAAGAGATTCTAACTCCTTTCTCAGGACCAGTATGTGTGCAGTGGGGAGGGAGAAGGATAGGGTATGGTGCAGCAAATGCTAGAAAGGGTGATTGAGGATGCAGTGTCATTGGAAGTCAGGTTTTTCTGCATGCCAGGAAATGGAAGGGGCTGGAGAGGTAAAAGCCTGAAATGGAGGGCATCTTATTGATTAAGAAACAAGAATTCCAGAAGGCACAGTGAAGAGGACAGGAAGAAAGGAAGGCTTGAGGCAAACGAAGAGTAAGGCTGAGGAATAAGAGAGGGCAGGAAGGGTTGAGGCAGGGGAACTTCAGATGGAGAAACCGAGGCCAAGAGAGGGGAGCAGAGTCTTCCAAGGATATGTAGGTAGCCAGGGACAATGCCCAGTAAGTCCAGGGCTTTTTGGCCGAGAAGACCATCACCTTGACTCGTGACACTGACTGACATTTAACTTTTGCCCACCATTTGTTCCCCTGTTCTCTGATGAGCCCTGACTTGTTTTCCCCCCGGGCAGGGAGTCTGGCGTTGACCTGACCATCTTCTTCTCCCACCCTGGCACAGGTGGTGGACGATGTGAGCAACCAGACCTCGTGCCGTTTGGCTGGCCTCAAGCCAGGGACAGTCTACTTCGTGCAGGTGCGCTGTAATCCCTTTGGCATCTACGGGTCTAAGAAGGCAGGAATATGGAGCGAGTGGAGCCACCCTACAGCGGCCTCCACCCCCAGAAGTGGTGAGGGAACCCCACTCCAGATCCGCCCCATACCCATGGCCAGGGCTAGCAGAATTGACAGGACGATGAGGTGGCTTTGGAAAAAAGAGGCGCAGGGCTTGGGAGGACCTTAGAACATCATATGTGAGGGCTGGAAGCTTTAGAACATAGAACGTGGAATATAAGAGCTAGAAAGAGAATTAGGACTTAGAATAGAAAATATCAGAGGCCTTTAAAACAGAGGATGGCAGAGCCTCTAGGGAGGGCCCTTAGAACCCAGAATGTTAGGGCTGGGGGTGGCCCTTAGAGAACAGGATAGCAGGACCCTCAGAACACAGAATGTGAGAGATTAGAGGGCCCTTAGAACCCAGCATGTCAGAGCTAGTGGGCCTTAGAACCCAGAATGTCAAAACTGAGAGGGCCCTTAGAACTCAGAATGTCAGAGTTAGGAGGGCCTTTAGAACAGAAAATGTCAGAGTTGGGGAGGGGGAGTCCTTAGAACCCAGAATGTCAGAATGAGGAGGGGGCCCTTAGAACCCAGAATGTTAGGGCTGGGGGATGCCCTTAAGCACAGGATAGCAAGACCCTCAGAACACAGAATGTAAGAGTTAGGTGGGCCCTTAGAACAGAGAATGTCAGAACTGGGGAGGGGGAGCCCTTAGAACCCAGAATATCAGAGTGAGGAGGGGGACTTGTAGAACACAGACTGCTAGAGAAGAGTCGCAGCTCTATCCTTCCTTAACACCTGGGAGGGGGGACAGGAGGGAGTTGTGGGGGGCAGGCTGGGAGGTGGATGCACATGGCTGTAACTCCATTCTTCTAACTCTGTTCCTGAAAGGCCCTGGCTGGGTGGGGAGTGCTGGGGAGGGGGCCTGGGGGCTGGGGCTACAGCCTTGGCCCGCCGCGTGCCCAGCACCTGCGTTTCTTGCAAAGGAGCCAGCTGGAGGCTGATTTCCCGCCGGGGAGGGAAGGCCTCGGCCTCCCTCGGCCTCCCTGCTGCAGGCAATGCCAGCACTTGTCAGCAGGTCCCCCCTGTTATTTATGACGTGAGGCTGATGTCCTTATCCGTCCGAGCGGTCCCTGGCCCTAGCTCCCACCATAGTAACCCATGTAGCCCAACCCAGCTAAACCTAGTCCAGTCAGGGGGAGGAGACCACCTGCCAACCAAACCCCAGGCTTTCATACAGGATGGACAGTGCTGGGGGCCAGGGGGGGCCCTGCTCTGAGGGGATCCAGCTGAATTTGGAGAGTAACTTTTTAGACCATGGGCAGGAAAGGGGCCAGATAGCTCCCCACTTCTCTCAACCCCTGGAGAGACCCATGAAGCTGGGCATGAAGCCACAGGGCCAACCAACATGTTGTTTGGGGGGCTCCTCCCACAATGGTCCTGCTTCAGGCCTCCCTTATCCCCTACTCTATCCCCTTCTCTTTTCCTTTCTTACTTCTTCCCTCTTTTCCTATGCCTCCTGTTTTTTCCATTCCCCTCTCCCTGTATATTTCTCTGTCCCAGGGTCTCTTTACATTTTCTTCCTTTCAAATCTCACTATTCATTTATTCCTGAGTCTCTTTTTCTGCCTGACTCCATCAGTCTCTTCCCCTCTTCTCCTGATTCTAAGACTCCACCTCTGGGGCCTGTTTGTCTTTCTCTGTCTCTCTCCCCCTCCTCTTTCTTCTTTTTCCCCTCCCCACCTCTCTCTCCTCCCCCCCACACACACACACCTGGGCTCAGCCCAGTGGGGACTTCTGTTCTTTCTTTGTGGAAAGCTTAAGAAAGAAATCCCTTCAGCTTTTCTCAAGCCTCGATGAACAAGGGAGTGAGGGGGAGAGGCATCCTGCCGTGCTCACTCCTTCACTCACTGCCCCCCACCCCCCACACAGCTTAGACAAATATGGACAGGCATAGCCACAGATACATAAGCATGGTGATCAGCGTCTCTGTGCCTGGACAGGTGGTCACATGTGCATAGGGATGGAAGGGCTGGCAGGCCCAAACCCATGTGGACACACCCATATGTGGGTACCTAGGCATGCTGGCATGCTTCTCATCTGGAGATGGGCAGGGTGCTAGGTCACATCTCATCTCTGGCACCTCATCTAACCTGATCCCCTCCCCCAGAGGAAGTTCATACTTTTTCTCCCTCCTTTTCCCTCATCTCATCCTGCTCTGTCTCTCCTCCCTCCTTCTGGGTTTTCCCCCAAAGCTTGAAGTCTAGAACCTAGACAGTAACACTGTTAGCCCACTACTCCACCTGGGCCTGGGTGGTCCCCTAGCACAGAACCCACAAAAGCTTTTGGTCTGGTACCCAGGATAGCCCAGGATCTACCACATCCTAGCCCTAGAACAGCCCAGAAGTCAGACGCTGAGTCCATGGTCCAGATCCTAAGATACTGCACAGCCAGAACAGAAGCCAACCTAGGCCCTCTCAACACAGTCCCTACTACCTCTCTCCTTCCTGTGAGTGATACCTCCACCCTTTCTCCCCATTCACCAGAGCGGCAGGGCTCCAGTGGGGCCTGTGAGCCGAGGGGAGGGGAGCCCAGCTCCATGCCAGTGAGGCGGGAGCTGAAGCAGTTCCTTGGCTGGCTGAAGAAACATTCCTACTGCCCCAACCTTAGCTTCCGCCTCTATGACCAGTGGCGAGCCTGGATGCAGAAATCCCACAAGACTCGAAACCAGGTAGGTGTGGCCCAGGGCCTGTCCCCTTCTATAGAGTATACCCATTGCCCTCTCTCCCTGTAGTCTCAGGACCCTGTCCAGTGGACATCCCTGTCCTCCACCTCCCCCTAAGCGAATAAAGCCTTTAGAAACAATCTCACATAATAGTAGGGCTGGAAAGGACTTGGGAGATGACCTAGACCAACCCCCTCATTTTGGAGATGGAGGTCCAGAGACTGAAAATCACCAGCCCAAGGTCACACAGCAAATCCATGGTATTGTTAGGACAAGCACTCATGTATCTTGAACTCCTGGTTCTCTCTACTGCTCCTCAGCCCTGAAGAACCAGGACCTCAGAGGCTAAATCCTGGGGCCATCCATGGAGAGCGGCCCCAAAACTGTTGGCTTCTGGCTACTGTTTCTGTGCCAAGGGCCAGTGCTGACCCTTCCTGCTTTAAGAAGTCATTTCTGGGATCCTGGGCATGGGAGCAAGGTGATCTTGGGACACACCCCCTCAAACATCACTCATGTTCTTTCTAAGCACAGGACGAAGGGCTCCTGTCCTCGGGCAGACGGAGCACGGCGAGAGGTAAGCAGGACTTGGAATGGGTGAGAGGGCAGGAAAAAACACGGGAGCCAAAGTTTTCCCCAAAATGTGGCCTTCCAGTAAACATGTGCCCCCTCCAAGCATCCCAGATTTGCCCATTGCCTGTAAGTCCTGGTGTTAATAGAGCTCTCATCGTGGACCCTGGGTCTGGTACCCACAGATCAGGGTGGGTGCTCTGCCCCCCCGTGCTCCCCTAGTGCTTCTTTTCCTCTCTGCCCCTAGGTCCTACCCGGAGATAAACTGTAGCAATCCTAGATCCTTGGCCAAGAGGGCATCCACCCACTCTGGATAATGCCATAATGCCACCACCAAAGTGTCTGAAATATGGAGGACATCTGGGGCTCCTCTACTCTAACCTGGGGATCCCCCCCCAAGTTCTTCCAAGCACTGGACCTGTGGATTCATTCAGGACACAAGATGACCGCCTAAGCTAGAGCCCCTGCTCCCTCCCATCCGTATCTTGTCTGGGCTCCTGTTCCCAAAATGGGCAGCCCAGGTTTCTGTGGAGCCACGAGGCATCTCTGCTGTCTGGCAAGGAGCTGTCCTTAAGAATAGGGCCAGTGCAGGAATAGAACAAAGCAGGGCTTGGGGAGAGACCAGGCCCCTGCTCTTTGAGGTACCCATATACCATCCTGTTTCTGCCCAATCCCCTGTCAAAAGATTCTTATAAATAAACGACTTATTTTTGGTGAAGCTGTTTGTGAGTGGCAAGTGGGGGTTGGGGGGTGGAAGATGAGGCATCTGGGCCAGGGCTGCTCTAAAAGGAACCCGGAAAGCTAAAATCTCTGGGTTAGCATTTCTGCTGCAAGCTCCCTGAAGGGAACTTGGCTGGCCACTGCCTGAAGACTTACAATGACTGAGAGGAAGGGTGGGGCTGCACCTGAGGACAAAACCTCCTGCATTCCTTCTGGCTCTGGGAGCCTCCCAGGGTTAGGGAGGGCCTAGGAGCACAGCAAGCTCAGGGATGAGCCCTGTCCTAGAGAGCTCCCTGTACATGGGGCTCTAGCCTTACTGCCCATGGAGTCAGAACGGGCTAAGCCACCCCATTCCCCATCCCCAGGCCTGCCATCAGACCGTGGGATCTAAACCCCCAAACCTGACGGTCACCCCATGATCTTAGGCCAGTCACTGATCTGTTTAGAGACCTACAACTCTCCTCCACTGTGAGATGAAGGGCTTGGCCTCGGGAGCCTCCAAAGTGGAGTCTGTGTTCTAAATCTATGCTCTCTCCCCTCTACTATACTTAATGTGTGAGCTGAAGACCCCCAACTAGACTTGCAGTCAAATCCCAAGGAAGAGGAAAGAGAAGAGGGGTAGAAAGGAGAACGTTTTATTGTGGCAAACAGATGGGACCAGTAGGGGCCCAATGGGGACATCTAAGGGCCAGAGAGAGATGGCCTCCTCCCCCAGCAGGGTGAGGTCCTGGGGCACTCCTAGGGGAGGGATGCATCCAGAGGGGGTGAGGGCCCTGAGCAGGCCCTCCCATCCCCCAGCCCAGAGCCCGGTGACCCCAGAGGAGGCTGAGGGGCGCCTCTCCTTCTAGCGTTTCCCATCTCCCTCGGGGCCAAACATCACTCAGCCTCTTCCGAATCATACTTCAGGTCCTGGACAATCTCACTGATTACCTCCATGGTTTTAATTATCCTACAAGAGCGGATGGAAACTATAAATAAGATCCAGATGGATTGAATTATCCCGACCGTGCAGCTCAAGAAGGCCTGTTTATGGAACGCTCAGCCCTGGAGAAGGCGATTGAGCCCTCTGCAGGGTGGTAGCGCTAAGCAGGCCTGCCCGCCAGCCGGCCCACACCACCTTGGAGCCATGTGGGCCTCCTCCAGCCCCTCGTTAGGCAGGGCATCCCAGCCCCAAGCTGGGTTCAGGGGGGCATAGAAGGGCCGTGGGCATGCAGGGGATGGGGGTGGTGCAGGGTTGGGCTGGAGGAGGCGGCTGGCTTTCTAGCTCTGTGGAGGGTGAGAGTCGTGGCCCCAGCACCCCCTCCCTGGGCCGAGGGCGTTGCCCAAATGGTGCCCCGGCCCCCAGCCCACCAAGTCAGTGGCATGTGAGATGCAAAGAGGAGGGAGACAGAGAAGAGACAGAGACACAGAGGAGGGGGAGCAACATTGAGAAGAGGGAGGTAAAGAGAGAGGAGGGAGAGAGCCTGGAGAATGACTAAGAGCCAGAACCAGGAGAGAAATGTGAAAGGGAGAAAAGTGATGAGACGAGGGCTTGAGGATGGACAACTACACACAGGGATGGAGGGGAGACCCACAGAAAGAAACAAAGAAATCCCCTGGGGCAGACAATGAGGGTGGAAGACCTCCAGAGTGGAAGGGCTGGGGGCGTCCAGGAGCAAGAATATGAGGACAGAATCCAAGACCCCCCACAGCCCCCCAAGGAAGGCAGGGTGTTTATGTGTGTGAGAAAAGCACATGAATGTTGGTGACTGAATGTGATGGGGGAGGTTGTGCACGTGTGTGTGTGTGTTTGTGTCTAAGACAAACACATGAACGCTGGTGACTGAGTGATTGTGGGGGGAGGTTGTGTATGTGTGTCTACATGTGTCTATGTATGACTGTGTCAGAGTCTCTACATGTATGAAGAGCCCTCATGAAGGAGGCCATGTGCGTGTGTGTCCTTGTTCATAACAGAGATAAAGGGAGGGGAGGAGGGAAGAAGGGAATAGCCATGGCTGTAGGGACAGGGCAAGCTTCTTCTCTCAGCCCTAGCCCTGGACCAGCCCGGTCTGCCTCCCCAGTGCAGCAGGTCGGCCCCCACCTCTGGCGCAGTTCCTGAACCTCCTCTCTGGGGGCTGCAGCCCCTGGCTCCTCTTGGGCCTTCTGCCGGGCCAGCTGTAGAGCTGCTGTCTGAGGGTGGGGGTGGGGGGGAAGAGGAGAGTGTTCCCTGAGTTTCTGCCCAAGGACACTCTCCCCATGCACACCCACACCCGCCGGCCTGGCCCCCTGCCCACCCCAGAGCAGTCTAGGGAAGAACTTCGGGGCTGGTCAGTAAGAAGAGGGCCTAGGGGCAATGAAGGTAGGATTAGGCTGAGATCAAGGGAATGGGCCAGAGCTTGTGGACGCTGGGCCTGGGGAGGAGGCTGACCAGCTCCAGCCGCTGCCGCTCCTGCTCCTGCAGATGGGCCAGGTGCTGGGCGAGGTCAGGCCGCCCATGGGTGTCCCTGAGGCGCTCCTGAATGGCAAGCACTTCTCGGGAGATGCTGGCAAAGGCCTCGGTCACCTCGTGGACCAGCTGCCGGTATCGAGGGAAGTCATACTGCGGACCACTCCTCAGGTAGGCCTGGTGGCCCCTTTGAGGAAGATGGTGAGTTGTGGAGGCTGAGTCACAGGGTCTAAGCCAAGCCCCCTCCCCTCATGCAGGGGGATGAAGGGGCCCTGTGAGTCAGACACCCCCCCCCCCCAGCCAGCCCCCCAGGTGAGGACAGTCACAAGGTACCATCCCTTTGGCTTCTTTGCATGTCAGCCTCCAGCTCCCTGGCCCCTGCTCCCGAGGGTCAGCCCCAGGTCCTCCCCAAGGACCCCTGACCCTCACTCACTGGTCCAATAGTCCAAAGGCCTCAGAGCGCTCTGCCTGGAGGTTTTGCAGCTGCAGCAGCAGGTCCCTCACTCGGGCTTGGCTCTGTGGGGAGGAGGGGCAGGGAGAGGTGGGAAGACTCTGGCCAAGCACCCCTGGACCCCTTTCGCAGAGGGCTAATCCCAGGGAGACGCACTGACCTTGAAAAGGCTCTGCCTCCTCCCCTCCTCCCCCCATTGAAGACCGCAAGAACAGGGGTCTGGGAAGGAAGGGTTCAGCCTAGGTAGCCTGCGCTCGTCCTTCCCCAGGGTTGGGGACTACTCCTCACCCCCCTTCCCAAGGGGGCGCAGCCCCGGCCTGGAGCTTGGGGGGCAAGGGCAGTGGGTGGGGCAGGCAGGGTCCTCCACGGCTGGGGGGACTCCCAGACCTTCAAGGGAAGCCCGAGCCTAGGCAGGGTCCTTGGGAAAAGGGGGAGTGGGATGCCCACGGCATCTTGACGGTCCTTAGCAGGGACACCCCACAGCAGGCGGGGAGCTGCCGCTGGTCCCTAAGATCAGAAGTCGAGGGCAGAGGCACGTCCTCATTTTACTGAGAAGGAAACTGAGGCTCAGCGCAATGATTAGCTTGGTCAAAGTCACACAGTTGTGTCACAGATGGGACGTGAATTAGGTCCCAGGACTGCAAGGCTCAGCACTCAGCGGCCAGGGGAGCTGGAAAGCGCACGGGGCAGGAGGTGCGCTGATCCGCGGAAGGAAAGCACATGCCTCTGCAGGCAGCGGCCCCTGGGGGCGCCAGAGGGACAGGACAGCCCTCAAAGGAAGGGGTCAGAGGTAGAGCTCAGGCGACGGCCACTGGGGGGCGCCAGAGGGGAGGGAGCGCGGGGGCTCTCGACGGCCACTCGGGGGCGCCAGAATAAAGGAACGGATGGGCGGGGCCAGGCAGGGGAGCACCAGAGGGAAGAAGCTGGAGGTGGGTCTCAGGCAGCGGCCACTGGGGGGCGCCGGAGCCCTGGGGCGGGCGGGGGGCTCTCAAGCAGGGGAGCTGGGGAAAGGGCCCCAGCAGACCATCCCCGCACTGTGACCGCGGGTCTCCCCCCCCCCCCCCCCCCCCCGCTCCGCGCCCTTCCCCGGCGGCGGATTTCCCCCTCCCCCCAGCCCGTTCTCCTGCCCCAGCCTCCTCTGCCCTCCTCCTTGCCCCACAGGCTCACCCCAGGCCGGGCCGTTTCCTCGGGCCTCGCCCCTCCGCCTGGCGACGCCGGAGCCTCCGCCTCAGCACTCGCTCCTGGCATGGCAGGCCCCATAGAGGCCGCGACTCGGCCCGGCCTGGCAGGCCCTGGCAGACTCCGCCTGCGCCCTCTGCAGGGCGGGAGGACTCCGGAGAGGCTGGCGCGGGGGTGGGGTGGGGCGGGGGGAGGGCAGAGGTCATCCTGTCCAATCCCCTCCCCCTTCCCCCCGACCCCCCTCGAGGGCTCTCCCCGGCCCTCCCCCCCATGGATTACCTTCTCTGCCCACGTGCACCTCGATATTCACGTGCTTAGTCTCCCACGTGTAACAGTAAGCCAGCGTTTACATTACGCTTTTAAGGTGTTGAAGACTGCTCCACTGGAACCTCCCAGCGGGGGGTTGGGGGGGGGGGGTGGAATTACAGTGTGAGAGGCTGTCTATTGCTCAGGGCCACACAGCTATTAAAGCGTCAGAGGAAGAATTTGAACGCAGGTCTTCACACACTTAAAGTCCAACACTATCCACCACAACAGGTGGCGGTGGCGGGTTGTAATGAATTCGTTCTCTCTTGAGAACACATTCAAATGATACACGGGCTTTTTTCTTTGTGTCCCCAGATTCTTACACTGCTTGGCACGAGTACAGGGCTTAATACTCGGCTATTTATCAAGATATCGTTAAGATGCTCACCAGGAAATGAAAGAACAGGGAGGATGGAAACAAGAATTTATTAAGATGCCCACTATTTGCGTTGTGCTAGGCATTTTGCAATTTTCTCAACTGACCCTCACAACAACCCTGTGAGGTAGGTGGAATTATTCCCATTACAACTGGAGAAACTGAGGTAGACAGAGGTTGAGTGGCTTGCCCAGGGTAAGCCCACTTAGCTAGTAAGTGTTTGAGGCCAGAGATTCAGCTCTCCCATATTCCAGGCCCAGCACTCTAGCCAATCAATCAACATTTATTGAGCACTTACTATGTGCCAGGTACTGTATTAAAAACCTATCTGTGGGACAACTAGGTGGTGAAGTGAATAGAGCATCAGCCCTGGAGTCAGGAAGACCTGAGTTCAAATTCGGCCTCAGACACTTAACATTTACTAGCTGTGTGACCTTGGGCAAGTCACTTAACCCCAATTGCCTTGCCTTTCCCCCCTCCATAAAGACAAAAACAAAACAACAAAATTTATCCATTTAACCATCTAGCTGCCAGCAACAGTAAATAGTAAATCTGGAATCTGAACTCAGGTTGTGCACATTTCATGCCCTCCCTCTCCTCCTCCTGCCCCACACACAATAGTGCTTTTTCTGGTTCTTAGAAAACAAGGTGTTTAGTCCCCTTATTTTACAGATGAGGAAAGTGGGGAACAGATTTGACAGCACCCAGAACAGTAATTGGGAAACAACCAAAAAAAAATGAAAATGAAAAATACTAGAGGGACTGAAGGCAAACAAGGTTATTTCACTGTTGGGAGTTATGAACTGGTCCAGCCATCCTAAAAAGCAATTTGGAACTAAGCACAGAAAGTTATGAAACTATGCACACCTTTTGGCCCAGTCATATTACTTCTAGGCTTGTGCTCCAGAGATAAAAGGAAGAAGGACCGAGACATACACAAAGATGTCAAGTTCTTTTTGTGAACTGGAACCAAGCAAGTACCCATCAACAGTGAATGGCTGAACCAATTATGGTATATGACTGGGACGGAATTTTGCAGTTAGAAATCAGGAATGGGGCGACAGTGGCTAGGTGGCACAGTAAATAGAGCACTGGCCCTAGAGTCAGGAGAACCTGAGTTCAAATTCAACCTCAGACATTTAACACTTACTAGCCATGTGACCTTGGGCAAATCACAACTCCAATTGCCCTGCTCTCCCCTCTCCAAAAAGAAAATCATGAAGGGGTCAATTTCAGAGAAACTTAGGAAGTCTTATATGAACAGATGTAAAGTGAGCAGCAGAAAGTATACAGCAATACTATAGATACCATTGCAAATATTTGCAATAAAGACTTAAAGAGGGCTGATCAATGTAATGACCAACTACAATTCCAGAGGACTCATAATGAAACATGCTGTCCACCTGACCCAGAGCTGAAGCACTCAGAATGCAGATTGAGACCTTTTTTTTCTATTTCGGACATGGCCAATACCAGAATTTGTTTTGATTATATGTATTTATTCCAAGTGTTTGTTTTTTTCTTTTGCAATAAAGGGGTGGGTGGGAGGAAGGTTATTTAAAAATTTTAATTAAAAAACTTTTTTTAAAAGCTTAATGATTGGTTGATTGATTGCTGAAGTTCAGCCATCTCTTCAGCTGGGATGTCTCAGCTCTCACCTTGAGGAAACAAATGGAGGAGGTAGGGCTCTGAACCCCAACTGGGAAACCTGGGGTTTTATGTCCCTGACTCAGTGTACGACCTTTAACATCACTTTCCCCACCTCTAAAATCTAAATTGTCCTACTCCTGCCTTTCACAGGATGGTTATGTGTAGATTAAATCAAACAAGCATTTATTAAGCCCCCACTGTATGCATGACATTGTGCTGCTATGTGCTAGAGATACAAAGAAAGGTAAAGTCCCTGTCATCAAGGAACTTACATTCTAGTGGGGGACACATACGGATGTTACATACGGAAGCTACGCATTAGCGAAAGATGTAGGATGTAGGACGGCCTAGTAGAATAAACAAGGATTGGACTGGGAGTTGGGGAACCTAGCTTCACAGTCTGGCTCCAATACATACTAGAGCTTTCTGACTGGAGGGGGATAGCCACACATAAAATTAACCTTTAGAAACCTGTTTCCTCATCTGCCAATTCTCAGACTTGTGTTTTCCTCAGCTGACACTGGGGAAAGTCGTGGAAGTTTAGGGCCTTGCCCAGGATCACACAGCTATTGTGTCAGAAGCAGAATTTGAACCCTTTTCTTCCTAACTCCAAACCCAACCCCTTATTCACAAGGCCAGAGGCATCAAACTCCCAACAGAAAATGGGAGCTAACCTGTACAAAAAGTGAAAGACCCCATGCTTAGAAAACCACATGTGAACATGACCTTGGTTGTGTTATGCTTTAACCTGGCATCATCCTGGGCTTGGGGAGCAGCACTAGGCCACACTTCTGACATATCAGGTAATGATAGCACTACCAATTCCACAGGCTCCACACAGATCTTAGCACCTGTACACATCACCCAGGATGAGGCCACACGTCTGAGCATTTTCCAAGTTTAAGTCAGGAAACAGAGCTAGAAAGGACCTTCAGAGACAAGTCCAACCCCTTTCACGCAGAGGACAGACTGGCCTGGTGGATGCAGGACCAGGATCGTCCGAGTTTCCTCTTTCAGTGGGAGCTGCCAGTCCCGTTCTTTCAGTTCAGCTGCTGTATTTCACAGCGTGACTCCCAGAGCCCAAGGCTGTCACTAAACATGGGAGAAGGCAATGGAAGGACCGAGGTCAGCCTTTGGCGTTTGGCATTGAGAACCCAGGTTCCTGGAAGGTTCAGCTGGAGCTTTTTATCAGATGGGAGTCTTCCCCAGAGACCTATCCAGTGTCCCATAAGCACACTCAAGCATGGAAGACGCGTTCCTGGAGAACAGAGATTCTCACTGTTGGAAGGGCCCCAGGAGACATGTCCATTTTCTGATGATCACAGCTGTCCCAGAGTGGAATGGATGCTTCTACCCACCAAGGAGTCTTCAAGAGGGACTGAACAAAGGCCACTTACTGTTTTTAAATCAACATCATAGGAGTCTTATTAAAGGGCCTGGTATATCCTCTGATAGCTTTTACAAACAAGCACCTGTGTACTCCTGTATGCTAGGCACTGTCAAGAGTCCAGCTTGTTTTTTCTGATGCAAGGTGTTCAAGCTTAACAGCAAAGGTTTTCTTAGTGGGGAGATCAGTGTGTTGGGCATGTGGGGCCAGTGGAAAGAGGCCATCCAAACCAACCCCACCCACAAGAGGAATCCTCTTACAGTATTCTCAGTGTTAGTTACCCAGTCTCTGTGCTGGAAGATCTCAAGATAGGCACTCATTCTAGCAGAACGGGTGGGAAGAAATGCTTGGCCCTGGCTCTCAACCCCTGCTCATACCAAGTTGCCTCCAATGGTATAAGGCCCAGGCTACATATAGGCCAGGCCTCCATTGAGGGGAGGGCTCCTACCTTAAAGAGCTCAACCCCATCTTAGAGGAAATGATTTGGGGTCAATTGTGGCACAACTGAGACTGGCATTACCTCATGTATTACCAGCCCTTTCTCTTCACAAGCAGTATTCCCATTTAACAGACAAAGTAACTAATCTAGTCAATCAGAGGTGGGGCTACAAGAGGGGCCTTCTAAGGGCACAGAGCTCTTCTGGCCTTTCTGCAGCAGAAAGCCAGGGTTGGCTATAGTTCTCTTTCCCAGTCACCCCTCCAGAATCTTCCCACTCCTCTTCCTCCCAGAGGTTCCATCCATCAAAGGCTCCTATAAGTACAGAATGAGTTGCACAGACACCAGAGCTCCTGCTTCTCAACTAAAAGGGGATTTTATTGATATCACAGTCCCATTAAACCCAGGAACAAGGCCTTGTCACAACAGACTACTCAAGAGAACATCAGTGAAGGGAGCCAAACCAAAGCTGGGTCCCCGAGGCGGGTCTTTATTTGACCTTCTTCTTGGGGCGCAGATTGTTGGTGTGGCCGCACTTCTTCTTACGGCAGTTTACAGCACGGGGATGCAGGCGGGCATAACACCTGCAACAAGGAGAAGGGCGTTCATGGTGAGGGATCCCCTCATGTGTGAAGAGGAATGCCACATGAGGAAGCATGACAACCCTCCCAGCCCTGCCAAGTCCCAGGCATACTTGCGGCAGATCATCTTGTCACAGTTGTACTTCTGGGCCAGCTGGCGAAGGGAAGGCTCAATGATGCCCCCTCGAAGACGCAGCACCAAGTGCAGAGTGGACTCTGAACAGACAGAAACGCTTGTAAGTGCCAATGATATGCATGGAACCAAGGGTGGGAAGACCTGCTCTCAATCCAATGGGGGTAAGGGAGAGGAATGAGAAATACACACAAATAATCACAATCTAAATCAAGAGGACAAGCTTATAAGACCCACAGCACAGGAGCACATAAAGTGGATAGGGCCCCAGGTCTGGAGCCAGGAAGACACAAGTCTGGCCTCAGACATTTACTAGCTTTCTTAAACCAAGCAAGTCACTTCACCTGCCTGCCTGAAGCTCCTCAGCAGGAGAGCTAGGATAATAGCACAATACCACCTTATGCCACCACCCCCAGCTGTTGTAACCAGCAAGTGAGAGATTTGCAAAGCACAGCACATCAGAGTATATGTTTAATAAGTACTTCCTCCCTTCCATACATTTACAGAAAAAGGGATGAGAATTCACAATATATTTGAGGGAGGGATCTGCCCTGCCCATGATAACAAAGAGATGCTGCTACCTTTTCAAGATGAATTTCAATCAAATCAATGTGTGATTACTGTCCAGGTGCCACCAAAGCACAAACACTGTGCTATTGAGTTTATCGTCTAGCTGGGAATTAAAGGAATAAAGATTTCTAGAAAATCTTTTCACAATACCAAAGATTGCTCCCCAAACTATTAAAAAAAATTTATCTTACAGCTCCAAATAGGCCTTTCTCACAATAGCCTTATAAGGTAGATCAGCACAAGTGTTAGTGACCTCATTTTACAGATAAGGCAACGAAAGCTCAGAGAAACGACTTGCCCAGGATCTTTAAAGTATTTAATAAGTGCATGAAGGTGCTACTGACTCCAGAGTTCTTTCTATTAAAACCATGCTGCCCTCGTTAGTGATCCAAAGCTTAATACACAATACCACCCACACCCCCAGGCAACGACATAGTACCTTTCTGGATGTTGTAGTCAGAGAGAGTTCGTCCATCTTCTAGCTGTTTTCCAGCAAAAATCAGACGTTGTTGATCTGGTGGGATACCTAGGACCGATACCAAAAGCATGCTGAGTAAAATGGATTGGATAATCTAGCTCAGACCAAAGCAACTAGCCCAATTCTGCTTTAAATGACCTATAATGGATGGGTACACCAGGCCAGAAAAGGCAGAAAGGACAGAGGTCCAAAGGCCTGATCTTCTGGAAGTTAGATAGGATACCCAGACCAAAAGTCCACTCACTCACCTTCCTTGTCTTGGATTTTGGCTTTGACATTCTCGATAGTATCACTGGGTTCGACCTCAAGTGTGATGGTCTTGCCAGTCAGGGTCTTCACGAAGATCTGCATCTCTGCAATGCTGCGCCCACTGGAAGAGTTAGACGGGGTACCATGAATAGCCCACAATTTTTCCAGCCACCAGTCTCAGCTGCCCCTGTTAGAACCAGCAATCTTCTATTCTCTGCCCTGGTCTTTCAGTTTCCTCCCAAGTTTTACTTGGTGCATCATCTCACTAGGGACCCTCTCCCTACTTTGGCCCTAAACTTCTCTACCTTTTGTTTCCTGGCCTCTCCTAGGTCTGTCTCTAACAAGTTCCTGTACCTCTCCTACCCCATGAACCAGACACCCCCTGAGATCTCTATGACTTTCAGTCCTCTAGTACTAACCCTACGCAAGTTCCAGCTTTTCCCCAGAGATTTGCCTCAATTTCTCCAACAACCTGACTAGCTTCCTTACATTGAAAGTGTTTAGGATTGTCCTTGACCTGATTCAACACCAAGTTTTCACCTATTTTAGATTTTTGTAAAGAGAAAACAGAGAGAATGCTATGGTGTAAACTAAATTTGGAGTTAGATGACTTGGAATTGAAATCTACCTGTGTTCCTGGTAAATTATCTAACCTCTCTGGTTTCCTTAACTGCTAAGTGTGAGTGGGGTGTAACAAACAGACCTGACAATCGCCAAGGTTCAGCTCCAAATTCTCTGTATTCCCTTCCCCCACCCAGCACAGCTTTTCTACGTTTACTACCAAGCAGCACTTGCTTCTCTCTCTTCCCTCCGGAACAGGGAAGGTGTCCCATTGGTCTTAGCCCTGGGAGGTCCTTTCCCAACCCTGCCATTCCGCCCACACTCCAGTCCAGCCTGGCTTGACCACAGGGGCACTGCTGGAAGGGACAACCCCCGTTTTACAGAGAGGGGACAGTGCTGAGGTCTCTTTCCTCTCTGCGGCCTGGACCCGGCTTCTCCATCCTGCATCCCAGGAGGGAGAAGAGTGGGTCTGGTGATTTCACCAATGACTCATCCAAGTACTATAGCCAGCCCGGCCGAGCACCGAGAGGCACAGCTCGGGGGCCTCGGTGCCGGCTGAGACCGCCTCGGGCCTTAACTCTCCCAATGAGCCGTCCCGAAGCGGAAGGGTCTGCCTCGGGAGGGAGTGAGCTCGTCGTCCCTAGAAGACTCCAAGAGGCCCCGTGTGGAGAGATGATGTCCGGAAAGAAAGCGCCTGGGCCAGCGCTGTCCTCGCTCGCCTCCCTTGCTCCCGGGCCTACACGGGCCTCAGCGCCGCCGGCCCATCATGCCCGGCGCGGCCTCGGGCGCGCCACCCAGGCCCTGCCTTCGCGTTTCCTCGGGCATGGCCCAATTTCCCCGCGTCGCCGCCCTCCCCCAGGCCCGGTTACTAGACCCAGCTTCGGGCCCCGGGCCCTGCCGCCAATCCCGACCCCGGTTAACAACACGCACCCGTTCGGCCAGCTCGCTGAAGAGAAAGAGGCCACCGGAAGCGGAAACCGCTCCTTCGCTGCCTTTCCACGCCTGCGCGCCCAAGCCCCACCCCGCCGCAGGGAGCCGCGCGTCACAATCCCGCCAAACCCCGCCCCCTCGGCCTTATTTCCGCTCCCGCTGCGGCCATTTTTGAGGCGGGCGCGTGACGCCAGCCTACGTCCTGATGGAGGACTTCCGGCTTGTAGGGCTGCTAGAGGAGTGCACGTGAGAAGTGTCCCAAAGCCCAGTGAGATCATAGCATCTTAGATTTTAAAGCTGGAGGAAGCCTTACAATTTACTGGTACCACGCTCCTCGTTTTACAGATGAAGAAACTGAGTGACTTGAATAAGTGACTTGTCATAGACTCTGGGCTTAGATTCAAACCCAGTACATTCTAGTAAGAGGTCATTACTCCAACTTACTTTACAGATGAGAAAACTGAGCCCTGGAAGTGACTTGGCCAAGATCAAACGTGGCAAACCAAGGATTCAGACCCCTCTGAATGCAAATCTAACCGTTACCAATGCATGCTTCCAACTCAGAGATCTCCATTCCTTAAAGGGGAACTTTTCTGAGGGTTCTTGCTGACCGATTAAACAAACCTTTATTTGTTAAGCTTACTGAACTGTACTGAGAACTGTGTTTAGGAATACAAAGACAAAAGTGAACCTCAGTCCCTGCCCTCCATTAGCTTACAATCTAGTTGAGGGGAGAAAGCATGAATATATACAAGATAGATGCAAAATTGGCATGACAAATGTTATAGGGGTAACAGGAGATAGCTAGATGTTCTGGGTGAGTATTTACACCTGAGAAATGCACAAATACTACCAATTAGGGCTTGATTTTTTTTTGTCATTGACTGTCTAGACTTCAGAAAGTGATGGAGAAAAGTGTGCAGTCCCTGTAAAGCTACTTGTTAAACAGTTACAACATTTCCAAAGTGAGTAAGCACTAGTAAGTGGGGAGAATGAGGAAAGGCTCAGTGTATAAGGTTAGAAGGTAGCATTCATGCTTAGCTTTGAAAGAAGGTACTGGCTGCCGTGTATTCCACACAGACCTCGGGGGTGGGGACTGGACTAGTAGTGCAAAGGTATGGAAAAGGGAAATGGACTGCTCTCCACTCAGTCAGTCAACAAGTGATGAGTTCTTACTATGTTAAGCAGCACTCTGCTAAATCCTAAAGGGAAAGGGTATAATTCAAAGAAAGGCAAAAAAAATTAAAATTAAAAAAGAAATCAGTCCCTGCTTTCATGGAGCTCACAATCCAGTGGAGGAGATAACATGCAAATAATTATATACATACAAATCAAATCAACAGTTTTAAATTCTTATTATGTACCAGCCACTTGTATATATACAAGATATATAGTATAAATGAAAAATAATTTTCCCACTTAAAACATTTTTAAATTTAATTTTATTTGTCGGTTCTTTTCTCCCTCCCACCTCTATCCCCCCAGCTTCTCCCTACTGAGAAAGTAAGGAAAACAAAGCCTCGATCATAAAGACATAGTCAAGAAAAACAAATTTCCACATTGGCCATTAAAAAAAAAGTCTCAGTCTTCAATGAGTCCTTCACCTCTCCATCAGATGAGTAGCTTCTTTCATCATGCAAGCAGTTGGTCTTGAGTTCATCAAAGTTCCTAAATCTTTCAGAATTGCTTGTCTTTATATTGTTATTGTGCAATTTGTTCTAATGGAGGGAGAAATTGTTTGATGGGGAGGAAAGAAGGAAACGTATCCTGCAGAAGGTAGGATTTCAGGTTAATTGTTCCTTTGTGATACCAGTAAGGTGGCTAGTTTGGCTGGACAGTATAGCCTGTGAAGGGGAGTGATGTGTCATGAGATGGGAAAGACGAGCCTACCTAATAGGGGAATGGCTACAGGGAATCAACAGGGCACATGGCAAGATGCCTCTACTGGGTAAGCCCTAGTTTCCAGGTAGAAGGTTGAAAGGGTCATGAAACAGTCTGAGGTCAGTGAGAACCATGGGGTTAGAGAAGTCACTCACCCACTAATCAGGGGAACTGAGCCCCAGCCTGCTAAACCTACTCAGTCACACTGACAATCCCAGCTAATATTCCTAGCGAAGGAGGGCAGCGATAAGTTGGATGACAAGATGTCCCTGCTCCAAGGCACCTTGAGCTTCCTAGAAGGTGGATGAATGGGAGCTGAACCAGGGTCTCCCCACATCTCTACTATGTCTGCGTATGGGTAAAGGGAGGAGGAACTGCAAAGTAGCCACTCCAAGCCTGTCCTTACAATGAAGTGCTCTGACATCACTTCTCACCCCAGGCATGAATTGCTGCTCCCTGAACCCCTCTGCCATTGAGTCACTGGAATATCCCTACTCTGAGCCTCAGTTTCCCTACCTGTAAAATGAGGGAGTTGTGGCTGGATGGTCCAAGACCCCTTCCTGCTCTCAAATTCTAGATGATGGTCTCCCTATGCCTCCAATCATTCCCTCTTGCATAACTCTCACCTCCCCCAAGTCATCTCCCCAAAGCCCAGCTGTCACCATGTCCTTCCCCTGTTCAGGACATAATTACCAGTGGATTGGGGGAGATCCAGACTGCTCATTCTGGCATTCAAACCCTGTGATGCCTTCCCTCATGACCCCTTCTTCTTCCTGGACTCCCAGCTCTCCCCCCCCTTCAAGGTTCACCTCAAGCTGTCCCTCCTCCAAGAGGCCTCCCCCCTCCCCACAGTTGTTAATTCAAGGATTTCATTCACCTTGTTGTATTTGATTATGAACACGTTGTATTCCCTCCCTTCCTCCCTCAGTGCATGCCCTCTGAGGTTAGGGACTGACTAGTGTTACTGGATAGAGATAGTGTTTGCCATCCAGGGAGCTGAAAAAAAGTAGAGCAGGGGGCATGGGGATGGGGGAAGTCAAATCCAGCCTCCCTCTACATCTCCTAGCTGTATGACCCTGGCAAATCACAACCTCTCAGTGCCTCCAGGCAATTCTCAAAGGCTCTAAGTTACAGAAAAGCTTCAGCAGAGAAACTCTCTTCACTCAAGAGTTTCTCAAACCAGTGAAATCCCAAGTCCTAGTTCCTATTCCTTTTCCCTATACAGAGCACAGTGCCGGGTACATCATGTTGATTAATCACCTGCCTCAGTTTACCCATCTTAATCTCCCATAACAGACCAGTAAATTCTCTGGGGCAAAAGCTCATAGCAGCTGATTACCAGCCTCCTAACCCCAGTCTGACACTTGGTGCCTATCACACACCAAGCAGAGAGAGACACAGTGAAACCCATTGACAAAACAGAAGACTCCTTCCACTTACCAGTTCTTCAGGTTTTGAAAGCTCAACCTTTGGCCTTTCTTCCATGGGCTGCTGCTACTGTCCCTAGCACTTTACTGGGAGCTCCAAAGGTCCCTCTGCTCCCATTGTCCTGCCCACAGCCCTGGGCCAGCCCCTTTGTACCCATTCGTTCCACTCCCCCCAGGGCCCACAATGCAGGAAGGAAGCAGGATACATGGTTCAGACTGACCCTCGTAGCAACAGAGAATTTTATTTATTTCCCCCATAGTATGTGTAAACTTAGGGTACAAAAATAGTCAATTCAACTTTTATTTCCAAAGATGTCCCTACCCACTGGGCTGAGGGCCCTGAAGGGGGGGGGAGGCGAAGGAGGCAGCAGCTTGGTGGTACCTTCTCCTCTCTCAACAGGGAAATCTATAGTGTCTGCTCTCTGCTCAAACACCGTCCATGAGAGTAAACAACTTCCTTTGAATTTCCATCTCAGAAATGTTACTTGTTTCAAAAAAGCCCTAAGGGTACCAACAGAAGAAAATACTTGCTGCTTAATCTTTGTTAAGTGTTTGTGCCTGTGTGAGGATGAATACACATATAGGCATCTATGCATATGCCCAATAAAATGTGTTCTATGTGCCTGGGGGTGACTATGTGTGTACGGATAGATGGGTTTGTGCACATATGTGTGGATGTGCTGCTGAGGGAGGTTTAGTGTAAGCACAGTTACTGGGCCTCTCAGAGTCAGGCCTGGCTCTGGGTTTCCTACTTCACAGAATTACTGAGAACCAGGCTGCGGGCCAGGGCTGGAAAGGGGCATGGGACATTGCCCATTCAAGTCCATGAGCCTCCTTCCTCACACAGGATCTGGAACAAACCTATGGGGATGCCAAAACCCCAAGACGTAGGTCTGGAAAAGCCCAGGCTTGGCTTATATGTGCAGAAACACTAGGAACTGGGGGTGGGGTCAAGGAGGAAAGGAATTTGGCGAGAAAGATACCAGCAGAAAAGCATAAGGAAAAAAAAAAGCCAGGGAAACACAGTGTGACTTCCCCCCAACAAGACTGGCCTACCCCCCCCATCACTGGCTTCATGCCAGGACCGTGGCTCCACAGCCCCCAAAGGCCAGATAAGAATACTTTCTGGAGCTGTCTCCCCCAGGTTTGTTGTTCTAAGCTGGGGGGTGACCAGCCAGGACCACATTTCCAGGACGCTGGAAGGTGGAAAGGCCCTCATATGCACCCTATGATGCAATGACTCCTTGGGACCTGGGGTAGAGGGTAGCCCCTCCTACTCCTGGGCCCTCTCACCACCACCACCATCATCATCATCATCATCATCACCTGTCAGGCTCTCTCCATTCACAGCTGGGGAGTCCAGCCGACCTTGGGATAAATCTTCAAAATCGGGGCTTAGGACTGGGGAGATGATGTCTGGGCTCGTGTCACATGACCCTGTACTCTGCTCTGAGGTAGCAATGGTGGTAGCTGAGCTGGCCATGATGGGGTCCACATCATCATCTTCCTCCTCCAGAATGGGAGACTCATGGATATCTGTTAAGGGCAGAGTCATCAGAGTCAGGTAAGTCACACAGAGACGTGGCACATTCCCCACACTACTAGGGTGGGTTCTGGTCCACAGCCAAAGTGGAGTTATCCCTTCATAAGGAAGGAAAGAAGACACAGGCTCCACTCAAGGAAGCCTCCTAGTCCTCCCCAGCCAGGAGGGAGATCCTCAGAAGGAAGCCAATGGGGCAGCACATCTGCATCCACAGAGCCAGCTCCCCAACAACTCGTGCCCTGCTCTGGGACCTCATCTATTCAGGAGGGGCAGCTAGGAGGCACAGTGAATAGAGCACCAGCCCTAGAATCAGGAGGACCTGAGTTTAAATCCGGCCTCCAACTCTTAACACTTGTTAGCCGTGGGACCTTGGGCAAGTCACTTAACCCCCACTGCCCTGCCCTCCCCCCCTTCAAAAAGAAAAAAAAAAAAGAATATTCAGGTGTAGGGATCAGAGCAAGGTGCTCTAAGATGAGGAGTAGGTACACCTTGGAGGGCCTGATGATGGAAAGTCATACAATTCTACTGCTGAGTTCTTCTCCTCCCATCATTTTACAGATGAGGTAATCAAGAATTGCCTAAAGTCACAGAGTAAGCTCTAAGTAAGCTGGAGTATAAAATACCAGAACTGGGAGAGCCCATAGTCTATAAGCCATAGGATTTCAGAGCAGAGAGGAAATTTAGAACATGGAATGGTAGAGTTGTGCGGGCTAACACATAGAACACAGAAAGTCAGCACTAGGAGGGCCTTTAGCATGTCAGAGCTGGGAAGATCCTTAGAACCCAGGATGTCAGAGCTGGGAGGTCCCTTGAAACCCAGGATGTCAGA
>NW_027185593.1:720048-812524 GCF_028583685.1 Petaurus breviceps papuanus | reverse complement strand
CCAGGATGTCAGAGATGAGAGGGCCCTCAGAACCCAGGATGTCAGAGCTGGGAGGGTCCCTAGAGCCCAGGATGGCAGAGCTGGGGGGGGGGGGCCTTTAGGACACAAAGTGTCAGTTGGGGGGCTAGAACCCAGATCACAAAAGGTCAGAGTTGGTAGAGCCTTAGAGACACTTACGACTAAAAGCATCTGGGTATTGCTTTGACAGTTTCGTTTTCAGAGTCCTACAAAGAAAAGGAGAAAAAAAGCAGCAATTTAAATTCCCTACCAAAGTCACTCTAGCATTCCTAGTAAGGAGAACAGTCTTGGCCACCTCTTCCTTGCCTTGCCTATTCTCTCACAGGCTTCTATGGTCTTGGCTGGAGCTGAGGCTCCCAGGCCAAAGTCCCCCCTCCCCTCTAGGTGGGCAGGGGGAGGGACAGAGCCAGACACCAACCTGAGCCTTCGGAAGATACTGTCCAGGTCTTTCTTCATCTCCATCAGCGTCCTGGTATGGTGTGTGAAGCGCTCACTCATCTGCTGCATGCGTACGTTGGAAAGGTTATTAAAGTTCAAGAGCATTTCATTTGTTTTCTCAAATCGGTCCAGCCTAAGGGGGGAAAGACCAGGGGAGAAGGGAACCAGATTAGCAGGCCCTGGACTAATCTGAGCAGCCTGGATGCCCTTGTGAGAGGCAAGGGGAAAGGGGATGGGGCTTGGAATCAGAAGGACCCCATTCGAATCCTGCCTTGGATACTGACTTGCATCAGGACCCCAAGCAAGTCCCTTAACCTCTCTGAGCCTCAGTTCTTGCATATGTAAAATGAGGAACTACTTGCATGACCAGTCTCCCAGGACTGTTGTTAAGAATCAAATAAGAGAAATAATAATTTTAAAGCATTATATAATGCTGGGTATCATCACTGTTGTTATTATTATAAATTATATGTCTGCTGGTCACTTCAGATAGCGCAAATTTTCTTTTTTTTTTTTGCCTTTTGGAGGGCAATTGGGGTTAAGTAACTTGCCCAAGGTCACACAGCTAGTTTTTTTGTGTGGGTGTTAAGTGCCTGAGGCCAGAACCAAACTCTGGTCCTCCTGACTCTGGGGCCAGTGCTTTACTCACTGCGGCACCTAGCCGCACTCGCAAATTTTCTTATTATTCTTCATTTTACAGATAAGAAAACTGCAAATCAGAGGTCAAGAGAGAGAGGAGGGCCTGTTCCCCAGAATCTACAGAGCACGGTTGTGCTGGAACCAAATCATCAGAAGCTGCTGGTTAGTGGTTACAGCACTTGGCCTGGAGTCTTGAAGTCAGGAAGACTCCAATTTCTAAACCCAGCCCCAAACACTTACTAGCTCTGTGATCCTGGGCAAGCCACTTGGCCTCTGCCTGCCTCAGTTTCCTCAACTGTTAACATGGGGATAATAAAAGTACCTACTGCCCAGCATTGTGAGGATCAAATGAAATATTATTTGTCAAAAGTGCCTACCTTCCTTTCTTCCTTTTTTGTAATACCCTCCACCTGGCTTTGTCTGCTCCCTCCTCCCACTCCCCAGATCCAATGGCTGAAATGCTGGCCATTGCTCCTGGTTAATGTCACACCCTGTCCCCTTTTGTCCACCTACTCCCAGTTAAAATAATAATAATATAAGCAACTGACAAATTTTTATCAGATTTAAGGCTTACAAAATATTTCTTCATTTGGGCCTCCCAACAACCCTGTGAGATGATTAGGCCTATTTTACAGAGGAGGAAACTGAGACTGAGAGAGGTTGTGACCTTGACCTTTCCTTCCTAGAATCTCAAAGAGCAGTTCACAATTCTCTTGGGCATTTAATCACACTCTGCCCACAGCTGCAGGAGACTGATCTGAGAGCAGGTCTTATCTCTCCTACTAATAGATCAGCCCATACTTTTTCCAAGAAAATCTAGGTCCATCACAACGAAATCCTTCTCCTTATCTCACCAGCTTTTCTTCCCTTTCCTCTAGCCCCTAAGAATGAAGTGTTGCTTCACCTCGATGAAACAAATCCCTCTACACACTCCCTTCACCCCATCCCCTTCCCTTCTCTCCAGCAGACTGCTCCCCCTATCACCTTCATTCTCTCTCTCATCTGCAATCTTTGGCTATCTATTTGGTTCCATCCTGCCTGTTTACAAACAGGTCCATGCTTTCCCCAACCAGCAGAATCAACATCATCAATCATTTAATGTTTTAAAGTTTGTAAAGTGTTTTACAAAAGTTATCTCATTTGATTATCACAAGAGTTCTGTAAGGCAGGTGCTATCATCAGCCCCATTTTACAGATGAGGAAACTGAGACAGAGAAGTTGAGTGACTTGCCCAGGGTCACACAGCTAAGAAGTACTGGAGAAATTAGGACAAGGAATGTGGATCAAAATTCAGGTCTTTATGACTCCAGGGCCCAAACCCTGCTTAAAAAACACTCCCTAGGGGGCAGTTGGGTGGTACAGTGGATAGAGCACCAGCCCTAGAGGCAAGAAGATCTGAGTTCAAATCTGGCCTCAGACACTTACAAGATTCAGAGCAGAAAATAAAATCAAACTGAATTTTGAAAAATCTATCCAATATATCTTCTGTTAATCTCAGGTTAATAAACCCAGATCTAGTCTCTCCCCGGTCCAATTTAGCCTCCATTGAGCCAACAAGGTGATTTTCCTTAGGTACAGATCTAACCATGTCAGTTCCCTATTCAATAAATTCCAGTGTGACCCTGGGCAAGTCATTTAACCAGGATTTCTTTCTTCCCTGCAAAAAAGAACGCTCCCTATACACTAATTTTTTCTTTCCTGTCAAATTCCTTGAAAAAGCTGTAGAAACTCACTGGCTCCACTCCCTCTCCCCTCAATTACTCTTCCTCACTTTGCAGCCCAGCTTCCAACCTTACCACTCAACTGAAAATGATGTCTATAGAGTTAACAATGAAAAAAAGTTGCCCAATAAAATGGCCTCTCCATCCTCATCCTTCCAGAACCTCCTTGCAGCATGCACACTGCTGACCATTCTCCCTTCCTGAGTATCATCTCCCCTCTGGGTCTTTTCAATGCTACTCTCTCCTGAATCTTCTTCTCCTATTCCCCCCAACTGTCACTGTTCAATCTCCCCATCTCATCTCGACTAACTGTCCCAGACCCTGTTCTTTTTTCTCTCTATGCTTGACCTCATCAGCTCCCAAGAATGAAGTGTCCAATAAGCATTCCTATGCAGAAGTCTCCTGGACCTACCCATGTAGCCTCAGTCTCACTCCAAAGCTCCAAATGGCTACTGAACTCTTCCAACTAGATATCCTGTTGATATTTCAAACACATATGTACAAAACAGAAATCTTATCTTTCTTTGCCCCTCCAATTTTACCTATTTACCTACCCCTCCAATTACCCTGCCACTACTGACAATGCCCTCTCCCCCATTCTTCCAGTAACCGAGGTATCCAACCTTAGGGTCATCTCTGCCTTTGTCACTGTTATTTAACCTTGCTAATTCACTCAGTTATCAAACCTTCTCATTTCTCCCCCCACATTAAGTGGGTCTCAAATAAGTCCCTCCTCTCCACTTACAGTGCTACCATTCAAGTTTAGGCCTTCATCAACTCTCACCTGGATTACTGTAATACCACGGTCTCCCAGTCTTTCGTCCATGTGTTTTTTTTTTTTTTTGTATTATAGATCCATCTGGCAATCTGGAGAATTCAACCTATGGACCCCATCTCAGAATAACATCTGCTGTCTACATATTACTGAAATAAATGCTAAATTTCAATTAGGGGTTAGTGAAAATAAAAATGTAACTTTTTTTCTATCTAAGTTTATGGATCCCCCGCAATCTATCTATAATAATGTAAGGAATTTGTTTCATGTGATTATACATGTTTGTAATAAGTTTTGTATTTCTTACTTTTTCAATGTAGAGGGAGGAGATTCCGAGTAGAAAATAAAATCAAACTGAATTTTGAAAAATCTATCCAATCTATCTTCTGTTAATCTCAGGTTAGTAAAGCCAGATCTAGTCTCTCCCCACTCCAATTTATCCTCTATTCAGTCTACAAGATAATTTTCCTTAGGTACAGATCTGACCATGTCAGTCGCCTACTCAATAAACTCCAGTGGGTATCTATTGTCATTGTTCAGTTGTGTTTGAGTCTTCATGACCAGATTTATACCATATGTGTATATGCTGTCTTCTCCATTAGCACATCAGCTCCTTGAGGGCAGGAACCATTTCTTCTCTTTTTTTTTCTGTCTTTGTATCTCCAGTGTCTAATAAATTGACTGGCATATGGCAGGTAGGAGAAGGGGTAGAAGGAGAAGGAATAAATATTTATATAGCATCTACTACAGGCCAGCACTGTGCTAAGTGCTTTTTACAAATATTACCTCATTTGATCCTCACAACAGCCCTGCTAGGTAGGTGAAGTTATTATCCTATTTTGTAATTAAGGAAATTTGAGTCGAACTCAAAAAAAAACCTCGAATTTGAGGTTAAGTGATTTGCCCAGGGTCAGACAGTGAGTGTCTGAGGTTGGAATCGAACTCTGGTCTTTAGCTGCTTACTAAGTGTTTCTGGGAGGATGGATGGATGTATGGAAGGAGGAACATGGATGGATGAGTTGACTCACATGTTCTTCTGGGCCTGAATGATGGCATTTACATCCTCGGAATTCACCATGCTGAGAATCCGGTTGCAGAACACCTCTGAGGCAGAACTGGGAGATTCCATCTCCTCCTCCTCCTCTGCGGCCTATAGACCAGTCAAAGGCAGAGGTTACTGAGGCTGGCCAGGCAGGGGTGCATGCTCATTATTGATACCCTCACTCTTTCTCCTGCCAGTGTCCTCCACCTGGAACTGTCTAGACCAGACTTCTGTTTTATTAGCAGACTGCATCCCCCAGACTTCTCTACAGGCTATGGTCCTGATAGGACCAGATGGTCCCCACTGGGGGTTCTACTTCTGCCAGCAGGCAGGCTGCCATGAGGGGACTCTCTGGGCAAGGTCTTGACAGAGCGATCCCTTGGAAACCCCAGTACTCTCCTAGAAAGGCTTCCTCAGAACTTAGCTTTCTTCTCTGTAAATGGGGAGGATGAGAAGGGAGTTTGCACTGGAGGTAAAGGAGCTCTTAGCTCATGACATGCTCATGACATAGGGTCCCAAGGACCCTCTTGGCTCTGACACTTCCTAGTCTAGGGGTCCTGCCCACTCTGGCATTCCCTGTTCTCAGGACCCTGCCAGCTGTCACTCTGTGTTCTAAGGTCCCTCCTGGCCTGACATCGTACAAATGTTTGTTCTGAAGTCCCTTCTCCTTCTGCCGGTGTATTCTAAGGGCCCTCTAGCCTGATCTCCCATATGTGCAGTCTCTGAAGTCCCTTCCTCGCAAAGATCCTGTGCTCTATGTCCTGAGGTAGTCGGGCCCCCGACAGCCTAAGCCCACATTTTAGAACTCTGTGACTCTTTCCAGGATCTCTCGGATCCTCACCGGACTAAGCACTTCCTATTGTCCGGGCTCACAGCCCGCCCCGTACCGGCTCAGGAGGAAAGGGTTGGGGCTGGGAACCGTCGCCAGATGTGTCAGGGCAGAGGTGTACAAGCTGGACGCCCCCACCCCCACTCCCCGCCGGGCCAGGGAGGCTGCGCGCAGTATCCCCTCCCGGACCGCCTCCTGGTCCCCCCCACTCCATCTCCCAACACCCCCGGACTCAGCTGCAAAGGCGGCGGCGGTGGCAGCAGTGGTGGTGGCAGCAGCGGCACCTGCACATCTGGGAGCCTCGCACTTCCGGGATGGCGCTCACGCGCAGCCGCCGACGTCACAACCAGGGAGCTGGGCCCGGTGGAGGGGCGGAGCGGCAAGAGGGGGCCTAAAGGAGGAGTCAGGGGCGGGGACAATGGGAGGCGGGGCACGTGGGAGGAGCCGGGGAGGCGGAGCCCGGAAGGGGAGGCCGAAGGAGGAGCCAGGGTGGAGGCGGAGCCAGGAGACGATGGGGGCGGGGCTAGCGAGGCGCCAGGGGAGGGTGTGGGGAGGAGCCAGGGAGGAGGGAAGGAAGGGCGCCGCGGAGGGAGCTAGGAGGAGGGAGGGTGAGCAAACCCTGGGAAAAAGGGGTCGGTTTCCCCCTAAGAAACCTTTAGCCAGTTCCTCCAGAGAGCACTCAGTGGTCCCTAGGTGGCGCAGTGGAGAGAGTCCTGGGCCTGAGGTCAAGAAAACTTGAGTTCAAATCCAACTTTAGCCACTTAGTTGTTGTGTGACCTTGGGCACGTCACTTCAATCTGTTTGCCTCAGTGGAGAGAATAATTTGTTGAAATCGTTAAATGAAGCAATATTTATAAAGCTTTGTGCTAAATGCTATATGAATGTTAGCTGTTATTACTATCATTATTTCCCTATCAGACAAGAATGTTGGGCTAAGTTTCACAGGTCCTTAATGTTTTTTTATGTCTCCGATCCCTTTACCATCAATCAATTAACATTTATTGAGCTCCTACTGTATATCAGGCACCATATTAAGTGCTAGGGATACAGAAAAAGGCAAAAGACAGTCCCTGCCCTCAAGGAGCTTATGTTTCAATCCAATGGTAGAGACAACAAGCAAACAAAGCAAGCTATAGACAAGATAAATAGTATATAATTAGCAGAGGGCAGGGATAAAATTAAGAGGGATTGTTGTAAACTAAAAGCAAATAAATAACTCTTTTTAAAAGAGATATCAGTAAAAAAAGAATTAAGAGAGATTAGGAAAGACTTCTTGGAGAAGATGGGATTTTTGTTGGGACTTGAAGGAAGCCAGGGAAGCCAGAGAAGCCAAGAGGCGGTGGTGAGGAGGAAAAGAATTCCAGGATGGCAGAGGGCCAGAGGGCTTGGAGCCCATAGAGGGAGTGTGTTGTTCATGGAGCAGCCTCAAGGGACAGAAGGTCATGGAGTAAGGTGTAAGAAGACTAGAAAGGTAGCACAGGTGAGACTCCCTTCTCAAAATAATGTATATAGATAATAAAAAATCCACATTATTACAAAGGAAGCCAATTATCTAGTTATATATGTATATATGTGTGTATACATACACATACACACATATACACACATGCACATATAAAAATGTTTTTTAAAATGTTACTGGGGTGGCTAGGTGGTGCGCTACCCTGGAATAAGGAGGACCTGTGTTCAAATCCAGTCTTGGACACTTAACACTAGCCGTGTGACCTTGGGCAAGTCACTTAACCCCAATTGCCCCACCTTCCCCTTCCAAAAAGCAAAACATAAATAAATAAATAAATAAATATTGTTTTTTAAAAAAAACTGTTACTGACCCTGGGTTAAGAACTTCTGGATTCGATGATCTCTGAACTCCCTCCCAGCCCTGACATTTCATGTTCTTAGGGGGAAGAGACAATAAGCATTTGTTAAGCATCATGCCAGGCACAGTGCTAAATGTTTTAAAAATACCTCCTTATAGCAAACCTGGGAGATAGGTGTGCTATTATCATCTTCATTTTTACAGTTAAGAAAACGGAAGTTAAGTGATTTACTCAGGGTCACACACCTTGGAAGTGACTGAGACTAGATTTTCATTCAGCATTCTGTTGACTGTGCTATCAGCTCACCCTACCAGCTCCGATATTGTCTTCCATATTCTAAGGTCCTGATGTTGTGTGTTCTAAGGACCTTCTCAGCGATAAGATCATCATTCTGCAAGATGAAATTGACTCTGAACCTCATCCCTCCTCAGCACCCTCTCTCCAGAGTTACCGGTGATCTCTTTCTTACCAAAATCAGTGGTCTTTTCTCAATTCTCATGCTCCTCGACCTCTCTCTGCAGTCTTTGGCGTTGTGGATCACTCTCTCCTCCTTAATACTCTCTTCTCTCTAGGTTTTCAGGACACCACTCTCTCCTTGTTCTCCTCCTGCCTAGCTGACAGCTTCTCCTCAGTCTTCTTTGCGGGATCCTTCTCCAGATCATGCCCTCTAACCATAAGCGTCCCTCAGGCAATCCCTCAGTCCTGGGCCCTCTTCTCTCCATCTGTACTACTTCAGATCACTACATCTAGTGATCTCATCAGCTCCTATGGATTTAATTACCAGCTCTACACTGATAATTCTCATATCTTCCTCTCCTGCCCCAACCCTTCTGTTGACCTTCAATCTTACATCTCCAGCCCTTTCAGACATCTTGAATTATATGTCCAATAGAAATTTTAAACTCAATATATCCAAAATGAAACGAACACCTCCTACTTTCCCTATGACTGTGAAGAACTACACCATCTTCCCACTACCTAGGAGTCAGCCTGGGCTCCTCACTATCTGTCACCCCCATATCCAAGCCATTGCCAAGGCCTGTCAATTTCACCTTTGCAGCATCTCCTGAATACCCCTTCTTTCCTCTGACATTGCCACCCCCCTAGTATAGACCCTCATCATTTCATGCCAGGATTATTGCAATAACCTGCTTTCCCTCCTCCTCTCTGCTTACCAACCTCCCTGGCTTCCTTTAAGTCCCAACTAAAATCCCACCTTCTACAGGAAATCTTCCCCAACCCCTCTTCATTCTGGCTCCTTCCCTCTCTTAATTATTTCCTCTTTAGCTAGTATAGAACTAGCTTTGTGCCTGTTTGTTAGATTAGGAGCTCCTTGAGGGCAGGGACTGTCCTTTGCTTCTTTTTGTATTCCTGAAGCTTATCAGGTCCCTGGCAGGTAGTTTTTTGACAGATTGACTTAACTGACCAAAAGTTTGTCTTGTTTCTCAGGGCATTGAGATGCCGAACTCTTGTAAGCAACTAGATGCCAAGCAGCCCTCTAGACCTTTCAAAGTCACAAGATGACAGACTCTACTTTTTTCGCTGGTTGCTTAGCTCTCTGGAGTTCACTGTGGCAAAAAAGAAGGCTGGAACTGGCAGGCCTTTTTGTTTGTTTGTTTACATTTAGTTTTTTTTCTGAATTACATGTAAACAATATTTTTAATGTTCCTTTTTAAAAATTTAAGGGGTGGCCAGGTAGCACCGCAAGTAAGAGCACCGGCTCCAGTGTCGGGATGACCTGGGGATCGAGACACTTATTACCCACCCAGAAACACCTGGCCATGTAACCTTGAGCAAGTTACTTAACCCCCAATTGCTTTAAAAATAAAACAAAAAAAATAAAAAACATTTTTTTTATTTTGATTAGGATTCTCTCTCTCCCTCCCTTCTGCCTCTTTGAGAAGGTAAGCAATTTGATAGAGATTAAACATGTGCAGTCATGCAAAACATTTCCATATTAGCCATGTTGCAAAAGAAAATGAGGAGCAAAAAAAAAGCAAGAATAAGTTTTTTTTTAAAGTGTGCTTCAATATGGCAGGCCTTTTTGAATGACTCTGTAACCAGCCAAAGAGCTTCTTGTTCACCAAATGGTTAACTGACCCGAACTAATTACAGAATGTCTACACATACCCCAATCTGTATCTCCAGATGACCTTACTGGTCATTACAGTTCTCCCAGAGACAGCTCCTTGGCATCCCATACATGGATATACTATCTGAGACACCATCACATGATCACCAGGGCATGCACCAGTCTCCATTGCATCTGACTTTCCATTTCCTCATTCTACTCAACCTCCATGACCTATTCCTTCATTCCAGTTTAGCTACACACAGAGACGGTCATACCTTGTTCCTACCATCACCCACAAGCGTTCTGTTTCCATGCACAAGAACTCTGAAATTCCTTTATCTGATCATAATTTTTAAAATCACTCCATCTCTCCCTGTGCCTTAGTACCTCCAATCCTATCCATTCTCACTGTGATCTCCAATACCTCCACCTTTAGTACTTTTCCAGGACATCATCTCTGCTGTCTGACATATACACACACACACACACACACACACACACACGCACACACACACACACAAACTCTTTTCCTTTCCCAATCTCAACCCCTTGGTGAATTAGTTCAAAGCTATATTATCTGATACTCTTAAATTTCTTCCTCCCTTGTTATGTCATCTTTCACACTTTGTCCAATCCCAATCCTGGATTGCATGCACACACATCCCCCTATGTCCCACCAACTGTTTCTCTTCCTTCTACTCACATGCCACTGAACCCAGTTGGAGGAAGCCTGGGTCCACCACAAGTTTATGTCATCCAGTCTCAATCAGACCTGCAGTTAAACAAGACAATCCTATTTTTCATTAATTGATTTTCTATCTTATTTCCCACAAGTGTTGTTCCATAACTGTTCTTTCTTTAAGCCTCTGACATTACCCACTTCTGTCCCACTCTCAGGTAAGTAAGGACCTAGCCTCATACTTCAATAAAAAAATGGTGACTGTTGGCCATCAGCTCGCTTTTTTCTCTTCTCATCTTGCCCCACCCCATCTTCCTCCTCCTTAACTATCTCCTCCTGAACTCCAACCTTTGATGAAGGCTCCTCTCCTTCCCAAGACCAAGCCTATGAACGTGTGGTCTTGTTCCTATCCCTTCCTGTCTTCTCTAGAAAATAGCCTTTCTGTCAACTCAATAATCTTCAATCTCCACTTATTTATTGGTTCCTTTCTTCCTCCCTACAAGCAGGCCCAAGTCTCTCTAATGCTTAAAAACCCTCTCATAGACAGAATCAAACCCACTCTCATCCCATATCTCTCCTCCCTTCCTCAGTCAAAATCCTTTAAAAAGAGGGAATCTTAGGGACAGTGCAGAGCTGAGATGAAAGTGAAGTTCAAGTCCATCAACTTCACAGAATGTCTCATATTTTAATGCTTTAAATATAAGTTATGTGTTCCTCATGGGTTGTCTAGATAGGGCCCACAGGGAGGGGTCACACTCACACACGATGCCTACTTTTCTCCAAGGAAGATTTTTTTTTCTTTCCTGGAGGAAAACAGAATGTGCCAGAGATTGGCTGCCCTACTTTCCTCAGAGAGGTGGTATCAGATTAAGATTATTCTTACTCCCTAAATATTGCTAGTCTGGGAAACTATTACATTCTTAGTTTTGTTTTTGTTTTGTTTGTGGTTGGTTTTTTTTGTTTTTTGCTTTTTGGAGGGCAATTGGGGTTAAGAGATTTGCCCAAGGTCACACAGCTAGTTAAGTATTAAGTGTCTGAGGTTGAATTTGAACTCAGGTCCTCCTGATTCCAGGGCTAGTGCTCTATTCACTGCGCCACCTAGCAGCCCTTACATTCTTAGTTTTAAGCTGCTTCCTTAGTTACTAGGTGGCAAAGTTGATAGAGCATAGGAAGATCTGAGTTCAGATTCAGCAACAAACATTTATTGGTTCTGTGATTCTAAGTAAGTCACTTAACCATTGCTTGACTCAGTTTCCTCATCTGTAAAATGGGAATAATAACCACACCCACCTCCCAAAGTTGTTGTGAGGATCAAATGAGATAATAATTATAAAGTAATTAGCACAGTGCCTGGCGAATATGATGCTATATAAATGGTAGGTATTATTATATTATTAAAGAGGAAGGGGAGGTGGGGTAGGGCTTATATCCAAAAGTTTGGTCCCTCCCTTTCAAATGCTAGTTACACACACACACACACACACACACACACACAATCACAAATAGTGAATAAGGTATAAAGGCATTTATCTAAGCACATAGCAAGCAATGGCCAAAGAAGTTATACAAATAAGAATTTATCAAAAAAAAAAAAGCACACAAAGTGAATTAACTCTCCTACCAGGAATCCCTGATTTCATCCCAGAAAAAATTTCCCAAAAATCTCTAGGGAGGCAAGCAGGAAACCAGACACATTTAGGTGCTAGCTTTTTTCCATTTCTCTCTTTCTTCCCTCCCTCCCTCCCTCCCCCCCTCTCTGTCTCTGTCTCTCTGTCTCTCTCTGTCTCTGTCTCTCTGTCTCTCTCTCTGTCTCTCTCTGTCTCTGTCTCTCTCTGTCTCTCTGTCTCTCTCTCTTTTCTCCCAAGCTCTCCCACCAACTCTGACCCTGGTGCAGGTACACAGTGTTGACTCATCCTCCTCTCCACCAATGAGAAGTGTTATATAAAATTTCCCGACTTGAACCCCAGGTTACATAAGTATCAAAGTCTCAGGAGAGCTTAATAACAGTTATGCAATTACTTCACATTCAAGTTTTTATCAGTGCACTCTTGTGAGTCTTTTGTGTTTTTAGAATTTCTTCTTATGCGGAGGAAATAAATAGCTGTCCTACATTTGATCTGCATCGTACATTTGGATACCTTTCTAGTCCCTTTTTTGGGGAAAACCCTAGATATGAACCAAAACTAAGCTTTAGGTGATTCTCCTCAGGCTGTAGGGGGAAGGGAAGAGGAAGGTGTGTAACAAGCCAGAGAGTGTGAGAAAAAAAAGTCCCATCTCTAGTGTCTAGGCTCCCTCAGTCAGGGAGGGAGGGAAATAAGCATTTGTTAAGTGTCTACTATAGAGGAGGTACTATGCTAAGCAACTTTACAAATACTATCTCCTTTGATCCTCATAACAACACTGGGAGATAAGTGCTATTGTGAACCAAGGAAGAAACTAAGGCAGTATCTGAGACCAGATTCGAACTCAAGTATTCCTGACTATTGGTCCAGTGCTCTTCCACTGTCCCACCTTAGTCATGTCACTGAAGGGCCCCCCTCAGCTTGGAGCTCATGCTCCCAACCTCACTGGACCCAGATGCAGGCACATCATGATCATTAGTCTGATCTGTGTTCAGAAAAGGAAAGAGAAAAACCAAAAATACAGATATTGGAGTTATAGAAACTCTCCTCTCAGACTTGTTTGAGTAAGCTAAGCTGTTTGCCATATGTTTCTTCTGTAAGCAACAATTTTCTACTCATGTGGTTGTAGCTCATGCATGATACGAACCCTCTTATTTTCTGGGATGACTCTCTCACCCTAATTTGAGCTTATTTTGGCGTGCTCAAGGTTTCAAAAGAAGTAGTATTCCATGTCTACAGGGTCTTAGGGATAACCTGGTTTGATGGGGATATAAGTCTACTACTTGTAACTGCAGCTTCTGAATCCCTCTCCCACTCATGTGTTTCCCATTTACATAAACTCAATCACCATGATACCATTAACTCTTTTTTTTTTTTTTAAAGCATTCGGGGTTAAGTAACTTGCTCAAGGTTACACAGCCAAATACCATTAACTCTTAAACATAAAACTTACTAAATAATAAGATAAAAGCAATAATAATCCTAACATTTATTCAATAGTAGGCAAGAGCAGGAATAATTCTAACATTCATTAGAAGACCAAATGAGAATAGTCATGGTCCATGAACACATAAACCTGGGTTATATTTTCCCACCAATGAATACTGTCTAGGGGAGAGTGAACACACTTAATTGTGTCTATAAGGAAGATTGGGCACACATAGAAACCTAATGGAAGCACCCACGTGGAGAAACCCATGTGCCTGAGAAAACTCACAATTTTGGTCTTGACATTCTTGATCCTTTGAGTAACAATCTGTGCTGCATGAATCCAATTCTCTTCTACGTCTCCTCTTCTGGTCCTTGCCATTCTCCTGCTGGATAAAACTATTCTTCTGCTCTTCAGCTGATAAAGTAAAGATGAACTCTTTTCACTCATAGCCACCCTTAACAGGGCACTGATAAGAAGGTGTTAGGCTCTTTCAGGAACATGGAATTCCTTTAAGCAAAAATACGGGCTCCTAAGATCTGAAAATAGTAAGGGATCCTGCTTTGTCCAATCAACCACAAGCCTCTTTTCATAGTAAAACACAAATCCCAGATGAACAGATGGAAAGCCTATCTCCTCTTGTGTTTCTCTCAAACCAGACAGGGCAGGAGAGGCAACAAGATGCAACACCACTATCACCCTTGAATTTTATCCCTTTCTCTTGCATTTAAGATCACTGTTCTTTACATGGCATCAGGATTCAGCTCTCATCCAATGGGTGTCCAGCAGCTGCTCTGACCTTTCTCTAGACAATCAGCAAAGCAATGTCTCTCTTCCAACCGGCAAATTCATAGTGAAACAACCAAAGAGCCAGCTGTCACAGTTAGAAACCTTCTATGTTTTCCCAGCTTCTGATGTTACTACCTACACTCACCTTAGTCTCTTGCTTCTTCTGTCTCTTTACATGGCTTCTTAATAGCTGCCAATGTCTCAGCTCAGAAACTTTTAGTAATCAGTGACTCATCTTCCCCTTATGAGATAAAACTCAAGGAATTCAGTTTTCTATCAGGTCAATAGTCATTATGTAATGTTTCCATAGTTCCCAAAGCTGCCAACTTCAGAACCCTAAAAGCTGTCATATGCAAACGACCTGATGAACCACATTGTTTCTGTTATTGTCTGACCTTCAAATAGGTCGTCACGGTGCATTCATTTGAGGGGTCACAATAGTATGTGTCTCTCCTTCACAAGTTAAGGTTCGTATTTCTTCACATTAGATTGTGAGCTCCCTGAAAGCAAAGATTATTTTGCCCCTTTTTGTATCCCCAGTGTTTAGCACAGAGTAAGTGATTTTTTTAAACATTTAATTTTTATTTTCCTCAATCACAGGTAAACAAAGAATTTTAACATTCATTTTTTTTAAATTTTGAGTTCTATGTTTTTTTCTTCCTTCCCTTCCCACCTCCTTGAGAAGGCATAGTAAGTGCTTCATATTTATTGTCAATTGATTAAAGTTTATTTTTTATCATTTTTCTTTACACATTCCTTTTCTGCCCCTTACATAAAGGGAAGAATAATTCAGCTCTTACACTCTCTCTCTCTCTCTCTCTCTCTCTCTCTGTCTGGTCTACGTGTCCAAAAAAAAAAAAAAAAGGGATTAAATGGGTGTGCTGCTTTCACACTTATAGATCATAAAAGGGACAGATGCTCCCTACAAAAAGTAAATATCTATCCCCTAACTCTCAGTTGCCAAACATCTTGTAGGCAGCCCCAGTCTCCAGGGACCAATCAAAGGAATTTCCTATGTCCACTCAGCAAGGGACTAGGCTGCTTGTCTACCTCCAAGGAAGGCATCTTCCTTTATTTCTCACTCTCTCTCACTCCCCATATCCAATCAGTTGTTGAGTCCAATAATTTCTACCTTCGTAGTATCTCTCCCCAGTCCCGGCCTACCATTGTAGTACAGAGCCTTCTTGAATACAGAACCTTCTTAATCATATTTAGTGGGACAAATAGATATAATACTAGATGGTATTTCCTGTCTGAGAACAAAACAGGTCAACTTCATCTCCTGTCCTCCTCTGGATAGGAATCAGTATATCTTGGAAAGGAGTAGAAGGGATTCAGGAGAAATCTATTGACACCTCCTAACATCTAACCCCATTTAGACAGAACCATGTGGACATATCAAACCTACCTAGGCAATAGACATACACACACACACTTTACATTGGCATACTCCCAAAGAATATGGGAGTGGATAAGATTAAATTCACAAATAAAAAGGCATTTTTGGCATTGCTAAGGAAAAATGATCTTTCCCTCGGAAATGGAAGCAAAGACAGGGAATTTGAAGTATGGAATTGAGGAGGTGAGGCATAGCCTCCTCTTTTCAGTGAAGTGTGAGGGGAGGGCTTCCACTGAGAGGAAAGGGAAAAAAGGCTTGAAGAAAGAAAAGAAGTTTTGAAGTAGACGCTATGGGGAGAGGGGAAGAGTAAGTCAAGGAAGAGTAAAAGAACTGGCATGACATGAGACATAATGGAACCAGTAATATCTCCCTTCTTGTGCAGGTATTTCTGGAAGAGTAAAGAAAGTTGGAGGTCAGAGAAAACGTATTCATTTTTGGGAAAGGATGAACAGTGATAAGGCAAGGAGACAAATGACTCACAAATTCAAAGAAATATGGAAAGACTTATATGAAATGATTCTGGGCGAAGATATCAGAAACAAACAAAATAATTGGCTCCAGTCTACTAGCTGGTAGATATGTGAGGTCATCTAGTCCAACCCTCTCACTTTTAACAAAAAAAAAAAGAGAGAGAGAGAGATTCTGAGGTGAAATTGATCCTCTCAATCAATAATGGGCACAGAGGCCTAGATTAGAGCCTGGTAGAAGTTCAGGAATCCCCAGAATCAGGAAAAAGTCCCAGAGAAACCTCCCTAGAGAAAGTGTGACTAAAAGTACCAACAATAACCAGATGAGAGGAATGAATAGCAGCCAGGTGGCACAGTGGACCTGGAGTTAGGAAGACTCATCTTCCTGAGTTGAAATCCAGCCTCAGACACTTAGTAGCTGTGGGGCCCTGGACAAGTCATTTAACCCTGTTTGCCTCAGTTTCCTCATCTGTAAAATGAACCTAAGAAGGAAATAGCATTTTTCCTCATGAGTCCTTTGGGGTTGTCTTGGATCATTGCTTTGCTGAGAACAGCTAAATCATTCACAATTTTTCATCCTATAATATTGCTATTACTGTGTATCATCTACCTTCTTTATTTTTCACGTGAGGAACCTGAGTCCCAGCAGGGATAAAATGATTTGTGGAAAGTCACATAGGTAGTAAGTTGAAAAGACAGGATTTGAAACCATATTCTCTAACTTCACATCTGGCCCAGACAAATTCATGCTATTCAAGCAGCAAAGAAGGTCTAAAACTGGAGTGGGGAACCTTCAGCCTCAAGGCCACATGTGGCCCTCTAGGTTCTCAAGCATAGCCTTTTGGCTGTATCCAAACTTTACAGAACAAAGGGATTTGGTGAAGTTTGGGTTTAGTCAAAGGGCTGCACTTGAGGACCTAGAGGGCCACATGTTGCCTCAAGGCCATGGGTTCCCCACCCCTGGTTAAAAGATGGAGAAAACAAGGCTTATAAGGGTACTGCTATGTCCCAAGTTCACATGCTCACCCTTTAGGGGATAGAATTAATAATGAGTAAAAACCAGAAAGTACAGATGACCATAATCCTTGACAGTCTTGTGGGTTGTTTTTGTTGGTGGTGGATGGTGTCAGCTTACATATTTGCTTTTCTTTTATGCTCTTTTGTTCTATGTAACTCATCAGTCTGACCTATGTAACTTCTCTTGAATATGCCCCCATCTCTCCTCCAGTACCCTGGTCCAGGACCTCATCCCTCACATTTGAACTATTTCAATAACCTGCTGGTTGGTTGACCTGCCTTAAGTCTCTCCCCACTCCAGTCTACCCTCCACTTAGTTGTCAAATTGATCTTCCTCAATGGAGGACCAGATTGTCACTCCCCTACTCAATAAACTCCACTGGCTCCCTGTCATCTGTGGGATCCAATCCAACAAATCCAATACAATAAACATTTGTTACCTGGGTAACATAAGTAATGACCCCATTACATTTAATACAAACTTGAGGGACTACCCAGATAAACTTGGATGGTTCTGCTACAGTTAGAATGGTGAATTCAAATTCAGCTAGAGATACTTACTAGTTATGTGACCCTGGGCAAGTCACTTAACCTGATCTGCCTCAGTTCCTCATCTGTAAAATGAGCTGGAGAAGAAAATGGCAAACCAGGGCGGCTAGGTGGCACAGTGAATAGAGCACCTGACCTGGAGTCAGGAGGACCTGAATTCAAATCCGGCCTCAGACACTTAACACTTACTAGCCATGTGACCTTGGGCAAGTCACTTAACCCCAGCTGCCCTGCCTTCCCCCCCTTCAAAAAGAAAAAAAATTGGCAAACCACACCAGTATCTCTGCCAAGAAAACCCCAAATGGGAACACGAGGAGTCGAACACAACTTAAAAATGACTGAACATATGAACATATAAAAATGACTGTACTAAGTACTGGAGATAAATTAATGAAAAGAAAGACAGCTTCTGTCTTCAAGAAGCTTACAATATAAAGGGAGATGCAACACACAAAAGGAGGCAGGAAGGAGCTGGTGGTACAGAATAGGACACCAGAGGGTGCCCAGCACGGGGGCTTCTTGCTCTGGACAGTTGAAACCTAGCAGAGCAGAAGATGCAAAGTGGGGTGAGTATGAAATATAAAATTCCTCTGTTTGACTGACTAAGATAGGCCTGTGTGACCTATGAAGCAGGAATTTATAGATGCATCTGGAATGTCTTACCATATGCCATGCTTCAGAAGGACACCTCCACCTTTGTGGAGATTAGGTCATAAACACTCTTGTTTTCAAAGCTGGTATGGGACCTGGAATGATATCTACCAAACATCAGATATTGGCAGTCAAGGGTATGATTCCTTTGAGGGGTTTTCCTGGGGAAGCAGGAGGAGAAGAAAGTAGTTCTAAGACCTAGGGTGTAGCAGCTTAATTTGGGGCAGTTTAGCTTTACTTCCTCATTATACTCTTATTACACAAAAGACAATCCTACATAGTGAATAAACATTCATCAAAGCAAACAGCAAAACATTCATGGGGAAGCCATCCAGATTAGTTTAGGTGAATACACAAGAGGAAAGGGGATTCTCTGATCTAGGATTGAGGTGTAATATCAGCTCACCTAGGGAGAGAGTGATCTTATTGTAGTAGACTACTCAGTCTCTGGGGGCTCAGGTCTAGAAGTCAAGAGATATGGGTGGTGGGTTACTGGTTAGACAATCAACAAACATTTAATAAGTACCTTCAATGTGCCAGGCCCTGTGTTAAGTTCTAGGGACACAAAGAAAGGCAAAAATATGGTCCCTACCTTTAAGGAGCTCATAGTCTAATGGGGGAGACAACCTGCAAACAACTATGTTCAAACAAGTCTATATCTGTCTATGAGATAAATTGGGGATAATCTTAGAGGAAAAGCACTAAGATTAAGGAAGACTAGGGAAGGCTTCTCATAGAAGGTACTTTGGTTTTTCCCCCCTTATTTATTTAGTATTTCATTTTCCCCCAGTCACATGTAAAAACAATTTTTAACATTCATTTTTAAAATTGAGTTCTAAATTCTCTCCCTCCCTCCTTATCAGCCTCATTGAGAAGGCAAGCAATCTGATATAGGTTATACATGTGTAGTCATGTAAAATGTATTTCCATATTAGTCATGTTGTAAAAGAAAACATAAACCAAAATGAAAAACCCAAGAAAAATAAAGGAAGTATTAAAAAGTATGCATCTACCTGTATTCAGACTCCATCAGTTCTTTCTCTGGGTAGCATGGATATCATTTTTCATCATAAGTTGGAAGGTGGTACTTTAGCAGAGACTTGAAGGAAGTCAAGGAATCCACGAGGTGGAGATAAGGAGGGAGAGAATTCCAGTAATGGGGGAAAGGCAAGGCAAAGGCGCAGAGTCTGGAGATGGAGGATCTAGTAAGGGAATCATTGGGGAGGCTGTGTACCCTCATTTCTTCCTCCCATACATCTAGGAGCCTCCAATGTAACATCCACATGCAACGTCACACCTTGTCTCTTCTTCCCCTCTCCTTCCCATCTCACTTTTGCTTCTTTCTCAGAAGCCTTTCCTCCAATAAGGAATCATGTCACCTTACACAGCATCACCAGCTTCAGGGGAACTGTTAGACAAACCCCAGGGATGGAGGTTACACTTAGATTTGAATACCTAAACTGGTTTACACGAGTCAAAATAAATGTAGCGAGAGAGTGGGGGTTGGATCAGAGCATTTCCCATGGAGCTGGGCCCCTTCTGCTGAGATATGTCCTCTGGTCCCTTACAAAAGGACATGCACAATCACAGGCTCCTGGCTAGTCCCTGTAATGGGGTGTTGTATCAAAAATGAGCTTGGAAAAGCCACCCCCTCAAGTAAACCAGATAAAGAAAAGAAAAGGAAAAAGGCTTTCCTATTTTTTTAAGGTTTCTACATTGGAATAGAGTCAATATCATATTTTCCTTGGATTTCGAGGAGGACAGGATTTTTATTCACTCCCTTCTCCCCAGTAACAACTACAGTGACATGCTATAAGAAATGAGGAGCAGGGGCAGCTAATGGTGCAGTGAATAGAGCACCCGCCCTGGAGTTAGGAGCACTCGAGTTCAAATCCAGCCCCAGATACTTAAAACAAAAAACTAGCTGTGTGACCTTGGGCAAGTCACTTAACCCCAATTGCCCTACCATCCCCCCTCCATAAAGCAAAAAAAAAAAAAAGAAATGAGAAGACAACCTTCCTAATAACCTGGAGACTTATATAAACTGATGCTAAGTGAGGAGAGCAGAACCAGGAGAACATTGTACAAAAATTACAGACACTTCATATGTGTGATGACTAACTTTGATAGATTGGTCTTTCAGCAATGCAAGGTTATAAGACAGCTCCAAAAGGCTCCTTATGGAAAGGGCTATCTACCTCCAGAGAAAGAACTACAGCATCTGAATGCAGATTGAAGCAAACTACTTTCTCTCTCTTTTTTGTTTTGTTTTGTTCCTTCTTTCTTGTTCATTCCATTGGTTATAATTCTTTACAATTTGGCTAATATTTAATGTGAAGGTATTTGTAGATCTTATATCAGATTGCATGCTGCCACGGGAGGGTGAGGTGAAAGGGGCAGGGAAGAAAATTTGGAACTCAAGGGATTGTGGAACTGAATGTTATAAACTAAAAGTTAGTGAATAATTAAAAAAAAAAGTCAGACAAAAAAAATCCAACTACAGTGACTACAAGTACGGATAAGGAGAGCACTGTGCTTTTCTGGATAAGCCTGGAACTGGACCTTAATTAAACACCTGGCTGCTCTTTCTGCTTTGTATTCTTGCCTGTAACATAGGGGACTGAATAGCTATCCTGAGAGATGGACGTCTGTTTCCAGCATCAGCCGCCATCTCATGAAAGGCTGATATTCATTGAATGTAGTGCTCCCTACAACTTCTAAGAGGATGACTGCCAGCAGAATGAGCCATGAGTTCTGGGACCTAACTTGATCCTCAGAGAATACAGAATATGTATTCGCATATTCCCTCCCTCACTCCCCACCCCCTCATTGAGAAGTCAAGCAATTTTATATAGGTTATACATGTATAGTAATGCAAAACATATTTCCATATTAGTCATGTTGTAAAAGAAAACATAGACTAAAATTCAAAACCCAAGAATATTCCATATACATATGGCATAGGGAAATGATGACTCAGATTAAAATCTCTCTGCTATTATCCCTTCTGTTTATCATCTTGATGTGACTTAAAAAGTGTCAAAGAGAATTCCACTGGATTGCTAATCTCACAGGGAAACAAACTCCCATTAGTCATCTCCCTCCCTATTTTCCAGCCTCACATTTGGTACTGGATGGTACTTTCAACTTTCTCCAGACTGTGTAACACCCCACATTCTACCAGTGAGGCTAACATCAAATACAAATCAGGGTTAATATCTGCTAATATAGGTTATATAACACTCAACACTGGCAAAGGAATGGACAAAAGTCAAAGGGAGGAATGGGCAATCTTTGTGGGTGTATGTTGACTAGACAAAGACAGCTGCCACAGAAACCAGGGCTTTCCTGAATTAACTCCTTCCATTCACAGGGTAATGGAAACAGGTGTTGTATTTATATAGTTTCTTTTATGTACATAGTCATAAATACTAGTCAAACTGTCCATGAGAATAAAATGTCATATTATATTTAATCATTATATTAATGTTTAATTTGTTGTAGTGGCTATTAATGTTTGTTAAATTTATCTAAATTTAATTTTTATTTTATTGAGGCACTAATTCTGGAAGCGTGTTGCAACTAAGGGCAGATACTTTCTGGACTCAGGAGAGTGGGAAGAAGAAATGGTCTTCAGGGTAGCAGGATGATCATCTCACCCATCCTCGTTCAATAGGCTTACCATTCTCTGGTCATAGTCATTTTCACCCATCTTAACCGAACTGTTCAGTCACAAACTGAGTGGCCACCCCTGTGCTAACAACAGCCACTTTTTTTTTTAATCTTTGAAGAAAAGAACCAAAATGCATAAATCCATTGCAAGTAACTGCCTCTGCAAAGTCCACATCGCCTCAAGATAGAGGTGTGTACCAACCTCTGGGTCACAGCTTTCTCCTCCTTATTCTGGATTCTGGTGTTTTTCTTCCAGAACTCTCTGAGACAATCCCAGAAATCTTCAAACATAGTTCATGACCTCAGGGACCAATGAAATTCTGGAAAAGTGTCTCAGTCTTTAGAGTGTCAAAATATTTTGGATATACCCTGTTTCTCAGAGCTAAGGTCCAGCAAGCAGGCTATGCTACCTGAGCTTGGCATAACAATAATCCTTTGTGCTCTGGAAGATATCACCCTCTGGCAAAGTGTACTGCTTGGACCAGCACCAGGTATTCACTGAGGGATTTAGCTCCCCTATTTCCCAAGGCCATCCATCACATGTTCACAGTCCCTGTTCCTTGTAACTGTCAGGTACTGCACTTCTGTTCCCGTCACAGAACTCTGATTCTGTACTCTGAAGAGTAATTACAACCCTTGAGACTTGAGAGAACAACCATGGGACTGAAGAATGCCTGTACTATCCCAAGAAATGCCAACCATGAGAACCATCTCAAGACCTAAGAATGATTGTGTTGTAGTCCAACCCCTTTCGTGTATATAAGTGACCCCAGCATCAGCAGTGTTAAACCCTCCTTCAGGGGAGTGGGGTAGGGGCTTCCATTTGAAAATGCCATTTTCATCACTCTCAAATTAATTAAACTTCTATTTGTGTCCTGTCTTCCTATCTCCATCTGCTTTGTATGGCTCCAGCCACCTACAGGTTAGAGGCTGGTTCTGGTCCAGTTGACATTAATTGGTTTCAAAAGGGGCATTAAACATGGAACAGGGCCAAATGCACTTTCTGGAACAGTAGGAGTAGAATAGGTACCACTGGAGATTTATTTCTCTGGAGTCTGACCCTCCTTGTCTGGTGAGTCCTCTGTCCTTTGTTCCTACTCCAATCCCAGTTCAGTCTTTGATTGAGCTCTGCTTTCTCTGTGAGGAAAACTTTAGGGCCTCTTCCTTGACCTGGTTTCTCTGTGTGCCTCTGGTAAAATTTACTGTTTGCCTCTGATTTTTTTTCTGTACACTTCAGTGTCTGGTGTGCCCTTCACCCCCCTAACTAGCAAGTTCTAACCTGTTCAGGCTTCAGCACCCCCCTGCAGGCTAAGACAGTTCAGTTAGTAAAGGGAACGCCTCTGTAATTTGGTCTCTCTGGGTTCTTCTGGTTTCTGTATGTGCTTCTGGGTTTTTTTTTTTCCTGCACACCCCCATGGGCTATTCGGGCTTTGCTGTTTGCAGTTATCTTGTCATTTTGTTTGTGTCTGTCTCTGTGCTTGTAAAACGTCTGTCATGTTTGAGCTATGAGCTAGATTCTGTTACCTTGAAAGATTTAAAATGTAGCCAGCCAGAAAAACTTCTAAGGCTGTAGCTACTGGGAAAGATTAATGAACTTTCTTATTATTTTATCACAGCTGTAGTAGTTGTCCCAGTAAATGGGACTAACTCCTACCTTGGGCTCTCTGCAGGAGATTAGGTTATAAGAAAAGAGGAAAAATCTATAACACTGTTTTTTTTCTGTTGTTGTAACACTGGCCAAATTGGAACTACAGAAATAAAGTCAGATAATCAAGGTTGTAGAACCACTAAAAACATCTTAGCAGATTCTGGAGGTTTGAAGATTAATGCTTAAGGAGTTTGGATTTAAGATTGCCAAAGAGAACTCATGAAACTTTGAAATAATTACAGAAACTCACTCCCTTCTGAAATATCTTAGCAAGTTTTGAGGTACCACTTTGTAGGATTTAAGGAAAAATAAGGATTAAATTTTATAAAAGCTTTTAAAAGGTTTTTTTTAAAAGTAATTGTCAATATTAATAGTTTCATTTTTTATAGGGCAATGAAGGAAAACTAGTTGGTAGAAATTCCAGAATGAAGAAAGTGAAGAAAAAATGAGGTAAATGGTTTGCACTTTAAGGCCACCTCTTGTTAACCAACCTCCTCAGTTCAGAGACCCTCTCCCTTTTGTTTTGTTAACCTTCTCATCTCAGATCAGATTAAGAAAAGAGAATGCTGGAAAATCGTAGGGAAACTTAGTACATCCTGCCCATCCTGCCCCAGAAACTGCAAGTAGCCCTAGCACCTGCAGCCAGTGGGGCTAGAAGGAGGGGGGGAAGGGTGGTCTGGTTCCACAGCCAGCATTCCCTGAGCCCTGCCACCTGGAACTACCAGCCACACCAGTCCCTAGGCAGTGCTCTCTGCCACACCCAGTCAGTTGGTATCTCCAAGGCAGCCTGTTCTTTGGCAGGTCCTGTCCAGCTGCTTCCTGGGAGGGTCCAGATGTTCCTGGTAATGCCTAGGTGGCAATACAAAGTTGGGGATACAGCCAGCCTCTGCCCTTAGTATGTCCACCCTTCTCTATTCTGGTTGCAGAAACTTATTAGCTGTGTAATCTTAGACAAGTTATCTTATCTCTGCTTGCCCTAGTTTCCTGATTTGTAATTGTTATTATTTCTTTAATTGAATATAATTGTTCCATGCCTGATAACTCTAAAGTGGTTTTAAAATATCAAAGATAATAATATTAATGATTTTCATATGTGACAATTTGGAAATGTAATTGATGTCATTGGAAGTTTATTGTTCATGCTATCATTGTATTTCTAAATTGTATTGTATTCCTAAATTTATATTGTGAAATTTGAGAGCATTGCAAAACAGAAATGCTGTTAGACAAAAACTTCCCTTTTAATTTAGATGCTGTTACACATGAATCAGGCTTTTAAAATATAAAAATTTGCATATCTGATAACTGTTAATTTAATGAAATATATTTAGTTATAAAACAGGTAATAATAATATTTATTATAATAGATTTTCATTAGAAAATCTTGGCTATTATGAAAGTGTATAAGGTAGTTTAAATATGTAGCTTCAACATATTAATGATGAGTCAGCTATTAGGTTTTTGCTGTATGTCTGAAGTCCCAGAATATGGGTAGTTTTAATTTATAAGTAAAGGATTAGTGAAATGCTAACTGTTAGGGAAACATTAGGAAAGACATTCAAGCCCTAAGTTGAGGTTAGTGAAATTTTGCTATTTAAGGTAAAAAATTCCTGGGACTATAATATATTTTGAGCTTTGATTACCAGGATAGTTGTTTGAATTGTCATAAAGCCAATAGTAGAAAATGTCATATGCTGTAGTACTGCGTAAAGGTGGATGTCTGTGCCTGGGAAAGATTGTGGGGACAACCTAGAACATGACCTAGTAGGATCTCTTTGACTCTATTTCCCCATTGTGCTGTTTGTTTCTGAAAAGGAAAATTCCCACCTGGTTAATTCTAAGCCTTGCTTTTAACACTCTGTAACTACATGATTGGTTGTCAGTTATGATTCACTCTCTCAGACTAAGGGCTGGCTACATTTCCCCCTGAGGGTTCTAGGGGAACTCTTGAGGGATCAGAGTATATCTATTTTTAAAACTAACGTCTTAAAGCCCCTATTTTGGTGTGTTCCACTGTTAACCATTTACTTAATTAATATTGATTAGCTTTTACAAAGGGATAATTACTTTGTACAAGAACAAAAGTATAAACATTTTCCTAATATTTGGTTTGTGGGGTACACTCCTATTATGCCTCCCTAATCAACTTACTGGGGTGTTCAGGATGACTAGCACCTCTGGTGTGAGTGTTTTGTTGAGCTGCTTGTCTTTGGTCTCTTCTTTTCACCCAAGTCTCTCACCTGGGACTCCAAAAAGCTGTAGCACTCGCAGCATCCACACCCTGGTAAAACCATCTTGGCAGACAGGCTATACCAGGATGAGGGTAAGCAACAGGCATCAGACCTGTCAGTGAGTTTAGGTGGGTGTCTACCTCAAGCATGTGAAGACTTCCGGCACAATGGGCATATGAGAATAATTTATTTCTGCCAAGGTCATTCACTGCATCCTGGGACATCACCACGTCCTCTTGACTTTTGTTTTGTCGGTGGACTTCAATGCTGGAAGAGAAAGTGAAGCTGATGACTTTGTGCAACTCTGCCTCACTTAAATCTAATTCACATACAAGTCAGGACATTATCCCATGGTGTCATTAGTCCTCTTCAAAAATGGAGGGAGAACAAAATTATGCGCTTAGCACTGTGCTAGGTGATGGAAATACAGGTATAAAAAAAACAAACAGTCCCTGCCCTCAAGAAAGTTATATCAGACAGAAGCAGCAGCACTGTGTGTTCATAGCCATGTGGCAACCAGTAATTTCTCTTCCCCTCTTAAAAGCCATCAGGGAGAGAAAAAGACTCCATCTGTACATGACTTCTACGTAGACATTTGGTTTCATCTCAGCAGTCATTTAAAGGGCTGATTCTCATCATACAGCAAGCTGACAGAAAACAGTTCGAGAATATTTGCACATACTCTGAAAGATGAACGTTCCAGAGGAGGGCTTACTAAGATCCTCCACTTTGGTTGATACCAAGGAATGCATGTTGTGGCTGCCCAGGAGCTTCGTCCTCAAAGGCCAATTTTCTCTCACAATGTAATAAAAGAAAGGATAATACCAAGGCATGCATAAGTGTATTAGAGCTGGGCGGCTAGGTGACTCAGTGAGCATAGCACCGGCCCTGGAGTCAGGAGGACCTGAGTTCAAATCTAACCTCAGACACTTAACACAAAAACTAGCCATGTGACCTTGGGCAAGTCGCTTAACCCCAATTGCCCTCCCCTCCCCCCTCCAAAAAGCAAAAAATATAATAGTAATAATAAGTGTATTAGAGCAAGCATTTTTTATCTATCTACATACACATATCCATATATGCCATGTATTTATGTGTGTATATACATACACATATGCATATGCATATATGTGTGTGTATATACATATATACACACATTTGGCACTTTTGTAAACCTCAATGCATTATATAATGTGAGCTATCATTTTATTATCAGAGTAATATAAACAGTATTCTGTTAATATCAGAGTAATATAAAATAAGGGGAAGGGATGGGGAGGAAAGGCGTTTCTATAGAGCCTATCATACACCAGGCATTGTGGTAAGTGATTTTTTTGAAGAACAATAACAACTATTATTATCATTTCATTTGGCCCTCACAACAACCCTGGGAGGTAGATGGTATTATTATCCCCATTTTACATTGGAGGAAACTGAAGTAAACAGAAGTTAGGTGACTTGCCCTGGGTCACAGAGCTAGGAAGTGTCTGAGTTGAGATTTGAATTTAGTTTTCCCTTTCTCCAGGCCCCGTGCTCTATCTACTGCACTACAGACTACTTGTAACAAAACCAAGAAGCATTTGATGTCCAAAGGGAAAGGGCCTTGAAGGGTAGGTGGCAACAGATAGAGGGATTCTTTTGGTGGGAAAGAGCGTCAGCGTAGATATTCAGAGGCTGGTGCATGGTCTTAGGACAATAGGATTCAGTGGTAGAAAGGACCATAGCAACAAGAAGTTCAATTCGCTCATTATACAAATGAGAAGACTGAAGTCCAGGAAGTGGAAATGGTTTGGGAAACCTCACAGGGCTAGCAACTAGCAGAGCACAGATTCAAAACCAAATCTCATTTCTATATCCAAAGTCTTTTTCATAACACTACCCAGGAGTAATGGCTTTAGTTGGGTTGGAGTGTGGAATACCTGGAAGAGAGTACCACTACAGTGAGGTTATAAAGGGAGGGTGGTCCTGGGTGCTTGGGGAGTCTTAAATACCAAGCTAAGGTATTAAAGTAAGGACTTCATACTCCACAGTAAGCCGGGTCCCAGTCCTTCACATGGGGTGGATACCAGGCAAAGGAAGGACCTAATCAGACGGTGCTCAGGAGAACCAAGGTTGCAAACTCATGCTTGGGAAAAGAAGTTTTGGCCCAGAGATTCTCAGACCTCCCTAGAGCTCAGCTCGGGGATTCTGGAGAGAAGGTGTAGGGGAGGGAGAGAGAAATATTATCTGGGTTCATCTGAATCGTTCCCTGATCACACTCTACCTTGCCCTCATTTCCAATGGAAAGAAATTGGGATTTAGGAAAACCTAGGTTTAAATACAGGCTCCTCCATTTACTATGTGACCTTGGGCAAGTCACTGACACCAGTTTTCCCCCTCTTTTCCCCCTTCCCCCCAAACTCTCCTAAATTTGCAAATTACAGGCATTGTTGAAGATTCACATCACTGGAGAGAGTTTCCACTCTAGAAGTTCTCCCTTACCAATCCTAAATTATCAGAGGTCTAGATTAAAAATAAAATAGGCCAGACAAAGGTGAAAAAGAACATAGATCCTCTTTCCCTCGAGGAGCTTATATCCTAGGGATTTGAGGAAGGAGCATGGACCATAGCATATACAGATATTAATGATACAAAGTATCATTGTGAAAAGTGAAATATCATTATCAAAGTGAAAGGGACAAGTCCAGGCATCTAGGAGAAATCTGTGGACAAAGAGATCTTTCATCCTGAAGGGATTAAGTTTTTCTGTTTGGTCCCTGGATGGTAGAATCAGGAGCAATGAGTCAGAGATTGGAAAGAATCAGATTCAGTCTTGACAATAGGAAAAACTTTCCAGAAGAGCTGTCCAGAAGTGGAATGATTTGCCTGGGGATGTGGTGTGATTGATCTCCTTGGAGGTCTTTGAGCAGAGGCTGGAAGACCCCAGGTTATATATGTTATATAACCCCTCTTATTTCTAGGGCCTTCCCTCTCTTAATCATTCCCTATATATGTCTTAATTATTAATTATTATTATGATTTTATAATTTATGTTAATTATTTTATAATATAATAATCTATTATTATCCTATATATGTCTTGTTTGTGTATGTGTGTATATATACATACATATATATTATATACACACATATTCTATATATACACACACACACAATATGTATAATATATATACTTGTCTCCTCCATTAGACTATAAGCTCCCTGAGGGCAGAGAGACTGTTTTTTGCTCTTTTTGTATCCTCAATACTTAGCACAGTGCCTGACAAATAGTAAGTGCTTAATAAATGTTTATTGCAATGATCTAAGATACTTCTGAAGGACTTATGATGGGAAGGTGTTGTCCATCTCCAGAGAAAGAACTGGAGTCTGAATGCAGATTGAAACATACTTTTTTTAACTTTATTTTTCTTGGGTTTTTTTGTCTGTTTTCTTTAACAGCATGACTTACATGGAAATGTGTTTTGCATGACAACACATATATAACCTATGTCAAATTGTTTACCTTTTCAATGAGGGAGAAAGGAGGAGGGGAGGGAGAGGATTTGGAACTCAAAATTTGAAAAAAAAAAAGAATATTAAAATTGTTTTTACATGTAATTGGAGAAAAATCAAATAGTAAATAAATACACATGGCCAATCATAATAAATAAATAAAAATAAATGTTCATTGATTGATTAATGAGTATTCCTTTTGAAGCATGGCTTGGTCCTGAGGTCCCCTTCCAAGTCTAAAATACTGGGCTTATATAAGCAACAGTTCTGGAATCAGAGAGATTGTGTTTAAATACTGTGTGACATTTGTCAACTCATTTACCTCTCCTGACCTCAGTTTCCAAATCTTGGCAAAGATACTGGAATGCTTGTCATTTCTTCTCCAGCTCACTTTACAGATTAGGAAACTGAGGCACACAGTTACTAGCTCAGGATCACACAGCTAGTTGGTGTCTGAGGCTGAATTTGAATTCAGGTCATCCTGACTCCAGATCTAGCATTCTATCTGCTGAATCACCTAACTGCCTCCCCTTCCTTTACTCAGAGAGCCATTCTCTTGTAGCAAAAAAATGTAAAAAGAAAGAGATATAGGTAACTCTAAGACTCTAAATTGCAGAGTAATTGTTAATTGGAGAGCATTCCTTCTGGTAACATGATGAAATCAAACTTCTTGATTAAACAGATAAAAAAATGTCTTGTTACCTTTTTTTTTTTTTTAACAGGGAATTGGGTTAAGTGACTTGCCTAGGGTCACACAGTAAGTGTCTGAGGTCTAATTTGAACTCAAGATCTCCTGATTCCTGGACCAGTGTCCTATCCATAGGGCTGCCTAGCTGCCACCTAGCTGCCCCCCCCCCTTTTTTTTATTTTCTTGTTACTTTTTTCAATATGGTTCAGATAAGAACCATTCATTTGGAACCAAGTCCTCATCTTGGTCTTCTTCCTTAAAGGTTTCTTCTCCATGGGCTGATCAAAACTCTTGGTCCTACAGAAAAGAAGAAACATACTTTCGTCTCTAGGTCAAGAGGAGGGGAATGTTGTGTGTCCTTGTCAGCTGGGTTTTGCTCAAAGTTCTCTTCCTTACAAAGGAGGAGGCTGGAGGTGGGGCACAGATGCAGCATGTTGGGAAGTGATTCTGATGTTTTAAAAAAGAATAAATTAAGAGTTTTATCTGAGGAAAAAGAAAGAGGAGTAGTCCTTGCGCTCATGATGCAAAACCAGATAACTTCATTACATAAGTATATTGTAATCCTGATTAATTCACTTTATTCCTCTAGGGTTATAAAAGGAGGAGGTTGGACTACATGAAGTCTAAAGTCCTTTCTTCCTCTAAAGGTATGATCTATACTCCGTGGCCAGTGGAAGTGGGGGAAGGGACTAGGAAGGGTGGTAACTCCAGAACACTAGGCTATTTCCATTCCTTTTATTCTAAGTGTTGCTAGAATAATCTGCAAATTTCACTTAAAACAAAAAATAATCCAAATATATTTTAAATATTTTCACATGTGTATGAATTTCAAATATATTTGTTTATATATTTAACATAATATTTATTTATATATTTAATGCATTTTGTGTGTTTCATGCTTGTATCATATAGACATATAATTAGATATATGAAATTAAATTATAAAATATATACTATATGAACTTTCATATATATGTATATATACATGCACACATACATATATATAATTTCATGTTGTTTGTCCTTATCAGCTGAGTTTTGCAGATGGGGAAGCTAAGGCACAGAGAAAGTGGGTGTCAAAATCGAGCACAGCTTTGCTTGCAAGGACCCAGAAATCCCTGATTAGCTACCAGGGACCACACTGCTCCGGGAGGTTCACACCGGGTCAGGGACATGCAGGTAAATGTTTAACGAAGCACCCCGCAGGGACAGGGGAGGGAGGAAGGGGTGTGCTGGGGGGAGGAATTGCGGGACACCCTTAAGTTTGAGTTATTAACATGTTCTCCATCATTTTCTAGGACCCAGTTAATTAACATAACAATAAATTAAGCTGTGCCTTGCTGCATTTGCCCACTTCCGCGGTGCTAACGCTCTAGTAGTAAATTTAGGTACCAGCTCTCTAGCACGTGAGAGTTGACCCCCGCCCTCTAGGCCCGGGCCTTGGACGTGACCTCCGCATCCGCGCATTTAGCCTCGGTCCCTTTAAGAGCTTGAAAAACCTTGGAAACCAAAGCAGGAAGGAGGTGGGTCCTCGCGCCTAGAGCGACACCCGCCCCAACCAATAGGAAAAGCCTTCCTGGCCAGCCCAGCCAATGCGCACCTGGGAGGGCGGGCCTAGAGCCGCTGATTCTCGAGGCCCGGCAGCCGCAGCTGCTGCTGTGTGGTGGGGGGCTCTCAGGACCCCGGGGATCCCTAGCTGGTGCCACGTGTCCCCGGGGGAGCCGGGCTGGGACCTCGGTAACTCCCGGGGCCCGGGCTGGCGGAGGAGGTTGGAGCGGGGTGGCTGCTAGAGCCCGGAGGGGGTCGGGGGTTGGCTACGCGGCCTGGGAACCGGGATGGGGGCGGGGGAGACCCCGGCCCCGCCGTTGGAGCCACCCTTGGCCTCGTGGGCTTGGGCGGTCTAGATCTGTCCCAGAGACCCAGGCGTCCAGGCCCTGCCCATCCTATCCGGGGTGGGCGCTGGAGGGGTCCCAGGGGCTGCGGGGAAAGGGGCCCCTTCAGGTGGGTAGAGAGGGGGGCGTGGGCAGAGCCCCCGATCTTGACGGGAGCTTACATTTGGAGAGAGGAGGGATCGCGCGAGTCACCTCCTCCAGCCCCCCAACCCCCATTTCACAGAGGAGGAGACTGAGGCCCAGAGAGAGAACAAGGTCATCTGCGGGTTGGCTATCAGTGGCAGAGCTGGAAATGGACCCCAAGGCTCCTGACTCTCCCCCAGACTAGATGGAAGTTCAGTGATCACCCCACTCCATGGAGCAGGGGTCTGGCCTCAGGCCTCTCAGTTTAAGGGAAGGATTAGGGGCTTATGGGTGTCCTCCACCCCACCCCCCACCTCCATACCTGCTGGCATCGCCCAGCCCCCTCAGCACAGATACTGGCAGAGGTCATCTCATCCAGTAAATGTTTGACCTGTCAGATGCTGTAGACAGACATCCCGAAGGCCATATCCTGCCCCCAGCCTCTCCTCTTCCCACACCCCAAGCAGCCTTTCTTCTTACCCCCCCACCCATGAGGATGGGGCGAAGGAGGGGTCAGTCTTGAGTGGGTAGGATGCCCTAATGCAAGGAAGCCTAGAAGGAGCATCAGCACAGTGTGGGCTGTCCCCAGCGCAGCCACAGGCTCGCCAGCTCTGGCTTTGGACAGATTCCTCTCCCTTTCTCCACCTCACTTTTTTTTACTCTGCAAAATGGCAGGGATTTGGTGGTCACTGAAGGGTAGAGCATCTACTCCAGTTCCTTCATTTTACAGGTGAGGAAACTGAGTCCCAGGGGGGTAGAGTAGGACCTGCCAGGGTCAGGTGATGGAGCTGGGCTTCATACCCAGATCTTCTGAGGCCAAATACAGTGAGCTGTCTGCTTCCTCTGAGGCTCTTTCCAGCTCTGATCCTGTGTTCTAAAGCCCTTACTGTCAGGAACTTGGTTCCACAGCGGTACCCCCTGTCCCAGCCAGGGTAGAGACAACCTAGGTGGGCTCTGTACCTGGTTATCTCCCCACCTAAGCTGTTTCTATGCCTTTGTTGGCCCTGGGCTAGCCTTCTCTCTCTCTCTCTCTCTCTCTCTGTACCCCCCTCCTCCACTGGCAGCATCCCTCAAGAGCCATGGCGTCCAAAGCTGCGTCCCCCACTGCAGACCCCTGCCCTGCTTCTCCCCCACCTCCTGGGGCTGCCCAGCTGGATGCGGGTGAGGATTTTGAGGTCCTAGATGGAACTGAAGAGGAAGAGGATGACGATGATGATGACCTGAGTGAACTGCCCCCCTTGGAGGATCTGGGAGCAGCCCCCAGTGAGGGACCCACTGAACCTCAGCCTGCCCCATCAGAAGAGACAGGGCAGTCGAGCCCCCTCCAGGAGGAGTGGATGGATGTCTTGGGTAAGAGACCTGGAGCTTCTAGTCTTGGGGAAGTGGGGGCTGGGTCTGAGGCTGGACCTGGGTCACTTCATTCATCTCGGAAGTGTTTACTGTCAGCATTTATTAAGTGCCTGTTGTATTAGATGCTGAGTGTTACAAAGACAAAAATCAAGTGTTCTCTGCCCTTTAAGAGGCATATGTATTATGTGCAGGACACAAACTGAGGCATTCATTACTGGTTGGGGCCAGGTATGTGTGGTCCTTTGGTTGAAAGAGGAGAGTGGAAATTAGGAGAATAATAATAATAATAATGACAGCTAGCACTTAATTTAATGCTTTAAACATTTTACACACCTCTCGTTTGATCCTCAATACACCCTGGGAGGTAAATACTATTATTATTCCCATTTTACAGATGATGAAACAGAGGCAGGCAGAGGTTAAGTGACCTGTCTAGGGTCACACAGCTAGTAAGTGTCTGGGGCCAGATTTGAATTCAGGTCTTCCTGACTCTAGGTCTCATACTTCAGCTATTGTGCCACTTTAGCTTGATTGAGAGATGGTCTGTATCATAGAGCTTACAGCAGATAAAAATACACATTAGAATGTGATAAGTACAAAATGGTGGTACATTGTTATTAGTTCAGTGAGGGAGAGTGGGAGATGGGGTGCTGTACTTGCAGTGTCCTCAAGAGACTGTCTGTTTTTTGCCTCTTTTTGTATCCCTGGTGCCTCGCACAGTGCGTGGCACAGTGCAGATGTTTAATAAATGTTTATTCATTGATTGACTTGGAATTGAGAAGATCTGGGTTCAAGGCCTCACTGTACTATTTGTAGGATCATGGGCAACTGATCCAGCCTTCCTGACCCTTCCTGACCCTAAGTTTTTTCTTCTGAATACTTCCATGTCTTTTATATGTATGTGTGCACACACACCTGTCTACATACATACATACACACAGATATATGTGTATATATATATATTTTTTCAATCAGCAAAAGTCTGCCTTCACTCCTACCACCCTTTCCTCCCAGTTGAGAAAGAAAGAAAAATAAAACTCCTGTTTACAAACGTGTTGTCAAGCAAAATGAATTTCTATATTGGCCATGTCCAAAAAAATATGCCTCCTTCAAAATTCTGGGAACCTCACCTCTAGAATTGGATATGAGGAGTAAGTTTCATCATGACTTCTCTGGAATCTGATCATTGTTCTGTTGGTCAGAGTTCCTTAGTCCTTCAGAGTTGGTTACTTCTCACAATATTGTTGTCATTATATACATCATTCTTCTGGTTCTGCTCACTTCACTTTTCATCATTAGTTCACACAAGTCTTCTCAGGTTTCTTTAAAACTGTTCCCTTCATCTTTTCTTACAGCCCAATAATATTCTATCGCATTCATATACCATGATATGTTCAGGCATTCTTTGAATTTATGGATACCTTCCTCAGTTTCTAATTCTTTGTTAGTGCAAAAAAAGTTTCTATAAATATTTGTGTATATCCCTCGTTAGAGGACTAATGTGTCTCTTAATTTACCCTTCCTCTTATTTTCCCCTCCTGCTTCATATAAAAGAAAGATTTAGGTCTCACTGGTTCCCCCTACCCCTTTCCTTCTTGTTTGTATTGACCTCTACTTGCATATCTTGATGATGTGTGAGATAATGTTTCTTTACTTTCCTTTCTCACCGAGTGTACTCTTCCCCTCCCTTTCCATTCTTCTTTTAAGATCATCAAGATATAAGAGAATCACCCCCTGGCCCTTTGTCTGATTAGACTCCCTTTCTGCCTCCAGATGATGATACGGCTCTGTGGGGACTTAAGTAACATCTCCCCACATTAGAATGAAAACAGTTTATCCTTGTTTAATTCCTTATGATTGTTCATGTTTACCTTTTTGTGTTTCTTGACTCCTGTGTTTGTACTTAAGAGTTTCTACACAGCTGTGGGCTTTTCATCAGGAATGCTTGGAAATTCTGTGTTTAATTATAGGTCCATTTTTTTCTTTCATAGGATTATACTCAGTTTTCCTGGATAAATTATTCTTACCTCTAAGCCCAGTTCCATGGCTTTCTAGAGTATTATATTCCACGATCTCTGTTTCTTTTTGTGGTGGCTGTTAGATCCTGTGTGATGCTGACTGTGTATCCTCTGTACTTAAATTCTTTTTCATTGCTTGAGATATTTTTTTCTATACTATGAAAGTTCTGGATTTTGGGATTTCATTTTGGGTTTTCTTTCAGGAGGTGACTGGTGGATTCTTTCTCTTTCCACTTTGCCCTCTGGTTCTAAGAGATCTGGGCAGTTCTCTTTTGATTTATCGAACTATTTCTAGGCTCCACTATTAGTCTACTGTTTCTTAAATTACCATATTTCCTCTATTAGTTTTTGAGGTCAGTTGTTTTTGCGGTGAGACACCTTATGTTTTGTTCTATTTTTTTTCCAGCTGTTTGTTTTAATATTTCTTGTTGTTTTCATGAAATTAGCTTTTCTTTGGTCCACTGTAATTTTTAGGGAGTTTGATGCTCAGGCCAGGTTTTGTACCTTTTATGCCAAGCTCCTAATTACCTTTCCAATTCTTTCTAACATTGCTCTCATTTCTTTTCCAACTTTTTCCTTTAGCCCCTCTAATTTGATTTGCAAGAGCATTTTAAAAACGCTTGCTCCATCTTTTCCAGGAATTCCAGTTGAATTTGTGCTCAAGCTACATTTTTCTTCTAGGCTTTGCTTATAGATGGTTCAAATATATTGTCTTCTGAGTTTATGACATGAATGTCCTTGTCACCATGCTAGCTTTCATGGTGGGATTCCTTTTTTGTTTGCTCATTCTTCCAACCTGCTCCCTGACTCCAGACTTGATGTAGGGCCAGACTCTGCACATTTTTGGCGGGAATATCTGGTCTTGGCCTGCTGCTTCTGTTTTCTTGGAGTATTGAGTGTTGTGTGATTCCAGGATCTCAGAGACAGCTTAGACTGGAGATTTGTAAGTTTTCAAGTCTCCCAAAGCAAGGGCAAAGTCTGATCACTGTTCCCCCTGGTCCAAGCTTCACAATTTCCTGACTTGGGTTTTGAATCTGAGCAACGGGCCTGTGGGTTTGCTTCTGGTTGGAGTTCCAGCAGACTGCTGCTGGCTCAGTCACTGTCAGCTGAATGGACTTTGGTCTGGGATTCCTGCCCTGGTTATTCTGTTGCAGGTTTCAGAGTGGGTTAGAAGCTGGACCCGAGACCTGGAACCCTTCCTGGGGTCAAAGTCACATAGTTGCTTCTGCTTGCTTCAATAGGACCAGTGACCACTCCTCACCCTGAAATGCCACCCCTAGGCACAGGCCTCCTTGGTCGGTCCTAAATCTGTGACCCAAAGCTCGAAAGTGAGTAGCAGAGCTGCCTGGTCGTTTATGCCCCTCTCTGCTGGATCTCGGACATCTCGTTGTCCTAGTGCACACATTCTCCCTCCTCCGTGTCCTGTCTGCCTGTCTTCTGCTTGTCTCTGCTTGTGCTAACCTGGGCTGGAAAAATGACTTACTGTGATTTTTTTCCTTGGATTTCCCAATCAGGATCCAATTTGGCAGGTTTCCCAAATCTCCTTGGAAGAGATGGGAGGGTGGGGGCAAGCTCATTGTACTGTAGATTTGTATCTACTCTGCCACCTATAGTCTTAGAAAATTGCTTGGGAAACTCTAAGGGACTTGTTTAAGGTCACCCAGCCAGTATGTTTTCAGAGTAGGATTTGTCATCTTCTTGACTCTGAGGCTGATTCTCTGTACATAACACCACACATGGCTCCCTTTTCTTTTTGATCGTTGATAAGTAATAAGCGCAGTAGGATCTTGTGTTCTCTGTGCCTTTTAGCCAGTTCTACAGTGGTAAAGACGTGGTCTGCTATAGAATATAGATTGGTGAAAGCTTGTCCCTTTTTTTTTTTTTAAGCAGTTGGGGTTAAGTAACTTGCTCAAGGTTACACGGCCAGTTATTTCTGGGTGTGGTGCTAAGTATCTGAGCCCAGATTTGATCCCCAGGTCATCCTGACACTGGAGCCGGTGCTCTTACTCACTGTGCTACCTGGCCACCCCTAAGAAATTGGGGTTAAGTAACTTGCTCAAGGTTACACGGCCAGGTGTTTCTGGGTGGGTGCTAAATGTCTGAGCCCGGGATTCAATCCCCAGGTCATCCCGACACTGGAGCCGTTGCTCTTACTTGCTGTGCTACCTGGCCGCCCCTAGCCTGTCCCTTTTTAATACCTTCATCAGTGATTACTCTCTATGTGAAGACAGGTCCCATAAGGATTTTATACAGCTAAGACAGTAGATATTTTTTCAGGAAATATTTAAAGTAAAAATAAGCCTGTGATTCCCCCCCCGCAGCCCTTTGCCACCTACATTCATGAGCTCTCTCTTAATTATCTAAAGAATTGATCCTTCAGCGTCCTCAAAGTCTTGTTTTGTCCAGCCCCCACCTTTCCTCTGGATGCTTAGTCTAGTCCAGCTGCTCTTTTCACCTTCATTTTCCTTTGACACCATTTCCTCTTCCTCTCATAGTTCACTGAGTACTGTGATATTAGGCGTCTGGTGGTGGAGGCTCCATTGAAAGAGTTTGTTAGAGAAAGTTTTAGAAATTGTTTTTCATTTTTCATCTGTTATTCTTTGTTTCTTCCTAGAATGACATAGACATCATCTATCTTAGATTGTTCTCACATCAAGTTTTCTGTAACCTTTGCTTTTTTTTCTCCACTACTTTTCCATGTTTTATGAGATAATGTACTGCCCATAATCTTGTACCGTCCTCCTTCTTAAGTTTTTAATAAAGAAGTTTACATTTTAAAACAATGTAACCCTTGTCTTGAGTATCCTTCTACTTGGCGGAGATCAAACGTTTGCTGGCTGGGGCGGTTTTGAGGGTCCTTTAGTTTCCTTTTTGTGGTGGTAACCACTTACATTGGTTAAATTTTCTTAAGAAGTAGCGATAATCTGTGTCCAGGTAGGTTCTTCTATCCATTTCCCATTTTTCTGGCAGCAGTAACTTATTTAAATATGTCAGGTTGGAGTTGTGTCAGGTGTATGTTGTATCATTCCACTTTATTCTTTTATTTGCTGATTTGGTACTGATTTTGATCTTTCCACTAACAAATCAGTGATCTGACTCTATTTAGACAGCTGATTCAGAAACGGCTCCCAAACTAGTAACTCGGTGTTTGCTGCCTTCTAATAATATATAATGAATTCTATTTCTTGTGATGTCATTTGGTGCTTGCCATGTCTAATGCGCCCCAACTTCCTTTTTGAAAAATCTGTCTAATAAGCATAAGGCTTCTGGGTAGTCCTTGTGCCTCTGGGTTGCTTATTACTCCTGAACCATGTTTTCCAATGTATTTTTACCTTGCCTCTCCTATGCATTCCCCTGCACTGATGTTGATAAATATTAAGGCACATGTCTTTTATCACTTTATCTTCTGCTCAAATATTGATATTTAAATTGTAATTATCCTTATCGTGGTATTTTTGTAAATGCTTATCGTGAACACTGAAGTATGAGATGATCCAGGGAGATAGCCAAGGCATTTATCTGCCTCTTCAAGGCATACCTTTTAGCTATCCCTCCCATCTAACCACAGCTTCCTTTTATCCTTTGGTTTTATTTATATCAACAATGTCCAGAATAACAGTATTTAGTGCCCCCAGTTCCTTGGTTAATAGACAAGGACTTCATGTTTAGTGTAGCGGTGTCAAACTCTTAACAGGAATGAATCCCTGCAGGCTGCTGCTTAGAAAACCACAAGTTAGCATTCTGGTATATTTATTTATTTCGTTAAACATTTCCCAATTTCATTTTAATCTGTTTCAGGCAGGGAGTGTTGCGAAGACCAGACTCGAAATTTTTCCAATTTGATAGAGCCTACCATAACTTAGGCTTCGCAGGCAGAGCCTTGGAGAACTCAGAAAAGAGTGAAGGGGAATCTTTGTTTTGTTTGTTTTTTGGGGGATTAGCACATTTTATTGTGTGCATTTATTATTGCTCTCTCACTTGTCTTCTCCTCAGTCGAATAATAAAAAATTAAATCTTGTAACGAATATGCATAGGCCAGTAAAATACATTCCATATTGCCCAGGACCAGAAATATATGCCTCATTCTGCATTTTAAGTCTGTCCCCCTGCAGGCAGGAGGTGGGCAGGATGGACCCTTCTCAGTCCCCAGGACTCATGGCTGATCTTCGCTTTGACCAAAGTTCTCAGGTCTTCCATGTTATAGGTGAGTTTCCTCATCTGTAAAATGGGAACAATAACAGCACTTTCCTCCCAAGGTTGTTAGGTCAAATGAGGTAATAATTATAAAGTGTGTAGTATAACGTGTGGCATAAAGCGAGCGCTACATACATGTAAGCTGTGATCATTTCAAAGTTGGCTTTTTTCTCTGGCATCGTTCTAGAACTCATTCTTCTAATTCTGCTGAATTTGACTCTGTATCAGTTCAGAGAGGTCTTCCCTGCATCTTTTTGAAACTGCTTTGTCATTTCTTATGAGACACCTTCACATGCAGTAATGAGTTTAGACATTCTCCACTGTGTGGGTGCCCCCCTATTTCCAGTTCTTTGCCACTACAGAGATGGTTATTATCAATCATTTTGTACAAATGGGGCCTTTTCCAAAGTATTTCTTGGATGTCCTTTGAAGTATAGGCTTTGGAGTGGCATGGCAGGGTCAGAGGGCATGTGCAATTTAGGGACTTTGGGCAGAGTTCTAAACCACCTTTCCGAGAGGCTAAAGTAGTTCACTGCTCCCCCCAAAGGGAGGGGAGCTTTGTACAAGTTCTTGTGAATACTGGAGATAAAAATACTTGTATTCAGATAATTAATGTAAAGCACTCTGCAGACTTTAGCGCCCTCACTAAATTCAGGTAATTATGCTGACGACGACAATAACACCACCACTTCTCCTTGGGAGGCTGGAATTTATACTTCAGGAAAAAGGGAATTAAGGAGTCAGCCAATTCTAGAGTTATTAAGCACCTACTTACTGTGTGCCAGGGAGAACAGCTAGGTGGCACAGAAGATAGAGCACCAGGCCTGGATTTAGGGAGACCTGAGTTCAAATTCAGCCCCAGGTACTTAATTAGCTTTGTGACCTTGGGCAAGTCATTTCACCCTGTTTGTCTCAGTTTTGTCTTCTGTCAAATGAGCCAGAGAGGGGGGAAATGGTAAATCACTCCAGTATCTCTGCCAAGAAAACCCCAAATGGGGTCACAGAGTCAGGCATAAGAGCAATGACTGAACAACAAAATGTGTCAAGTATAATGCTAAGTGTTGGGAGGCTCTGAGGGATTTTTGAGCAGAGGAGCAGCCCTGGTCCAGTCTATTGGACAAAGAATAATGCTCTTCTTTGTATATTGCTTTATGATTTCTAGTGGTTTTCTCACAAGGGTCTGGTGAGATGTGTCCCATTCTTCATTTCATGGAGGAGGAAGCTGCAGCTGACAGATTGCAACTGTTCCAGGGCTACACAGCCCACCCTGGGGAGGTCTCCAAGTCAGGGCTGTTATGGGAATGGGAATTTAAGATCTTCCCTGCCCCTTGGCCCTTTGATAGGCTTAAGTGACTCTGAGAACCTTTCTTGATTTGAAAATACACTCTGCCCTAATAGGCTGAATGTGGTCACATGGAGCCTGTGGCAGGAGGCTTGGTTTTCAGGAATGCCCACGTCTTGATGCTGTGTGATTGGGCAGTGGGTCAAGAGGGTTGTGACATTCTCTGAGCTAGGAGAAGGCTTTATATACCCTGGTGTGAGATTTTGTTTTAGGGCTCACTTTGAGAAGAGTTTTGTGATTTGACCAGATGAGACTCTGGGCAGCCGTTGAGCCCCCTGGCTTTGAAAACCCAGATGCTGGTGCTTCCCTCTCTGGTAACTGAGTAGGTATGGATGTAATGGTCAGATAGCTGGAAGCCTGTCTGCTGATCTGTTTCTCTGTCTGTATTTTTTGTCTGCTTGTAACCTCTGTATTCTCTGAAGTTCAGGGTGCTGACCTTTTTCCCCTGAACTAGGTAAATGACATATGTTTGATTAAAGCAAGATTGTTAACCATTTTGAGTTGCTTTCCTCTAGAAAAGCAGATCTAAGGACCTGTGTTGGCAGCCACCCTGGGGATGCTGGGGTGCTTGCTACTACAGGGGCACAGCTCCAAGGACTAGGGGGGTGACAGTCCCACTGTCCTCTGCCCTTTGCCGTCATCTGGAGCGTCATGTTCAGCTGTGGGACCCACATTTTAAGAAGGACATTGATAAGCTGCCAAGTGTCCAGAAGAGGCAGCCAGGGTGGCAAAAGACCTTGAGTCCAGATCATAGTGACAGGAGGATCTTGTGAGGGCAATGGAGACGTTTAGCTTGGAAATGCGATGTGGTGGTTGTTGTCGAGGGTTTGAAGGGCTGTCATGTGGAGGAGGGGGCAGATCTAGGACCAGTGAGGGGGAGCTCAGAGAGGCTGATTTAGGCTGGATGTTGGGAAACATCTTTCTCACATGAAGGTATCCCATTACCTCAAAAGTTAGCGAGCTTCCTGTCCTTAAAGTTCTGCACGCCATGAATGGATGGCCCTTTGTTGGGTATATTGTAGTGAGGATTCCTTTTGGTTCTAGGACGGCCTGACTGGCTGCTGAGATGCTGCCTCTGACCCCCACATTTTGGGATTGTATGAATGCTCCATTGTCTTTTGCACTAGAACCGGAAGCCTGTCCACTGTTGCATTAACTGTCTTTTCTCAGCCCTTCCTTCTGAGGGTGTTTGCGTGGTCCCAGTTCAAGTCTTGCTCCCAGTGTCTCAGGCTCACACCTCAGCATCAGTCCTGACTGTGCACTTTCCCTCACTCCCCAGTCTAGTCAGTCTCAGTCCTGGCTATTTTATCCCCAAACTTCTCCTCATGATCTCCTCCCCTCCAGCTCCTCCCCAGCCCCATCCTCATCTTTTCTCTGCCACCTCCATACTCTAGCGGTATCTTTCAGCACAGCGTCCAGACATGGACTTTCACTTGGGTGAGGAAGGGGCGCAGGCCAGACTCACTGGATTGTAGAATGTGGAGGGAAGTGCAGTGTCACAAGACTGGAAAGGTAGCAGGGAGCGAGGTTGTAAAGAGTCTCAGAGGCCAAAGAGAGGATTTTGTATTTGATCATGGAGTCAGTAGGGAACCATTGCAGTTTAGTGAATGGGAAGGTGGCCTGGGCAGACCTGTGCTTTGGGAAGATTACTTTAGTGGCTGAATGGAAGGCAGATTAGAGTGGGGAGAGACTGGAGGCAGGGAGAGCAGCTAGCAACAGGCTATTGCGTCGTCCAGATGTGATGTGAAAAGAACATGCGCCAGGTGGTGACTGTGTGAGTGTAGTGAAGGGGAGGAGTGTGTGTGTGTGTGTGTGTGTGTGTGTGTGCACGTGCGCATTCGTTGTTGTTCAGTTGTGTCCAACGCTTTGTCACCCCATTTGGGATTTTCTTGGCAAAGATACTAATACTAAACTGGTTTGCCATTTCTTTCTCCAGCTGATCTTATAGATGAGGAGGCTAAGGCAAACAGGGTTAAGTGACTTGACCAGGTCACACAACTAGTAAGTTTGTGAGGTTAGAGTTGGACTCAGGAAGATGTCTTCCTTACTTCAGGCCTAGCATTCTGTACACTGTACCACCTAGCTGGTGCGTGTATGTGTGTGTGTGTGTGTGTGTGTGTGTGTGTATGTATACACATATACAGATATATATGTATACACACATGTATGAAGGAATGTTGTAAAGGTATAAATGACAAGATTTGTCATCAGATTGGATTATGTGGGCTGAGTATGAGTGAGGAGTCATGAACCTGTGTGACTGGGACAGAGACAGTGCCCTTGACAGGAACAGGAGAGTTGGGAGAAGGGGAAGGAGGGCCGAGGTGAGAAGAAAATGAGTTCTTTTTAGGATCTGTTGAGTGTGAGGAGCCTATGGGATAATCCCGTTGGAGATGTCCAGAAGGAATTGATGATATGGTCCTAGAGCTCAGAACAAAGACTGAGGCTAAAGCTAGAGATGTGTGAATCATCTGCATGGAAATAAGAATTACCTTCATGGCAACCAATGAGATCATCAAGGGAAATAGTGTAGAGTGAGGATTCTCCTCCCTCTTCGTGTCCGGGACCTTTCCCATGGCAGTCTGGTGAAGCATATGGCCCCCTCTTACAAATGAGGTTTTTTTTTTAAGCCTTCACAATTAAAAGAAATACTAGATTTCAGTTAAAGGTTAATGAAAATGTAATTTTTCCCCCGTCCAAATTCATGGACTCCTTGAAATCTGTCTATAGACCCTAGGTTAAGAACCCCTGGTATAGAGGGAGAAGAGAAGGCCGGAGACAACACTTTATGGTTGGAATATATTTCATTTAAAAAAAATTTTTATTTCAAATGTTGCTTAAGGGATTTATATTCCTCCCCCCCCCCCAAATCAGTGTAATTCCAATTGAATCCCCCCATGGTGCAATATTCCTGAAAATAGTGTTAAGTGGAGCAACATCAAGACAGTAATGGAGGACCTGACAGGCCCAGATGCTCTGTCCCTCTGGGAAAACTGGTCACCATGGATGCGACAGTGGGCACTGTTAATTTACAGTCAGAAGGGTTTGGTGGGAATCTTCTACCTGGTTCTGTTCTTTAGTTCCCCATTAGGCAAATCATGTAGGGACCTGGGATAGGTGAAAAATAATTTTAAAAAAATTCCAATTACATGTAAAAACAATTTTTATCATTCATTTTTTAAAAAATTGAATTCCAAATTCTCTCCCTTCTTTCCTCCCTTGCTCCCCAAGATGGCAAGCAACCTGATATAGGTCATATATGTGCAGCCATACAAAACATACCTCCACAATAGATATGCCATAATATGAAAGAAAACACAGACCAAAAGAAAAGTAAAGAAAGCAACTCCTCCCCCCCTCAAAAAAAATATGCTTCAATATTCATTCAGACTCCATCAGTTCTTTCTGTGAAAGTGAATAACTTTTTTCATCATGAGTGCTTCAGAATTGTCTTAGGTCATTATATTGCTGAGAACAGCTAAGTCATTCACAGTTGATCATCGTACAATATTGCCGTTACTATATACAATGTTCTGCTGGCTCTACGCACTTTATTTTGCATCAGTTCATGTAAATCTTTCCAGGTTTTTCTGAGAGCATCTTATTCTTCATTTCTTGTAGCACAGTAGTATTCCATCATAATCACGTGCCACGACTTGTTTAGCCATTCCCCAAGTAATGAGCACCCCCGCAATTTCCATTTCTTTGCCACTACAAAAAGAGCTGCTATAAATATTTTTGTATATATAGGTCCTTTTCTCTTTGGGATACAGACCTACTAGTGGTATTGCTGGGTCAAAGGATAGGTACAGTCTTGTAGCCCTGGAATTGCTTTCCAGAATGGTTGGATCCACCGGTAGTGGCTTAGTGTCCTGATTTTCCCACATCCCCTCCAACATGTGTCATTTTCTTTTTCTGTCATGTTAGCCAAACTGACAGGTATGTGGTGGTTTCTCAGAGTTGTTTTAAATTGCATTCCTCTAATTAATTGTGATTTAAAGAATTTTTTCATATGACTATAGATAGCTTTGATTTATTCTTCTAAAAACTGCTTGTTCATATCCTTTGGCCATTTATTGATTGGGGAACGTCTTGTGTTCTTAGAAATTTTACTCAGTTTTCTATATATTTGAGAAATGAGAGAAATTATCAGAGAAACTTGCTGTAAACTTTTTTTCATAGTTATGAGTACTGTGTATTTCCTTCATTCTATTTTCCCTGTGTATCCTTTCTCTCTCTCTCACTTTACCCTGTCCGTCCTCAAAAGTGTTTTGTCTCTGAACACTGCCTTCCTTCTGAACACTCTGTTCTGTCAGTCCCCTTCCCTTCCCTTATCTGCCTTTCCTCCTAGTTCCCCGTAGGGTAAGATAGATTTCTATACCCAGTTGAGTGTGTATGCTTTTTTCTCATTCAACCAGTTCCAGGGAGAGTAAGGTTCAAGCACTGTCTGGCACCCCCCCCCCCATCTTCCCCTCTACTGTAAAAACTTTTTGGAACCTCTTTTATGTAATATAATTTACCCCATTCTGCCTCTTCCTTCTTCATTCTCTGGATGCATCCCTCTTTCTCACCCCTTCTTTTTATATTTTTTAGATATCCTCTTATCATAGTCTACTCATACCCATGCCCTCTCTCTATGTGTACTCCTTCTAACTGCACCAATAAAGATAAAGTTCTTAGGAGTTACAAGTATCATCTTCTCATGTAAGAATAGAAATAGTTTAACCTTATTAAATCCCTTATGCTTTCTCTTTCCTATTTACCTTTTTATTCTTACATGTGAAAGTCAAATTTTCTACTTAACTCTGGTCTTTTCTTTAGGAATGCTTGAAAGTCCTCTATTTCATTGAATATCCATTTTTTTTCTCCTGAAGGATTATATACAGTTTTGCTGGGTAGTCGATTTTTTTTCTGTAATTCTAACTCCTTTGCCCTCCAGAACATCACATTTCAAACTTTCTGATTTTTTAATGTAGAGTCTTCTAAGTCTCATGTGATCCTGGCTGTTGCTCCATCATATTTGAATTGTTTCTTTGTGGCTGCTTGCTATATTTTCTACTTGATGTGGGAACTCCGAAATTTGGTTATAATATTCCTGGGAATTTTCATTTGGGGGTCTCTTTTAAGAGGTGGTTGGTGGATTCTTTAAATTTCTATTTTCCCCTCTGGTTCTGGGATATCAGGACAGTTTTCCTTGATAATTTCTTGAAACATGATGTCTAGGCTCTTTTTTTGATCATGGCTTTCAGGTAGTCCAATAATTCTTTAGGAATTATTATCTCTCCTGGATCTATTTTTCAGGTAAGTTGTTTTTCCAATGAGATATTCATATTTTCTTTTGTTTTTTCATTCTTTTGATTTTGTTTTATTGCAGAGGTTCCCAAACTTATTTGACCTACTACCCCCTTAAAAAAAATTGCTCAGTGCTCCCCTGGAAATCTACATTCTTTAATCCTTTAATGGTTTTTTAAAATTTGTGTCATTTCAAAAAATAATGTTTCTAAAATGGTACATCTTAAACTTATTAATTTATTATAAATTTGTGGGGTTTTCCTGCATTGGAATTTTGATGATGTAATTTTGTATTATGTAACCATATAATATATTGTAAAAAAGTCATTATATCCGCATATTTCTGCTGATGCATACTAGACTTCCCTACAATGCGCTACATGCTTGCCTGTCAACACTGACTTGACTGCTGATCGGTTCTAGCTTCTATTTTGTATAGAAATAATGGAAAATAATGTAATCACTATGACTTTAACTCTGTTACATAACAGATGGAACATGTAAGAATGTTTTTTTCAAAATTTTCTTCTCTTCTTTCCTTATGCTTCCACTGCCCCCTTATTTTTATTCAGTGTCCCCCAGTTGCACCTAAGGATACTATCACCCCCTAGATTGTTCCAGCACCCTTCAGGGGGCTGTATCACCTACTTCAGGAACCTGTATTTTATTGTGTCATTCTTTTGATTTTGTTTTATTGTTTCTTGATGTTTCATGGAGTCATTAGCTTCCACTTGGCCAGTTCTAATTTTTAAAGAATCATCTTCTCCAGTGAGCTCTTCTACCTCTTTTCCTTTTGACCAATTCTGCTTCTTAAGGAGTTCTTCAGTGAATTGTTTTGCTTCTGTATCATTTGGTGGATTCTATTTTTAAGGCTTCATTTTTTTCAATATTTTTTTCTACTTTATTTACCAAACTGTTGAATCTTTCATGATTTTCTTGCATTGCTTTCATTTCTTTTCCCAGTTTTCTCTTTACCTCTCTTATTTGATTTTTTTTTTTAAAGCAGTTGGGGTAAGTAACTTGCTCAAGGTTACACGGCCAGGTGTTTCTGGGTGGGTGCTAAGTGTCTGGGCCCGGATTCGATCCCCAGGTCATCCCGACACTGGAGCCGGTGCTCTTACTCGCTGTGCTACCTAGCTGCCCCCTTATTTTATTTTTCAAATCCTTTTTGAGCTCTTCTAAAAATTTTGGGGGAGGGGAGGCCTGAGATCAATTCGCATTTTTCTTTGAGGCTTTGGATATAGTAGTTTTGACTTTGTTGTCTTCTTATGACTTTGTGTTTTGATCTTCCCTGTCATTATATTAACTTTCTATGGTCAGGTTCTTTTTTTGTTGTGTTTTCTATTTTTTTCCTGCCTATTTCTTGACTTTTAACTTTATATTAAAGTTGGGCTCTGCCCCTAAGGGGGCACTGTCCCAGGCTTCAGGTGTTTTGTGTAGCTGTTTTCAGACCGAGTTCTAGGGGTCTGTAAGTTTAAGCTTCTTTCAAGGTGGTGTGGTCTAGGGAGAAGTGCAGTCATTGCTCTGCTGACCTGTGGTCTGGTCTGTTAGCAACCACAAGCACATTTTTCCTACCCTGGAACTGTGAACAGGATATCCACTCCTCTATGGCAGCAAGCTCTGTGTTTGTGTGCAAATGCTCCTGCCCCCCCTGGGATTGCAACATGGAAGCAGTAGTACAGCAGAGTCCTGCACTTGTTGCCAGCCAAGAGTCCCCTTCAATCTCCCTCTGACCAGTTGTTCAGCCTCCTTTACTGTCTGGGGGCTGAGAACTCTGGAAGTCACCATTGCCCGTTCCGTTGCCCCTGTGCTGACCCTCTGAGTTTTCTTGGGCTGGCCGTTTGTTTCACTCTGCCCTTTCGTTGGTTCTGCACTCCAGAATTCATTTTTGAGGTTTTATTTTAAAGTTGTTTGGAGGGAACTTGAGAGCTCAGGGTACCCCTGCCTTTACTCCACCGTCTCAGTTCCACCCCTCCCACTTTCTGGGTTAATGGTCACAGAGCATTATTACTGCTTTCATTGGCCTTGTGTTCCTGTGGCTGGCTATTGATGGGTGTTATGACTCTTTAGAAGCTGCTGGGATAAGAAAGCAGTTCAGTTTATGCATCCCAGAGATTTCTGGGTCCTTGACTGTCATATGCTTCTACCTACTTGCACCAGCAGTCAACAGAAAACTGAAAGGTACTGTTGCTCAGTGGAATGTAGGTTGGTGACCATTTTTACTTTTTTTTTTGGAGGGGGGAGGGCAGGGCAATTGGGGTTAAGTGACTTGCCCAAGGTCACACAACTAGTAAGTGTTAAATGTCTGAGGCTGGATTTGAACTCAAGTCCTCTCCAGGGCCGGTGCTCTATTCACTGCACCACCTAGCCACCCCTGGTGACCATTTTTAAAGAAGTGTGTGACATCCACTGCTGAAGATTCTCCATAGAATTGGATCCTCCCTCAAGGCAGCTGCCTCAGCAACTCAACTACTGAAGAGAGTCCACAACTTTATGGTCTCCACTGGAAAAGAGGACCTGGCATCTCCAGTCAACCTCCTAATTTCCCATAACTCCACATTAACTCTTAACTGGATCAGTTCCCAGCTATGGGCAGACAACTTAATTTATGTAGTCCTAACTTTCTTTTTAAGTGAATTTTAAGTCTCTTGGTGTAGAATTAGAAGAACAGGTCAGGATGCTCTCTTCATTTGTCTAGATAACGAGACAAACTGTAACTGACTCTTGATCAGTGCATGGCTGGAAGAGTTATTCCAGCAATGGCTAAAGAGATTGTGGTCTTTAGTGCTGTGATGCATGATGTAGGGAATGCTGTTGGCTCCATGCTGCCAGACACACGGGCAAACAGTCTTCAGGAAGTAGCTAATCCAAATCCAAGAAACGACCTTAACTTAGTAACAGCAGTAAATGTCTGTGAAGGAGAGTGCTCCTACCTTCCAGGCATCTGAGAGACCCAGCAGAGCAGCTCTTAACAATTGCCTTGTCAAACATCAGCATCTCTGCGGGATCTGTGGAGGGGCTGCAGAAGCAATGGCCCACTGCCTTCCTGCTGAACTCAGATGCCCCAGGTGAGGGCTGACTCAGAGAAGGGGGTGGCTGCTGCTGGTGCCCTCTCCTTCAGCCTCTTGTTTTTGTTACCAACAGCAATGTCCATTGTTTTTGATCAGTGTTCTGTGTGCTTTTATTGAAAGCTTTTGTTTTTTATATCACAGCAATCTCCAAATACATCTCTCCTTTGCATTTCCCTACCTAGTGAGAAAGAGTTCCACCAGACCTTGGCTGCATGTGAGGACCTAGAGGGCCACATGTGGCCTTGAGGCTGCAGGCTCCCCACCCCCAAGCCTAACCAACGCTTGGACCAAGTGGGCCACATTTGGACCTTTCCATACCCGCAGTCCCCCACCTTTTCAGTGGACTGCATTTTACCCACTCTTCTCAGGGTCAATCTTGAAAATTCTGTCTCGTTTTATTGATGCTTCTGTTTACATTGTTGTCCTCCATCCGCTTACTCCATTCTGCATCAGTTCATGTGAGTCTTCCCTGTTAATCTGGATTGTTCACATTTGTCATGTCTTACTTCTCCACGATGTTGTGTTACCTTCACGAGCCTTCGCCTGCAGCTGAGGAGCATCTGCTGTGTTTTCAGTTCTTCCCCACAGCAAAAGCTGCTGCCCTGAAGAGGGGGCATCCCGGGGTGATCTGAGGATGGGTCTTTCTGCCAGTTGAGTTGTACTCATTTCTGTAACTGGAGCTTCCACAGTCACTACGTGTTATTCTGTTGGTTATGCTTTGCTAGCTCCACATCCCTTCCTGCCAGTCCTCATTTGGAGACCTGGGTTCATGTCCCACCCATGGGGGTTTTAACCAGATGATGATTACCCCCTCCTGGTTTTCCCCATGGGCACAAATGATAATGCCAGGAGGAATCTAGGAAATGTTGCTAAAAAGTATGTCGCCTTGGAGAAAAAATGGTAGCTCTCAGAGCCACACATGGTATTTTCCACCATGGTTGTCCATGGAAGGCAAGGGGTTCAGAAGAGGAAGGCAGATTTGGAAAATGTTGAGCAAGTTAAGAAGGTGTTATCTGAGAACAGGATTTGGATTTTTGGACTGTGGCTTAAAATATAGAAATGACAGGTCTATTCCTGGCCAGATATAGAAGAAGGGCCGGGGCAAGGATGTATTTATCTTAAGTCTTAAAATTCTAATCCAAAGGGCTCCGAATTTAAAAGGAAAAGGGAAGCTCTTTGACAAGTATTACTGGAAAAGTTTGGCAGAAAATAGGTTTAGATCAGCGCTTTACCACTATATACTACAACAAGCCCCAAATAAATATACAATATCTGTATAGAAATATATCATAAACAAATTAGAGGAGAGCAGGAGATATCTTTTACAACTATGACTAAAGAAGAGATAGAATTGATCATAAAAAGATAAAATAGAAAATTTCTATTATGTAAAAAAGTTTTCACACAATGTTAACTAGAATAAAAAGAAAAAAATGTTCATTTGGGGGGAAAATTCTCATCAAATTTCTTTGATAAAGGCCTGATGATATGCAAAATATATAGGGAATTTATGCATAAGATTGAGTTATTTCCAGTAAGATAAGTGGTCAAAATATATGAATAAATATTCTCAAAAGAAGAAATGCAAACTGTCACTGACCATTTGAAAGACGACTTCAAATCATCAGTCATTTTAAAAATGCAAAATAAAATAGCTCTGAGGTTTCACTTGTACCCCATCAAATTTGCAAAAAATGAACAAAGATTGCAATAGGGAGCTAGAATCAAGATGATGGAGTAACAGGAAGAAGTTCAGCCAACCTTTCCCCTTCCCATTTTCTCTGAGCAGATCTTGAAGATGCCCCAGGCCTCAGTGCAGTCCTGATTAGGAAATCCAGGTTGGGATAGTCCACTGAGGGACACAGTCTAGCCAGGAATGGCCATGTGGAGCATTCCAGCACAGAGGGGCCTAAGCTTGTGAAGGGCACAGGAATAGGTGCCCACTGGCATGTCTGTCACTCATTGCCACTTCTAGGTTATAGGTCCAAAGCAGACTGAGGAGGAGACCTGTGCCTAGGGGTGGCATTTCAGGGTGAGGAGTAGTGATGGGTCCTAGTGAAGCAAGCACCAGCAGCAGCAACAGCTATGTGACTTTGACCTCAGGAGGGGTTCCAGGTCTCGGGTCCAGCCTCTAGCCCACTCTGAAACCTTCAATAGAATAACCAGGGTAGGAATCCCAGACTAAAGTCCATTGGTCTGACAGTGACTGAGCCCAGCAGCAGTCTGCTGGAACTCCAAGCAGAAGCAAACCCACAGGCCTGTTGCTCAGACCCAAAGCAGGAAATTGTGAAGCTCAGACCAGGGGGATGGTGACCAGACTTTGCCCTAGAGAACATTACTTTGGGAGCCTCAGCTAATATCCTGGAGTCACAACAACATTCAATACTCCAAGAAAGCGGCAGCAGGACCAGTGAAGACATTCCCTCCAGATGTGTGCAGTCTGGCCCTACATCAGTTCTGACATCAGGAAGCAGGCTGGAAGAAAGAGCAAACAAAAAAAGAATTCCACCATAGAAAGTGATCGTAGTGACAAGGACATAAACCCAGAAGAAGAGGGTGAATCTAGGAACTGACATGGCCAGTGTGGAAGTTTGTTTTGCTTGATTTGATGTGTCTGTAACAGGGTTGGGGTGGGGTGAGATAGAAAGGAGAGAAGGTGAAGTTTTTTCTTCATTTTTTTTTCTTTTTTGGAAGGCAATTGGGGTTAAGTGACTTGCCCAAGGTCACATGGCTAGTTTTTTATGTTAAGTTAAGTGTCTGAGGCTGGATTTGAACTCAGGTCCTCCTGACTCCAGGACTGGTGCTCTGTTCACTGCACCATTTAGCCACCCCAAATGAAGTTTTTTCTAACAAAAAACATTTAAAGAAAAAAGGTGGCACCAATCAGTGTTGCAGAGCCTTTGGGGAAATAAGCAGATGAATGTACTCTTGGAGCTGGTACTGATGTAACTGTTCTGTAAAATACCTTAGAATTACGTAAGAAAAGTCATTGACTGTTCATTGTCCTTTGACCCATCTGTGCCACTAGTGGGCATATACCACAAGGAGATCATTGTCAAAAAGAAAGTTGCCATATATAGCAAATTATTCAGTGGAACTCAAGTATGCAACCATTGGTCACAACACAGCTGGACAAATTGTGTATATGAATGTTGTAAAGTATGCTTTTGCTGTGACGATGACAGACATAAGGAATTCAGAGGAATCAGTGGATCAAATTTATTAAGCTTCTACTATGTGTCAGGCACTAAGCTAGGCTCTAGGGCTACAGATAAGAAAAAGAAACAGTCCCTGCCCTCAAGGGGGTTGTTGGGAGGATCCAATGAGACAGAATTTGTAAAAACAATCATTCGGAGCCCTGATTTGTAGAGCTTGCTGAGTTCTGAGGGGTAAATGTTCATTCTGAAAATTTCATAGCCGACTGGAGCCATTGGCAGCTGGTTCCAACCCAGCCCTGGCTGCAGGGATCTGTGCGTGCCTCAGGAATTCTTTGATGTCAGCCAAGCCTTTATCCAAGTCACTGATTAGACAGAGGGCCAAGAGCAAGCACAGGGCGAGGGGGTGAGAGTCTCTCTGGACTCAGCCTGGGCACTCCACTGGGCAAAGGGCATCAGTGACCCAGAGGAGCATCCAGGCTGGGTAACCTGGAGAAGAGAAGACTGACCAAGGCGTGACAGCTGTGTTCAGGAGGCTGAAGGCAGGAGGAGTTGGCTCATGGGTAGGCCTGGAAGCACCTGGAGCACATCCAGCTTCCCCAGCTTTACCCAAGAGGTGGCGGGGTCCTCCTCTAGCACAGGTTGGCCGACCCTTCTCTGGCCAAGGGGCTTGGCTTAGGCTGAGTCTGACCAGATGGGCACCGAGGTCCTTTCCAGCGGGGAGTTATAATGTGATACTATTCTATTCCATCCACATGCTACCATTTGTTCAGCTATTCCCATTATTGAACATGGATTTGTTCCCAGATTTTTGCCATCACACCTAGCGTTGATGTGAAAAACTTTTTTTTGTTATTGGAAGATAGTTTGTGGAATGTCTGATCTAATGTGCTTGGCCCCTCCCCCCCCCCCCCCCAACATCTATTTGACTGATGAAAATAATGAAGCCCAGAGAAAAAACGTGATTTGTCCAGCTGGGGTTAGAAATGAGACCAAATCCCCTTCCTTCAGTGCGGTTCTAAGCAGTAATTACCCCCCACCTCACCTTTGTACCTTCCTGGCATTGGCCTGCTCTGTAGACACACACGCAGTACCGTGGTTTTCAGTGCTGTGCCTGACAATAGTAAGTGTTTAATACACGAGGGCTAGATTGATTTGGGATCTCAGTGAGGTGACTGTTTCTTCCAGTGATACCAATTACAGCCTACAGTCCCCACTGCTAGGGGCTTCCCTTGGGCTCTTAACATCAGGAGGAGACCAAGGAGTGGACAGGTTTGAATTGAAAATTGATATGATGTCCCCTTGCCCTTCGTCTCCCTCCTAGGTAATGGGCTGCTTAGGAAGAAGATCCTAGTGGCTGCCCCGCCTGGGGCCGAGCGGCCCAGCAAGGGCCAGGATGTGACAGTGCAGTTGAAGGTCTCCCTCGAGGAAGGAGGAGCACAGGTGGAAGAGGAGCCCAGCCTCACCTTCACCCTGGGAGACTGTGACTTCTTCCAGGTGCTGTGGAGCAGGGGAGAGGGGTGATGGTGCTCAGGGCCCTGAGCACAGAGAGCAAAGCCTGCGTCTTGGGGTGTGGGAGAACACGGCCTGGAGCTAGGAAGGCCAGAGCTCATGTTGGGCCAGTCATGTCACTTCTGTTTGCAGTAAAATGGAGATAACAACTACACCTACCTCTCCCATGGTTGTTGTGAGGGTCAAGAGATATTTGTATATCATCTTGCTTACCGCAGTGCCTGGCTCAGAGTAGGCCCTCCCCTGCCAATTGGTCACTCATCCTCTGGGATCTCCATCTCTTCTTTGTTTCTGAAGGCTTTGGATCTGAGTGTGCAGCTCATGAATGTGGGTGAAACGGCCCTGATCATCGCAGATGCCAAATATTGCTATGGATCTCATGGCAGGTGAGATGGAGTAAAGGGGGTCTGAGGATTGACTTGCTGGGATGGGAACTGGTGCCCAGAGAGCAGAGGATATGGAATCTAAAGAGCTGCAAGGGATTTTTAAATAGAGAATGTGAGGGCTGGGAGGACCCTTAGAACCCAGGATGTCAGAGCCGGGAGGGCCCTTAGAACCCAGGATGTCAGAGCCGGGAGGGCCCTTAGAACACAGAATGTCAGAGCTGGAAGGGGGCCCTCAGGACACACAGTGTCAGAGCAGGGAGGGCCCTTAGAACACAGAATGTCAGAGCTGGAAGGGGGCCCTTAGGACACACATTGTCAGAGCAGGGAGGGCCCTTAGAACACAAGATGTCAGAGCTGGGAGGGTTCTTAACAAACATCTAGTTTACTTAGCAGGTTGGATAACCAAAATTCAGAGAGGGCCAGCGTCCAATTCATATAGAGAATTAATGATAGAGGCCCTCTTGGGTGTCCTGCCTCCCTCTCCCATGCCAGGGGCTTCCTACCAGGACCTCCTGGGCAATACAGGGTTCCTGGCAGTATCTGGATAGCTTCTCAGCTGGGCGGGGCAGTTTCTCTCTGATGAACAACCAGGGTCACTGTTCATCTTGTTCCTGCCAAAAGTGTCCATGAGACCAGCAGCTCTGCCCTTCTGCTCCCTTATTCTTCCTCCCCTTTAATAACTGGGTGATAGAGGAAAGCTGATGCTGCCTGTCCCTCATCAGACAGTTGAGAGTCTCTGGAAGGACTTTCTTTTTGGCAGGGCAAGCTGCCCAATGAGCAAACACTTTCTTGGCCAGGAATCACTCAGTGTCCCAGCTAGAAGGTACCTCAGAGTGTCCTGGTCTCATCTTTTTCCAGATGAGGAAATCAAGGCCTGGGGAGGGAAAGTGAGTCACTTGGAGTCAGAGCTGGGGGTTAGGCAGGAGCTGGAAGACCGTCCTTCTCCTGCTTCCATTGGGGGAAGCTGTTAATGACCTCCCCTGGCTGGGTGGGGAGGTTGTATCAAGTGCCCTCTAATCAAGTGCTCGGGTTTCCTGGCCCCTGGGACCCCACAGGAGTCCTGCCATCCCTCCCAACTCAACCCTTCGCCTTGAGGTGGCTCTGCAGACAGCTGTGGATGGGCCTGACCTGGAGCTGCTGAGCGGACGAGAGCGAGTCGCCCTGGCCGACCACAAGCGGGAGTGTGGGAATGCCCACTACCAGAGGGCCGACTTTGTCCTGGCTGCCAACTCCTACGACTTGGCACTCAAGGTCATCAGTGCCAGCTCCAAAGGTGCTGTTGGGTTCTGTCCCTGCTTCCCCAAGGGACTGAGCATTCAGGGAGTTTCCATGTCTGTGGGGGTCTTCCTTACCTGGATCTTGGAGCCCTTGTGGTGATCCTAGTAGCACTCCCTCCCATTCCCACTACTGATACCCATCTATCTTGCCTTGGCCAAGGCTGGCCCTCTACCTCTTCAGGGGCTGGGGTGGGGTGAAGAGTCATGTCCCCTTACATTTCTTTGCACACCCATGCCAGTTGATGTGAGCCCAGAGGAGGAGGCAGAATTGTTGGAGCTGAAAGTGAAATGTCTGAACAACCTGGCTGCCTCACAGCTCAAGCTGGACCACTACAGTGCAGCCTTGAACTCCTGCAGCTTGGCACTCAGCCACCAGCCAGATAACATCAAGGCCCTGTTCCGGAAGGGCAAGGTGAGCCCAAGGTGCTTAGCAGATGCCTTGACTAGCCCCACCCCGAGTCAACCTCTAGCCTCCTCAGGGCAGCCCACAGGGCACACGGATCGCAACATTCTGTGTCCTTTGGAGCATGTACACAGTTATTATGGGACTGAGAGCCACAGACTAGGATATGTCAGGATTAGGAGGGCACTTAGAACATGGGATGTCAGAGCTGGGAAGGTCCTTAGAATAGAGAATGTCAGAGCTGGGAGGGTGATTAGAACATGGGATATCAGAGCTTGGAAGGTCCTTATAGAAAATCTCAAAGCTGGGAGGGCCCTTAGAACACAGAACCTTCGAACACAGAGAGTTAGAGCTGGGAGTGTCCTTAGGAATATAATCTAATTCCTTCATTTTACAGATGAGGAAACAGGTCCAGAGCTTTGTCTCCCTAGTGAAAGACTAGATTCCTTTGGGGAAGGGGAGGGCCAAAGAGCCAAAGCCCTTCCTTTCTCTAGCCTGAACAAGGCTTGGGGCCCAGTAGGTGGGGAGCTTCAATATGTCCTTGAGGACTGATCAATCCTACCCTGCCCTCCTTCAGGTGCTGGCACAGCAAGGTGAGTATGCTGAGGCCATCCCCATTCTGAGAGCCGCCCTCAAACTGGAACCTTCCAACAAGGTAAGTTCCTAAGCATTTTGGAGAGGGACAGGAAGAGGTGGGAGGCAGGGGTGTGCCTCAGGAGACCTGGAGATGCCCCTTCTTCCAGCCTTCTCCATAGCCTCTGCCTGGCGTCAGGGGGAAGAGGGGTTCTAGGCCCTGGCTGGGGCTGCCTTGGAGGTGGCGTTTCCCTTTCCCCAGCCCAGGCCAGGGACCAGCAGGTCTCCCAGGGTTCAGTCCGATGAGTCCTGAGGTGTTCTGACAGTCTATGATCCTGAGAGTGGACTCTTACCCCCAGGGCTAGCCATTCTTTGGGGACTGGGCCAGGTCCCCTGCCCTTCCTTCTTTGCCCCATCTTGTGGGAGGCACTGGGCAGTGGCAGAAGGAGTTCCACAGGTGAAGTTAGGGGACCTGAGTTTGGATCGTGCCTTTGCTACTTGCTTCTGTGACTGTGGGCACATCACTTGTCCTCTCTGGGCCTTGTAAAGGTTCCTCTTGGCTTAGTGAATCTGCTCAGCAGGCTGGAGCTCAGGGGGAGCCCTTGTCCTTCTGCACTAGACTGTGTCCAAAGGAAATCATCCCTGAGCCTTCTGCTGTGCCCCTCTACTGCCTGGGGCCTTGCCCTTTTGTCCAGGATGCAGAATGCTGTCCTGTCCAGCTACGGGGGCATGGCTGGGGTGAGTGCCCCTGGGCCTCCTTGGCCAGGCACTACCTGCTCTCTGTGCCTGCCGCGCCTCGGACCAGGACCCAGGAGTCTGCAGTCAGTCCTGCAAAGACCCATCGGCACCAGTTGTCTTATCAGGAAAGAAGCTCCGTAGTTGTTAGAACAGTGCAGTGCAATGATAGGAGGGAGGGAGTTGCAGCCAGAGCACCAGGGTTTGGATCTGGCCTCTGCCACCTGCTTCCAGAGTGACTCTGGTCAGATCAGGTTGTCTCCTGTCTCCGTGTGGTGCCTCATACCTCAAACTCGTGTAGAAGCAGATCCCACACATTACCTTTATCTATGTTGGATTATGTTTTAATTTATCTTGTTAAACATTCTCTATTATATTTCAATCTGATTCAGAACAAACTTGAGAGTCCAAGAGGCTGACTTTGCTACCTCTGCCTTGGAACACAGAATGTCAAAAGTAGGAGGGCCCTTGGAACACAGGATGTCAGAGCTTAAAGGGCCCTTAGAACATGGAATGTCAGAGCTGGGAGGTCCTTAGAACACAGGATATCAGAGCTGGAAGGGCCTTAGAACCCAGGATGTCAGAGCTGGAGGGGCCCTTAGAACATGGAATGTCAGCTGGGGAGGTCCTTAGAACCCAGGATGTCACAGTTGGAAGAGCCCTTAGAACATGGAATGTCAGAGCTGGGAGGTCCTTAGAACACAGGATGTCAGAGCTGGAAGGGCCCTTAGAACATGGCATGTCAGAGCTGGGGTGGGGGGGCCTTAGAACCCAGGATGTCAGAGCTGGAAGGGCCCTTATAACATGGATTGTCAGAGCTGAGAGGTCCTTAGAACACAGGATGTCAGAGCTGGGATGGCCTTAGAACCCAGGATATCAGAGCTGGGAGGGCTCTTAGAACACAGGATGTCAGAGTTGGAAGGGCCCTTATAACATGGAATGTCAGAGATTGGGGGGGGGCCTTAGAACACAGGATGTCAGAGCTGGGAGGGCCCTTAGAACATGGAATGTCAGAGCTGGGAGGTCCTTAGAACACAGGATGTCAGAGCTGGGAGGGCCTTAGAACACAGGATGTCAGAGCTGGGAGGGCCTTAGAACCCAGGATGTCAGGGCTGGGAGGGCCCTCAGGACTCATAGAGTCAGAGCTGCCAGAGACCTTTGAACAGTTTAAGTCTCATCCTTCACTTTACAGGAAATGAAACTGGTCCAAGTAGTCTCGTCTTAGTTCTTTTTTTTTCCAGGGCTCTCAGGACTAAGGAGATATTTGGGGGACTCAGGGGGAGGCAAAGTAGCTTTCCTCAGGTTCTCTCCTGCCCTTCCTGCCCCAGTCTTCCACCTGCTTACTCTTTGTCTCATCCTGAGTGCCCTAGTCCCATCCTAGTTGGGCCCCAGACTCCCAAGCCTTAGCTTCCCTGGGGAGAGGGGAGATTTCCTCTTTTCTTTTCCCCCATTTACTTTACCTCCTCCTGGAAATCCAGAAGCACTTTTCCCCTTATTCTGACCCTCACAGATTTTACTGGTGCACCCATTGTTTATTATGCCAAAGGGGAGTGGTCCATGAGGCAACAGGAGGCATCTGGGGTGTAATTGAGCCAAGTCAGGACATTTGTCTTGTCCTTAGTTGTTTCTTAGGAAGCCAGTAACTAGCTCCCAAATCCCCATTTCCCATTACTGACAGACTGAGGCCCTGAAAGGGACTCCCTTACTGCTTCTCCAGAGGCTTTGGGATCTGCTTCCTCCCTGCCCATCTCCCTCCCCAACATTCCTTGGGGTGGTCCTCTCAGTCTCTCCTCTGTTACCCTTACAGACTATTCATTCAGAGCTCTCAAAACTGGTGAAAAAGCATGCTGCCCAGAGGCACACAGAGACTGCCATGTACAAGAAGATGCTTGGCACTGCTGGTGCCAGCGGACTGCCTGTTAAGAGCCCTGCCAAGGGCCCTCGGGTAAGGGACCTCTCCCAGTGTTTAGCCTCTGGTCTGGCTAGACCTTGAAAGGAAGGTGAGGGGCTTCTTGGTGCTATTGGCAAGCACTGACCTCTGTGGAAGTGCCAGGGGGTGGGGCCACACCAGCTGGATTTCAGTAGCTCTGCCAGCTCCGAGACAAGTCACTGGTTGGCATCACAGTCATAGAATTTTAGGACTTGAAGGGACTTTAATTTGTCAGCAGGAGAACCCAGACTGTCAGAGTTGGGGGAGGGGCCTTAGAACGGATTATTAGAGCTAGGTATGACTCTTTAATGGAGAGGGAGCTTTGGAACCAGCTGCGATCATCTCAAATCAGAGCTAGGAGGCTTCGGTTGGGGACAGGACTTATCAGAGGTCACCTGACAAGTTAATGACACAGTTGGAACCCAGATCTCTTGCCCCTGGGCAGAGGATCTCTGAGCTCACTTCCATTTGTAGAATTCTTTGCCTTTGTTCCCACCCTGAGGTAGACAGTAAAGGCAGGCTTGAGGGGGAAAACCTTTCTTGGGAGTTTTTAGGGGAAATCTTAGGACAGAGTGAAGTCCACCCCTGGCCCTGTAGGTCCCCACCCCTCAGCACCCATAGAGAGCTTCCTTTGTGACTGACATTCTTTGGGGCTGTGAAGAAAGGGAAAAACTGGAGTGTGTCCCTCCAGCCCCCTCAGGGAGCTTTTCTTTTAGTCAAAAAGGCAGGGCACATATATAGAAAAAGCAGATCATACTTCGAGAGATGTTCCCAGGTCCCAAATGACAACTGCCCGGTACAGAGGGGCCCAGAGGAGCCTAATGTTCCCAGTGGTCTGGGGTAGTCATGAGAGGCTTTGTGGAAGAGGTGAGCTTGGAGTGGCCCCCTAAGGACAGGGGGAAAGGGGAAAGAGGCATGTCAAGTAGGAGAGAGCGTGAACAGATTCCTGGAAGAGGACATGAGGATGTGGATGTTCTGGGGACTGGGTGGCGAGCAGCTTGGTTGGGGAAGGTGGAGCAGTGAGCTGGGCCCGGCCATGCAGGCCTTGGATGCTAGGCCACGGATTTTGGCCTTTTCCTTCTCACTCAGAGGTCATGGCCAGGTCCTGGGCCATCAGTGGGACTGGGGACGGACTTGGGGAGATGGTGGGTCACTCAGGGCAGGGAGGGGATGAGCAGCACCTAAACATTTTCCTTTCCCTTTGTTGTTTTTTTCCTACAGTCCATTCCATGGAAGTGGCTCTTTGGGGCAACTGCTGTAGCCCTTGGGGGTGTGGCTCTGTCTGTGGTCATTGCTGCCAGAAACTGAAAGCCTGAGCAGATGGATGCTGCCTACTGCCTGCCTGGGCTCCCCTGTACCTTCCAGCCCCAGGCCTGCATCTTCCCTGTCCCTTTCCTGTCCCAAAGCCCGACACGCCCCAGCTCATACACCGCCTGGGTGGTGACCTAGAATTAGGTCAGTCCCCATGAATGAATGAAGAGTATGGACCACCTAGTCAGGGGGCACCTGTCCCCCTCCTTCTTCAGTCCTCCCCACCAGAGCTGGGCAGATACCTGGGGGCCTGATCTGTCTGGTAAGGGCCAGCTAAAAGATCTCATGTAGCCCCAGTGGGCAAGGGGATGGTAGACCAATGGAAGTATGTCATAGGCACCACAGCACCAGCCCAGCTCTCCCAAGAATGTTGTGATGGAGATTGTGGGGATGGGCCTTAGAAGTGGGTATTTTCACATTGCCCACAAGGAAGAGGAACTGCGAGTATGCTCAGACCCTGGTCCGTTGGCCAGGCCTGGAGCCCTTGAGCTGGTTTATGCCCTGAAAGTCCCCTGATGGGAACCCCAAGGCCCAGTGCATACCCAAAGCACTTTCAGCCCCACCCTGGAAGGATTTTCCCTCCTTCCCTAGGCTCAAGCTCAGGATTGCCTGGCATGGGGCTGGGGCACATCTGTGGACAGGGAATTGGCTTATTAAGTGGGAGGAGAATGTGCCCCCTTGCCTTGGCAGAAGCATCTTTGTGTGCCCACTCCCTTTGCCCAATCCACGCTGCCCCCTGCCTTCAGTGAGCGCAGCCCTCTTCTCACCCCCCACGTTTGAGTTTACTGGACCTAGGTATGGAATCTCCTGTTGTCTGATGGGAAAGCCTAGGAAATAAAGTGCCCAACCTGGTCTATTTGCCTGGGGCCCTCAGCTTCTTCTGCCGGCTCTGGGAAGGGGGTGTGAGTGTTCCTTTGTGTATGTAGGTGTAGGTGTGTGTCTCTCTCTGCATATGTGTGTCTAATCTGTGTGCCTACCTACATGCATGCATGCACACAGTCTTTATGTGTGAACATGTCTGCACTGTGCATGTTTGCATGTGTCTGCTGGTGTGTGCATGTTTGTGTGTTCCTTTGCCTCTGTGTGTGTGTGTGTGTGTGTGTGTGTGTGTGTGTGTGTGTGTGTGGTGGAGGGGGCCAGGGAGTAGGCTAAACTGACTTAACCTGCTATTAGATTCTCTCCTCTTAGGACATCCCACCCCCAGCCCCAGGTTTCTTGATCCCATTAGAATGGGCCCAATTCAGGCTGCCTCCCAGCAATCCAAACAGCCAGTATGACCTAAAGCCTCCTCACCTCTAGTCTCCCTCCTTCTGCTCCACTCTGCAGACCATCACCCTCCTCCCTTTCTCCTAGAGAAGCTCACAAGTTGCACTGACTTAACCCAAATCCTGTTACCAGCTCAACTACAGCACATGGATAAATGCATCCCCAAGGGAGCTCCCTGGGTAGGGGAGAAAGAACCATAACTGGGAAAACAGAAGGCTGGACTCTTCTACTAATGAACTCTGAACCTGGGAGTCATTTACTTCCTTCTTTGGGCTTTAATTGCCTCTCTGTTACCTGAATGGATTGAACCAGGTGATCTCTAAGGGTCTGACCTGGTGTTCCAAGGCCCTCCCAGCTCTGACCTTCTGGGTTCTAAGGTTTCTCCCAGATCTGACCTTCTGAGTTCTAAGGTTTCTCCCAACTCTGACAGTCTGTGTTCTGACCTCCCAGTTCTGATATTCTGTGTGATAAAATTCCAACTCTGATCTTCTGGGTTCTAAGGTTTTTCCCAGATCTGACCTTCTGGGTTCTAAGAGTCCTCCCAATTCCGACATGTTCTGTTCTAAGAGCCCTCCCGGCTCCTTCCCTACTCTGACATTGTGTCCTAAGGACCCTCTCACTCTGACCTGTATTCTAAGGTTCCTCCCATCTCTGATAGTTTGTGTTCAACAGTTCCTCCTCCTAGCTTTGACCTTCTGGGTTCTAAGAGCCCTCCCAATTCTGACATTCCCTGTTCTAAAAGCCCTCAGAGCCCTGACATTCTGTGTTCTAAGGGCCCTCCCAGTTCTTAGCTCTGACATTCTGTGTTCTAAGGGCCCTCCTGTCACTGACATTTTCTATCTAAGGTTCCCCCCAGTTCTGACATTTTGTGTTCTAAGGGCCCTCCCAGCTCTGACTTTCTGGGTTCTAAGGTTCCCTCCCATCTCTGACTGTGACCCTGGGCAGGTTACCTCTCTTGGCCTTAGTTTGCTCATCTGTAAAATGGACATAATAATAAGCTCCTCCTTTCCAGGGTTGTTGTGAGGAACAAATGAGTAACTTGCTATCTTAGGTATATGTCTTAAGGACCAAGACCCCCAGCTCTGGCATTCCTGTTGTGAGCACCCTTCTAGGCCAGACATTCTTCTGGCCCTTCCTGCCCTGACATTCTCTGCTTTTTCCTCTCATCATTGGCATTCCATGTTTCGAACTGGTGATAGTCACTCTTGAGTGGGTAACATAGCCCAGGCTTGTTTGTGAAGCATTTTCCTCACCTTCAGCCTTTGTGGGTCTTCTTGTTCCCAGTTGACAGCAGAGGAGGCTGAGGCTTGGAGAGGGGAGAGCCAGAAGTCGCAGAAGTCACATGGCCCACAGCTTCCCCAGAGCTGAGCCCGGATCCCACTGGGCTGCTCTTTCTTCTCCCAAAGGACCAAATTATGGGATTTTGTGCAGGAAGGGGCCTTAGAGATCATCAGTTCCAACCCCCTCATTTCTTGGAGAGTGGGTGCTTTTTTGGCTCCATGACAGGCAGGTGTGAGAGACTTTGGGGAGTGGGGTGGGGGAGGGAAGGAAGGGCTTGTCAGTGCCTTCTAAGTTGGCAGTGCTCAGAATCTAGGAGGATGAGTCACTTCCCTGGGAGCTAATGCCCCCGTTCTTACCCTAGGGCCCAGGGCCAGGGCCTCCCTGGGCCATCCCCTGGACTCTCCCTCCTCCTGGCAGCTGCTCCAGGGACTGTCCCACATCCCCTTTCTGGTCTGGACCTCAAACCCATCTGTAATCCTGGTACAGCTTCGTGGAACAGGATCTGAGTATTTGAGATGAGATCGGTCTCTGTCTTCTCCCCCCCATTTCTGGTTTGCTTTGGGGGCCTATCCTTCAGTCCTTTATGGGATTGTCTCCTTCCCCCCTTTCTGTTCCCAAAGCAAGGACTACCCTCAACCTCTGGTTCCCTCCTTCCTATCCCAGCACTTAGGGGAAATTGGGCTGGTGTTTCTAGCTGGGCTGATCCTATCTATACAGGGTCCCCTGACTGGCTTCCCCAGTCACCTCCTCCACCTCTTCCCCCCTCCCCTTGCTTCCTGTCAACACCACTTCCCTCCTTCCCTGAAACAGCTCCCTGGGCTGACTTGGCCTGCTGACTAATCTCTACTCCACCCCAGCTGTGTTGGCCACTAGGAGTTTCCTGGAAGGGACTTTAGGGGCCCAGGGCCCAGGGCTGTGGGACCCCAGGGAGGTACCAGACCCTGGGCTTGGCTATTTCCTTGAAAGCACCCAGCGCCCAGGGGAGTCGTCATAAACAGCTTATAAATATAAGTATAGCACTATAGGGTTTTGAAAGCATTTTTTTTAATAATTACTAGTTGATAGATGAGGCAACCAAGTCTAAGAGAGGATAAGGAAAGTCCACGTTCACATAGCCTGAGTCAGAGATGGATCTCTCACCCAGATCTGGTTTGATTTCTGGCTCTTCAGACCCTAGGTCCAGCACTTCAACCTGCTGATCTGGCTGGGGAATCCCTAGAGGGGCTTGTGGGCACCAGTCGAGCTTCCGATGGGGGTTAAGGGACTAGGGTGTGGTTTCTTAATTCAGAGCTCTGTCCTTGTTACAGCCCAGAGGAATGGTGGGCTGGAGGGTGGCTGTGTGACAGTTCCTAGCCTGAAAGAGGAAAGGTCCCAGGGGACCCAGGCCAGATGTGGGTGGCCAAGAACATAGGGTTGGGAAGCCAAGAATGGTAGGGGCCTAAAGGCACTGCACCACTGTGCCTCTATCCCAAGCCTCCCACCAGGGTCTGTTTGTCTCCTGTCGAGTCCAAATTGATCTCCATCTTTGATTACATCTTTAATCTCTACCACATTCCCTTGCTTTCATCTTGCTCATGCCCAGGGAAGAGATGGCATCCAGAAACTTTAATCTGCTTTACTCATGTGCCTCAGGAGGCCCAGGAAGCCAGTTTGGATCTTCTTTATTCTTTGGACCACCAGTTGCTGGATGGGAATCTGTATCCCTGGGGGGTTTAGCCAAGAGGAAGGTCTCTGAGTAGTTCCTTCATTTGTGATCCTTGGCCCATTTCTGGTGAATTGCTGGTGCCGAAAGTCCAAGGGGCTGCCTGTGTTTGTGACTATCAATGTGAGCATGGCAGTATGTCACTAAGGATGCACCCTGAGAGTGTCAAAGGTTGGCACTGTACCACTGGGCATGTGGCCATCCACTAAGGGCAGGTGCCCAGTTAACATCATCGGAGTGTTTACTTACAGGGAGTGCATGATGGGACCAGTGAAGATAATGGGGGCATAACCAGCTCAAACCTATTCGGAGGATGACAGAGGGAGCCTTTACTCTACTCCAGGGAGTCTAGGTTAGGGGGTGCTGAGCTGGTGACCCCCAGTGGTCTGAGAGCAGCAGCAAGGAGGCCAAGGAAAAGGAGGTAAGGGGAAACAGTGAAAGAGCTGGGGGCAGAGACACTCTGACTCCCCCACATTCCAGAGGCCTTGGGGTTTGATTTTGTTTTTATTCTACCTCAGACTGAGGGCAAATCACTTACCGTCCCTCAGCTGTAAAATGGGCATAACAAAAGCACCTACCTCACAAGATTGTTGTGAGAGTCAAATGAGATCATATATGTGAAGTTTAAAGTGCTATATACACACTAGTTATTGTAGAGTACACACATGTGCGTGTGTATATAAACATTTGTTGATCATGTCTATACATATCATTTGTATATAACAAGGATCCCCTACAAATATTAGTGATGTTTATGTAGTATATGACATAACATTTTAGTACATAGAAACATAGCTTGCATGTTTAATATATAACTAAATCCATTGCACATAAATATTTATATACTATAATTTATATCTATTATGTACATATTTATAGGAGCCTGAAAAATGGTTTTCTTTCACCTTGGCTAGTATCTGAAGTCCCAGGTAGATCCTGGAGGAATTAGGAAAGGCTTTTCCAAACTTAACCAACTTAGGCCACTTGACCTCTTGCTAAGCATTTGAACCTAGACTGACTTTTTCTGAGAGGTAGTGTGGAACCAGAATGGAGGAGTCAAGAGATCTGGTTCTACTGGCTTCTCTACTGGCAAATCTCCTTCTCTGGGCTTCAGTGACTCAGTAAAGGGCTAGACTAGGGAGTGAGAGCACTAGCGTTTTAGAAAAAGATAGGTACCAAGTCTCTTCTCTGATCTATCCTTCACAGAAGCTGCCTTTCCTGAAGGCACAATGCTGGCCACTGATCAGTCGATGATCAGCTCTGAACTCATCCAGGCTCCCCAGGGCCTGGGAGAAAATACTAATGCCACAGTCTGGCATCTGCAGCCCTCCCTCTGGCTCTAACCTACCTTTCCAGATTTATCTCATGACATTTTTTTTCACATTCTAGGTTTTAACCAAATTAGATCAAATGAAATAAGTGTATAATTGAAAGCCCTATATAAGTATTTGTTAAATATAATTATTATCCCAATTGACTGATTCCTTGCTCTTCCCATGAGGTCTCTGGCCTCTGTACAATTACATGTGCCACACACAAGCCCTTCCATCCTCACTTCTTCAGCCTCCAGTATCCTCTAGCTGAAGCCTTTCCAGATCTCCCTCTCACATAAAAGGGCTCCCTTCTTTCTCAAATCCTCCTTGGCCCTTACCACATTCTGCCTTTGTTCTTTGGGTATCTGTTCCTGCATCCATGCTGTCTTCTCTGTGCCTCTGGCAGATAGAACGTAGGCCTGGGTTGGCTTGGGTCTTGGATCTTTATATTCCCAGATTCTAACAGAGGGCTCTGAATACAGGTGCATCCCAGGCAGTGTTGGACGGGAGCAATCCTGGTGCTTACTAACTTTGAGCTTGGCCATTCACACCCTCTAGGCACCCCCTTGCTGTTCCAGTCTGTGATGCTATACTCTTAGCAAGGGATTAATAAATAACTTTGTTGAATGAATTGTGTGAGTGTGAATTTGGAGACCCAGATGTTCCCCTTGCAGATGACTTGGCTATTACAGCTCCCTCCCTCTACCCTGGTTGATCTATGAAGGGTAAATGGGTTGTTCTCCCAGTAAAGGTGAAGACTGATTTCCTTTCTCTCTTGCTTTGGTAAGGGTGGACACACTCTTCTAATTTTCTTGGAGGTGGCTGCCTGACACACAGAAGTAAAGGGCCTGTGGACTCATCCAGCCCTCTGATCTTAGAGACTGAAGCCCCAAACAGGAAAATGAAGTTTGTGCAGTTACAGTAGTTACTGGAAGGACTGGGACTTGAACCCAGGACTCCTGACTTTCAGGTTCTTTCCATTCCTCATCTCCATCTTCCCCTGGCCATGTTTCTCTTGGCCTCTGGAATCTTGTCTCCCAACTGGTGCTTTATTTTACCCATAGTGCTCTGTCTGTAGTCCTCTGGTCTTGCTGTCTCCCCCTACTATGTGTTAGGCACTGTACTAGTGTTGGGAATAAAATGACAAACATGAAATGGGTCCCTGTTCTCAGAGATTTTAAACCTTCCTAGGCTCTGGGCCAATGGGAATTTGAACAGGTGAGCAAGATGGTTTTTCTCCTCTGTTCCTGTCTTAGTATGTGCACATTGCAGATACTTGATAATTTTTTTTTAATTGAATTACTGACTTGGCCTAAATTCCACTTAGAAATCTTTGTGCAGTTGAGAAGGCTGGCCTGGGTTCTGGCTGTGGCTCTCTGCACTCCACAGATTGCCATTCTAACAAAAAGCTTTTATTGGTTACCCTTACAGAAAATGAAGTCTGTACCTTCTTCGAAAGGCCACCGACGTTCCCTTTAAATCAGAGTTATGATGTAGGGGAGGTTCTTAGAACTGTTAGAAACCTCAAGATGCTTTAAGCAGGGAAGGTAAGGCCAAGGTCAAGCAGCTAGAGAGGAAGGAAGATGGTGTTTTCCCACCCCTAACACACACTGTACACTATCCCCTAAAAGGACCTAGTGTATTTTCTCCAGAACATTTCCTTAGCCAGGGTGGGCAACCTGCCTTGGACTCTGCCTCCATCCTTTTTTTCTCTCTCTTTGCTATCCATGTGTCTTTATTTATTTCATGTACATACTCTGTAGCAGCAAGCACCCCAGCGTCCCTAGGGTGGCTTCCACCACAGATTCTTGGATCTGCTTTTATAAAGGAAAGCAACTCAAAATGGGTTAACAAGCTTACTTTAATCGGTCAAACATATATCGTTTACCTCGTTCAGGGGAAAAAGGTCAGCACCCCGAACTTCAAAGTATACAGGCAGAATTATCAAGACAGAAACAGAGCAAGTAGACAGCTTTCCAAACTGTCCAACCATTACATCCATACCAAATCAACATCTGGGTTTTTCAAAGCTGGGGGCAGGGGGAGGCTCTGGACAACGGCTTCCCAGAATCCAGATCAAATCACAGAACACTTTCTCAAAGTGGGCCCCAAAACAAAGCTACACATCAAGGCTTATATAGCCTTCTCCTGGCTCAGAGAATGTAACAACCTTATTGACCCACTGGCCAATCAAAAAGTATCTACTGAAAAACAAGCCTCCCACCCCAGGCTTCAGGTGCACTTTAGCCTAGGGGCAGGGAAGATCTGCCAAATTTACATTCCCATTACAGTACATACTCTAATAGAAAAAGTGCTAGATTTAAAGTTAGAAAACCTGCGTTTTGTTCATTTGTACTTCAGTGACCACAGGCAAATCACTTCCCTCTCTGGTCTTTATTTTCTTCATCTGTAAAATAAGAAGTAGCATGGGATAGTGGAGGACTTGGTTTTAGGAAGACTTGAATTCGAATCCTACCTCAGACACTGACTGGCTGTGTGCTTTTGTGTAAGTCACACAAGTCACTCAACCTCTTAGTTTAATCATCTGTAAAAAAAAGGTTTAACTGAAAACACAAATTACCTTAGACAGAACTATTTGTCAGAAATTACTGGGAAAATTGGAAAGCAGCCTGGCAGAAAATAGGGTTACACCAACATCTTATACCATGAATAATCTCAAAATGGATGTGACTTGAATATTAAAGGTTATACCATTAAAAAAAAATACAGGGGCAGCTAAGTGGCGCAGTGAATAGAGCACTGGCCCTGGAGTCAGGAGGACCTGAGTTCAAATTTGACCTCAGACACTTAACACTTACTAGCCATATGACCTTGAGCAAGTCACTTCACTCCAATTGCCCTGCCCTCCCCCCTCCAAAAACAAAGCAAGAAAAAAACACAGAGAATCAGATCAGGTACCTTTCACAGCTATCACTACACAGTCAATTGTTAATCAAATGAGAGTCAGAGACAATTATAAAAGATAATTTTGATTACATGAAATCGAAAAGCATTTGCATGAACAAAATTAATGCAAGTAGGAAAAGAAGGGAAGGGATGAACTGAGGAAAAATCTTTGTATTAAATATCTCCCATAAGGGCCTGATAGCTATTTAGGCAAGTAGCAGAAATATAGTAAGACCCAAATGGATATGTAGTCAAAGGATGTGGACAAACACTTCTCAAAAGAATTTCAAACTATCAACTTTGTTGTTCAGTTGTGCTTAACTCTTCATGACCCCAGTTGAGGTTTTCTTGGCAAAGATACTAGAGTGGTTTACCATTTCCTTCTCTAGTTCATTTTACAGATAAGAAAACTGAGGCAAACAGGGTTAAATGACTTGCCCAGGGTCACATAGTAAGTATCTGAGGGCAGATATCAACTCAGGAAGATGAGGCTTTCTTACTTTGGGCCAACTGGCTGTCCAAAACTATCAACAACTGTTCTTCAAATCACTGAAAGAAATGCAAATCAAAATTAACCCAGATGGCTGGAGGGTGGAGCAACAAATTCCTTTGAAGTTTTCCTTCATAGGGGGCTCATAACTTTCTAGATAATTCTCCATTTTTCCTCAGCTGTTTTGCTTGGTTCAACTCCTGAGAACCATATACACTGCTTCTCCCCTTTCCCTCTGCCTGCCCCTCTTCAAGAGCTTCCTTTTCAGCTCTCTTCTCCCATTAGAGTGTAAACCCCTTGAAGGCAGAGACCGGTTTCCTTTTTCTGATGTGTATGCCCAGCCCTTAGCAATATGACTGTCACAAACCAGGAGCTTAATAAATGTTTATTGAACTGATGAGAGGGAAATCAATGATCTCTAGAGCCCTCTCTAAATCAATCCTAGGATCTTAAGGCTTTTGTGAACTCTGGCAGAACGAAGTCAGCTGGAATGAGGAAAACAACATCTTTGGTGACTACTGCTATGTAAACAGGAAGAACCAAGTCAACAACAAAACAATTGCTTGATGTGATAATGACCGAGCTTGAGAAGATAAGAGGTGCTCAGCAGAGGTGGAAGATTATGGATGTGGAGCTTGCCACAAAATGTCAGATTTTTACCTGGTGCTGCTCAGTTCTGCTGTTGATTTTCTTTGGTTATTTGTTGTTATAAAGGATGAGTCTCTGGGAGGGGGTGGGAAGGGAGGCATTGGGAAGTGTGGGTTATGGAGAAACCAAAGATATCAATAAAATTTATTTTAAATAAATGGGGGGGTCAATTACCCCTAAAGTCCTTTCTAGTTCTGATTCTGGGATCCTGTAACTCATTGAACTCTAAAGTCCCTTCCTAAACTCAAATTCTCTGTTCTTTCCTTTGATCCTGTTGTCTGACCCTTTCTTGAGAGCTTTTGTTAGTCAATAAATATTCATTAAGCACCTACTGGGTACCAGGCTCAGTGCCAAGTGCTGGGGATTACAAATACAAATAAAAAAAACCACCTCCCCCCCCCAAAGCAGTTTACCAGGAGTTTACACATAAGGAAGCAGAAAAGCAGAAAAGTGGGGGGAGTGAAAGGGGAGGGAAAGCACCCAGCAGGTATTTCACGGAGAAGTCCAAAAGCAGTATAGATGGGAAATGGGGTGAAGACTGTGTGAAGCTCCTTTCTAGAAGAGAAACGTCGTAATTCGGGGCCCTGGTCTCCATCCAGATGGTCCTATCAGAGGGGGCAGATGAGCATTTTGTGATCAGCATTGGGCATGCCAAGAAAGGCAAAAGACTGAGTGCCCTGGAGGAGTGGACAGTCCAATAGAGAGAAAAGTTCACATGCCAACAGCTACACACAAACAAGCTATATAAAGTGTCAGCAGGAAATCCACAGTGAAAGACCCCTTTAAGAGGGGTTGGAAGACGATTCCTGTAGGTGGGGTTTTAAAGAGCATGAGAAGGAAGTATGGAATCCAGGAGGTAGAGATGAGGAGGGAGAGCATTCCAGGCATGGGACATAGCCAGAGGAAATGTCCTGAGCCCAATGATGGAGGGTCTTGTTCTGGGTACCTCAAGAAGGTCGGTGTCGTTCAATGGTAGAGTGTGTGTGTATGCATATGTATGTATCTGTGTATGTTTGTGTATCTGTGTGTGTGTGCATGGGTGGGTGGGGCAGGTAGGGTATAAAAAGATGGGAAAGGAGGCCCTAGGTTATGAAGTGCTTTGGATGCCAAACAGAGGATTTTGTGTTTGATGCTGGAAGGGCTGGAGGAGATGGGATAGAATGGTATTGCTTATGCTGATAGGGAAGTTAGCCTTGGCAGGGAGTGCCAGACCACCTCTTCATGTGAGACAATGGTCAATGAAGAGATGGCACAAGGCATTTGAGTGGTGTGATAAGGAAGAAGGGAGAAGAGGGGGCTCACGGATGAGGCAAAGTTCTCAGCTGAGACAGTTGGGAGGTTCGAGGAGAGATGGCAAGGTTTGGAAGAGTGAGTTGATTAGTACAGTAGAATTACTGTAATGTAATGCCAAGGAAAGGCAACTTCCCAAGGTTCAAAATACCAGCATAGTTGCTCTCCATTTTACTCAGTGACAAACCAAGAACAGAGAAGATCAAAACATGACATCATTCAAAATACAGCATTTACTAAGTGTGATTAAATAATCTCCAAGTACTACCCCACCCCAGGACCTTCCAATCATTCAACCAATTACAAAGTCCCTGTTCTAAATACTACTCCACCCCTAGGCTGTACCTTCATTTAGTCCACCACAAAGTCCCTCTTCTCAAATGGAGATTAGTTTCCAAACATAAGTAAAGCACCTTCATTTGTTCAATCACAGAGCACAAAAAGGTCAAAAGTTCCCCACCCCTGGATCACAATTGAATCTACCCCAGAGTTACATGAAGTTTAAGCACAGCACTTAATACCCAAATGGAGGGCTTAGCAAGGCCACAAGATACATTGCCAGTCTCTTCATTAATTCATCCTCTGTCTGCAGAACAATCCTAGAACCCCTGAAAACATTAGCAAAACCCTCTCCCAGGATTTCTGTAAACATACAACAAGAAAATCCTTCTTCAGGGCTTCTGAACCAACAGAAAGGTTCCCAGACCCCTGCAACAACAGCACTGTCCTTCACCAGTGGACAGCATTCACTCTGTCTGCAGGACAGTCTCCAGACCCCTGCAACAACAGCACTGTCCTTCACCAGTGGACAGTATTCACTCTCTGTCTGCAGGACAGTCTCAGGAGCTCTTAGCCAACAGCCAGGTCCTAGAGGACTTCTTCAACAACAGGACTGTCTTTCCCCAGTGGACAAATCTGGCAAAACAACATCAAAACAGACAGACAAAGTACCAGCAAAACAGCCATATCTCCTCAGTCCTTGGCAGCTCAGGGGGCAGGTCTCAAAAGTCCAGGGCAATTCAAAGTGGCCCCCAGCAATTCTCTCAGTCTCTCTCTGCCTCCACGAGGTGCTGCTTCCAAAAAGTCACTCTGCCTCCCTCTTGTGTCTCTCCAAATCTACGTCACCAGCTCCTCCCAGTTCAGGACTCTCTTTTCACATCAACAAGTCCATCCCACAGGTGGGATTAACAAGCTCTGGGTTTTAACACAATCAATTTGAAAACCAAGCCAATACAGGGGAATCTTTATATTGCCATTACTATCACAATTACCTAACGGCAGTAAGGGCCATTTGAGGTTGTGTAAATTTGTAGTGGATCCAGACAGAGTGATTGTGTGATTTTCTCTTCCTGTTGTCTCTTGGTTACCAAATGTTATGGCCTCATTATGAACTCATTGATATCCCAACAGGGCCTCACCCAAGGGCCACATTTCTATGCCCATCCCAGAGTGACCCACCTATCTCTCTGACAGTTTATGCTCATTGGTGATAACACACTCCCTCCCTCCCTCCCCTCCTCTCCACTCTCAGGGCCCCATCAATGAAGATGTTCATTTTTATCTAACGGATAAACAGCCAAGTACACATTCCTCTGTCTGGCATTCAAGGCCCTCTATAACCTGGCACCATCCTGTCTTCTCTTCTTGTTATTCCCCTTCTCTTACTCTGTATTATGGCCCTACCACACAATTCCTCCCTGCTGGCCCCTCCTGCCTTCTCCTCCATCATCATGCCTGGGGTCCTCCTGCCCCATTTCTCTCTGCTCAGTCCATTTTCTGTGCTTCAAATGCCTTTCTTCTGTTTACCTGTTGAATTCTTATTCATCCTTTTGAGCTCATCTCAAATTCCATTTCTTCTAGGCTTCTTCCCCAGTTCCAGGTCATTAATGAACTCCCTTGGACTTCATGTAAACATAATATAATGTTGTCTATTGTTACATGTGTTGGTGGAGTAGCCTCTGATTTGTCCGTGAGCTTTTCAAGAGCAAGGGATCATGAGTTATCTTAACTTTGTCTCTCACCTAGTACAGGGCACTCGCTGCACACAGTAGATGATGAATAGTTTTGTGGATGGAAGGAATGAATCAGCAGTATAAAGTCTTAGCTCTACCCCTGACTCATTGGGTTACCTTGGGCAAATCACTTCTTCCTTTCTGGGTCTGAGGGTTAGGTTTGAATAACAACCCTCAGAGACTCCTTCCCTTTCTAAATCCTGTGATCTTATTTTATAGATTAGAAAACTGAGGGTGAATGAATGATAAAGCAGTTAGTTACTGAATCCTTGCTATGGCCAAAGTACTGGGGATACAGAGGGAGAAGCAATAGTCCCAGTATACAAAAAAACTCCCATCCTAATAGAGCAATGACTTCTTAACCTGGGATCCACAGATTCTCAGGGGCTCTGTGGTTAGATTTCAGGCAGGAGTTCACCAACTGGGATGGGAAAAAAAATCACAACCTTTTTTTTTTTATTAACTTCAAACTAAAATCTGGTATTTCCTTCATATTTTTTTTTTTACTTTTGCTTTTTGGAGGGTTAAGCAATAGGAGTTAAGTGACTTGCCCAAGGTCACATGGCTAGTGAGTGTTGAGTGTCTGAGGTCACATTTGAACTCAGGTCCTCCCTGACTCCAGGGTAGGTGCTCTATGCACTCCACCACCTAGCCACCCTCTTTCACAATTTTAAAACATTCTGAGAAATGGTCTCTAGGCTTTCCCAGACTGCCAGAGGAGCTGGCCACACAGAAAAGTCAGAAGCCTTTGTCAGTGAGGGAGAAGAAATAGAGAGCAGCTCCATTCACCCAAGTTTGCAAAATAGGAGCCAGCCTGTGTTCTACACTCTCCCTAATCTCCTCTATCCAGGCAGTTGCCAGTTTTTGCTGATTCTGATTCCCCCACACCTCTAGGGGAGATCCAGCCAGTTTACACTCGGATCACTTTTTGCTTATACCAGAGGTATCCAGCTCTGTCAGTAACTTTCCTCAAGTCACTAGTCAGTCAACAAACATTTAATAAGCGCTTCCTAGGGCAGACACAGCCCCTGTCTTCACGGCGCTTCCATTCCAAAGGGGAAGCCGAGAGACACTTGAACAGGATTCCTCCTGGGGTCCGCAATAGCTCCGGCCCCGCAGGAGGCCCGGCAAGCAAGGTTCTCCTGGGCCCGCCCCCTCCTCCCCTCCCTTCCCGGCTGTCAGAATGCTCCGCCCCCTTCCCCTGCTGCCTCCTCCCCTCCACGAGCTGTGTAGCCCAGCCAAAGACCTCGGCGCCCGCCGTGCCTCCTGAATAATGAATCACGCTGCCCCCGGGAAGGGGCGGGGCCGAGGCGAGGCGGCTACGACGCAGGCGCACGGCCCGGCCCGGGGGAGAGGGTCGCAAGATGGCGGCGCTGAAGGAAGCTCGGGGCTACGGGCTGTCTTGCGGGCGGGTGAGCGACGGCAACAAGGTGTCTGTCTTCCACGTGAAGCTTACCGACAGCGCTCTAAGGGCCTTCGAGAGCTACCGCGGCGGCCAGGTGAGGGCTCCGGCTCGGGGCACCGGCATTCCCTTGGGTCCTGTCCTCCCCTTCTCTGGGCTCCGCTCTCCCGGGCTCCCCGCGCCCCGGAGCGCCTCAGCTGGACTGAGCGTAGCCGGGCGCGCGCGGGGGCCGAGGCGCCGCGGGGCCCCTTTCTCTCTACCCCCTCGCCCCGCGCTGGGCAGTAGCGCCAGCGCGCGCCGGGTCCCGCTCCCCCCGCCCCCCAGCCAGGCGGGCGCCCCTTCCGGGCCCCCGTAGTCTCGGGGCTGCCCCCCTCCCCCCCTTTCCCTGCGGTGCTGTCCGGGCTGATCGAGTCCTGCCTGGAGGAGGCAAGCAGGTGATCTTCTTTCCCATCCCCGCCGTAATGGCTATCCGTGAAGTTTCCTCTCCCATCTCCGCTCAGTTTTTGGAAGCTGCCGCGGCATCGGGGGTGCCCCTTTGGACCCCGCCTGGACCCCTTGGCTGCGTGGTTCCTTGTCTGCGTGGCTCTCCCCCCCCCCCCCCAGGCTCGACTACTAGAGGCCACAGGTTTTCCTGGCCCCCGGGGTTTGTCCTGCTCCCTCCTGAAGATTTTGGGGTTCTGTCTTTACTGGCCAGTGTCCGTCACCCTTGGAGCTCTCCTGATTCCCCAGATTAGCTCAGCTGGGACAGTGTGGTTGGAGGGAGGGGCCTCCCCTTCCTCCGTGTTTCTAACCCCACTTTCAGCCATATGTTTTTCAGGGATCTGGCACTTGAGGGCTGCAGTGCCCGGTTGAGCAGAGGTGGGGTGCGTGTGGGTGGGGTCAGTGGGGTTTGTGGATCGTTTCTCTCCCTTTCTATCGAATCCAGTTCTCATCTTTGTTGTGGTCCCCCCAAGATTCATAGGTGAAGGGGTCCATTTTCCTCTTGGTTGCTTTCAGAGTACCTCTTGCTCCCCCTTTTAGAGGTTTAGGGGATGTTTCATTAAGGGAATCCGGGTGGGTGCTAGCTTACCTTTGGATTGTCCTAAAACCCAGGTCACCAGTCCCTGCGTTTTGTTGACCCAACTTTCCATCCCTGTGTATTTATTTGTTCTTCCTTTCTAAAAGTCCTTCACTTAAAAGACCAGAAACCCTCTTCTCTGTATTCCCAGATTGTCAGGGACATTTTCTACTTCTACCCAGAATTTGATGCAAGGTAGAGAATGCTGTGGATTGGGCTTCAGGTTGTTTTTAGGCTCATTAAGTAGGCCTTTTTGTGTTTGTGCCTCCCTCCCTCCAGTAGAAATTCACAGGGTTAATTCTGTACCTCCCTTCCACCCCCACCTTCCTTCCTAGGGAATTTCAGGTTCTTCACTGGGGAAGGCCAGGTAGGCTTTGGCTTCCAGGGGTCCCATGCCTTTCAGGAAGAAAGGTGTAGGAATAGAGTATGTTCTCCCAAATTCTTAGCTGGGATTCCTGCCTTCCTTCCTACCTTCTCTTTCAGGGTACCTCACAGATATAAGAGGGGTTTGGCTGCCTGTCCACAAAGGGCATACTTAGCTTTTGCCTTTGGGGTGATGGTGGAGGGGGTGGGGAGAGTGTGAGTAGAGACTAACTAGGAAGGAATGCTGCTTTCTTTCCTGCTGGAGACTTGTTTAGCACCATCAGGTAAGCTGGGAAATTTCATTGCCCTTATTTGTGCTGCCTTCCTTCCTCCAACTGTCTGCTAGTTCCCTCCCCCCCCCTTCCTTGGGAAGCAGGTTTTTGCCCCACTAAATGGTTCTTCAGAATGACAGCAGGCCACTCTGTAGATGAGGTGTCGAAATTTTATCTGTGCTGGTGGTGTCCTAGGTAGTTTTAGCTAGTCAGCAATTGAGGCAACTTTCCTAGAAACAACTGTAGAGAATTCATTACTGATGTAAATAAAACTGTGGACTTAGTACCCTGTGAGGCTTCTTAAGGGCTCTGTGGCCTTGTGAAACTAGGAAGTCCTAACTTTTTCTAACACATTATACATCATTCTTAACCTGACTGTACGGGTGAGGCTGCTGCCTGGCCACCTAACCTGTTTCACTCATCAGAAATGGCCAGCTTGTATATATACCATATGTTGTCATGCTACTATTTTTAATTTAGGGTGTGGGTTACATCCCATAACTTAAGTTGGATCATTTTAATCGGAGGGTTAAGGTAATTGCAGTCTTTTAGGTTTATCATATTGTATCACAACTTTATTTAAATATGTTTATAAGCTTTGTGTCAGTGGTCACTAGGGTCAAAAATGGTTTTGAAGTTTTCTTTAAAATACTCATTTTGCCTAAAGTGATTCTGTGTAATAGGTTGTGTTGAATTTGTTGTTGTTGTTGTTGGTTTTTGGAGGGGGGAAGGCTGGGCAGTTGGGGTTAAGTGACTTGCCCAAGGTCACAGGGCTAGTAAGTGTTAAGTGTCTGAGGCTGGATTTGAACTCAGGTCCTCCTGATTCCAGGGCTGGTGCTCTATTCACTGTGCAACCTAGCTGCCCCAGGTTGTGTTGAATTTTGAATTTATTTTATTTTATTCCTTAGATGAAATTTATTTGGGGTTTAAAAAAATATTATCTTTTATATTACTCACTTCCCAATTACTCTTTTCCCCCTTCTCGTACAATTAAGCAGTGTGAATAAACATATTGGCCTTGCCTGATAACTTAACCCTTATTCTTTTCTTATAGTGTACAGACTTTTTCTGCCAAGAGGAGGCAAACCTCATCATCAGTCTTCTGAAGTTTTGATTGAGCACTGTCTTTTAGTCCAAACTTGAATTCAGCATTCTCCCAGAAATTGTAGCATTTGTTTTTTAAAACATTTTTTGGACATGTTTTGTCTTTACATCACTTTCATTTTCAGAAATGTCTAAAAGATTAAAAAAAAGTAGCTTGACAGAACTTGACAGTTCATCAGCTAATCTGACATCAGTGTCATGTATTGTATGTGATACTTCATAGTCCCTGACCACTGCAGATAGGGGAGGGAAATATTCTTAATTTTATACTTTCTCTGGTATAAAAGATGATGGTGAGCCCTCCCACAGAATTCAGTTCAGCAAACATTCAGTAATCAGGAAAGAAGGAAACAAATATTATTATTGTTATTCTTTTTGCTTTTTGGAGGGCAATTGGGGTTAAAAGTAGTGACTTGCCCAAGGTCACAGGGCTAGTTTTTGTGTGTGTGTGTTAAGTGTCTGAGGCCAGACTTGAACTCAGGTCCTCCTGACTCCAGGGCCGGTGCTCTATTCACTATGCCACCTAAGCCGTGAAACAAACATTATCAAGCACCTATTATGTGCTAGGGACTGGTGTAAGTGCAGATATTACAGATATTATTTTATTCTGGCCTCACAACATCCTTGGAAGGGATGTACTATTATTATGACCATTTTACAGATTAGGAAACTGAGGCAGAAAAGTTAACTGACTTGCCCAGGGACACAGCTAGTAAAGGATCTGAATCCAAATTTGCATTTAGTCTTCCTGACTTCAGGCCCAGCACTGTATCCACTGGGTGATTTATCTGCTTTGAAGCTTTTTTTTTCTTAGGAAAAAAGAAAAAGTAAAGCTCATGTTCTACCCACAAGTTTACAGTCAAGTACGGAAGATCACATTTATACAACTAAATGAAAAGTTGTAATATTAGAACTTGATATTGGATATTGATCTAAATGAAGAGAAATTTAGGGGTGGAGAAATCTGTACCTTGCATATAGTAGACCCTTAATTGATATCGAATTGAGTTTGTTGTGATATCTTTTCTTTTTAAGAGCATTCAGAGAATGCTGCCTTTGGGAGGGTGCCATCTAAGCTTGGGCTTTAGAAAATGTCATTTACTAGTGGTTGTAGGTAAAATGATTTGGAAAAAAGACTTGAAGACTTGACTTATGTAACCAGTAACAGTTATTAAAAACAACACATATAGGACTATAAACAAAATCTAGCAGTTAGAGGGGCTTGGTCTTCAGGTTCTCCAAAACAAAAGGAAAGCCAGGAAATAATTTACTTGTTAGGGTAAGCCTTTTTTTTTTTTTTTTTTAAATTGGCATGTATGAGAGGGGGATACATGTCCTTTGAATTTAATTTTAAAATATTTTTGTTGTTATGAATTTAAATCTTAACCATTTGAAAAGCAAGTAGAAATTCTATACTTAAAAAGTCTGGCGTCTGCACTGCTTTTTTGCTGTGGCAGAGTGCAATGGATGGAGCCCTGTGGAAAGATAAGCATGTAAGTTGCTGGCTGTGGAGTCCTTTGCTTGATTCTCTGTGTACTCGAGTTGTCAGTCAGTCATTGGATAGTTCCTATAGACATCACTACCAACTGTAGATATGTGTTTTTTCTTATCAGGCAATTACAGGGATGATAATCTATAAAGGGTTCTTCAGTTCAAGGCCCATTTTAAATGTTGCCTCCTCTGTGAAGCCTTTTCTGTTTACCTCAGTGAGAAAAGGTCTGTCTTCCTAGTCTTACCTGCATTAGGTAACCATCTATATCTCTCTCATGGCACAATCCTGCCCTAGCTTGTGGTTATTTGTATACCTCTTTTTAAGAAAAGAGGACCCTGTATTCTGGTTAAGATGGGGCAGTTACCAGTTTCCTGCCTGGAGTGGTTTCTTTACAAGTCTTTCTCCCTTACTAGATTTTAAGCACCTTGAGGACTGTGTTAATTCAACTTTGTATTTCCCCCTCCCTAACAAAACCAAACTAAAAAAAAAAAACAAAACAAACCAAAAACCAGCTGATGTGTTACCCATAAAAGGCGCTCAGTAAATATTTGTTGAATGAATGTTCTAGGAATTAGCTTGGTTAGTGGTTTCAGAGTCTGATCTGTTCTCCTAAAGTGTGTGGGCCTGCTGCATAAGTCAGCCAGGGCACAGGCAGGGAAATCCTAAATTAGCTTCCATTTGTCTCCCACTCATTGATGCCCCAGTAAGCTTGCTTAGCGTTTTTGTTCTTCTTTGTCGCACATTATTATGCATACCTTTTACCTTATGAATGTTGTTGCCAATAAAATGAGAGACTAAGCCTAGCAGTGATGGTGCAGTCCAGTTTTTACTTCCTGAGTACTCTTGACTTGTAAAGTTGAGTGTGCCCCCTACTTTTTTAGATGATTGATGTTTTTTGAGCCATAGTGTATGGAGGCTTCAGATGCATCTGTGGAAATCTATACTATAGAGCTATTCCATCCTCTGGTGGTTTCCCACTTAAGTTGGAGCATGCAGTCCTGTTGACATAGCAAATTTTACAAGTTTCAGGTTCTCTCAATTATAGAAATCATCCATTTTTATTTTTGTTCTTTAAGATCAAGGAATGTAGCTGAAGGGCGTGTGTTAATGACTACATCCTGTTTCTTAATGCTTTAGTGGAATGATTTATTTGATTTGCGTACTTCATCATTGGTGATTGCCATCCCTTCACCCCTGAGGAGAGAGTCTTCATAAGGTGCTGTGGTTCTAGTACCATTTGGTGACTAACTCCTCTGGTGATGAACTTATGGACCTGGCTTGTCTTCTGATGACAGACACAGATGTTTGTCTGTGGATACTCACAGTCTTTCTAACTTGTATGGGACCTTCCCAAGTTTATATTTTGTTGACATGACCTTTAAGAACTCAGAATCCACTCCATGCCATGCTGAGACATTGGCAGAAGACTGAAGTGGAAGATGTTTCTTGAAATCAAGAAAGACGTCCAGTATATTGGTTAGATTCCCTGTGGGAAACTTTTGGGATAGCATTAAGGCATAGTTGGGTTTCGGTCTTCACAGTTGAACAGAACTGCATATTGATTGAAATACAACTCATATTTGTTCAGTGTTTTCAGTTCTTTCCACTTGACTTCTATGTGCAAGTATTATCCTCATTTCACAGAGTAAGAAACTGAGACAAGGCTAGAAGATCATGTTGCTAGAAAGTGGAGGAATCCAGACTTCAACCCCGGATGCTTCAGTTTAGTCTTCTTTCTACTGCACCTTATTTTCTCTTTGAATTTAACTGATATTTTCCAATTATTTGGTAAAAGGACATTGTTTTCCAGTTTAGATATCCCAGACCATTCTGAAAACTGACTATGTGTTTCAGAGTGGGTATTTTAAAGCAATGTATTGTAGTCATGTAGTGGATTAAATACCTGCAAGTTCTGGGTCCAGTGGTTTCAGGAAGGTGAGCCTCCTGTGAGAGAGAAATACTGATTAAGCCATTGTGATCCCAGAGGGGAGTTTGCAGCAGAGTTTATTATTTAGGTACTTGTGTGTAATCAGCTCTCTGTGAGCTTTCTTTCTTTTTTTGATTCATTAGGACTGTAATAGTTCATTGTTCTTGAAGCAATTTTGATATCACTATAGATTGTGACATTGGTGAATAATTCTTTGGAGGTAGAGCAAGCTAGTTTGGACATTCAGAGAACAAGTATCTTCTGTGTTATCTGCTGCTTTTTCCCTTTGAATTCAGTGGCATCAGAAAGTGCAGAAAATACTTAATTCCTAAAATTCAGTTCCATTGGGGCATCTAGGTGGTGCAGTGAATAGAACTCCGGCCCTGGAGTTAGGAGGGCCTGAGTTCAAATCCAGCCTCAGACATCTAACACAAAACTAGTCATGTGACCTTGGGCAAGCCACTTAACCCCAATTGCCTTACTTTCTCCCATCCAAAAAGAAAAAAAAAGAATGTTTGAGACTATTGTCCTTCCATTTTAAAAAGCGAATATTATTTCTGCCATATCCTAATATAATTAAAATTTGCATAAGTTATTGATGTCTTCTTTGAAAACTGTGTGACTATAATTTACACCTAAAGTGATTTATGGTTACATTGAGAGTAAACCACCAGTCACAAAGGAACATTTAAAAAAAAATGTGTATATATTTTGTTTGGTGGCCTGCCAGTGCAATTAAGAGTTTGATTATTTTGTCATTTTACCTTAAAAATGATCTGGTATCCAGATAAATACTCTAGAGTGTCTGCTTCTTTACTGAATAAAAACATTGGAGAAACCTTGTGTCTTAAATGGTGTGGAGCGCACTTTGCTCTGATGCTAATTATATCTTAAATGGCTTGCCCCATCTCTAGCCAAGTTGAAATTTAGCTTGCCATTGACCGATTTCATACAGGTCATCATCATAATGGGTAGCTCATTTCAAGCACTTTTGAAAGAATAGTGCTTTTCTTTTCAAAAAAGTTCATGAAAATTTTCAGTTTGTAAAGATAGGAAAGGTATGAGCAACTTGTAAACATGCTTTCAATAGTTACAATTCTAATTTCTATAGTGTTTTAAGCTTTACAGAGCACTTCCCTCACAACAGCCTTATGAGGTAGGTGATGTAAGTATTATTATCCCCATTTTACAGATGAGGAAATTGTGGCTCTTGAAGGTGTATAGATTGACAGGTTGCATGACTAACAGGAGATGGAATCTCAAACCTGGATCTTCTGACTCCCAGTCCAGTGCTGTTCTTCTCTTCCTTGTTTGTGGGGGAGGAGGAGTTTGTGCTACCATTGAGTTTGTTTTAATAGGAGAAGCAATGTGACGTGATTAAAAGACTAATCCAAAAACCTGGAACTCCAGTCCCAGCTCTGGCCACGTGAGCTTGGTCAGATCAGTTTATTTATGCCTTTGAAAAGTGGTGGTTATAGGGCTTATCCTCTGTCTCACAGGGCTGTTGTGAAGAAACACTTTGTTAAGCTAGAAAGCACGATATAAATGTGAACTGTTATTAAAGAATCCTTCATTCAGCAAACATTTATATGCCCTCTATGCATTGGGTGCAGGAAAGATGGAATTTATATAAGACCCAGTCTCTTCCATGATGAAAGTTGAAGTCTAGTTAGGAGTATAAAATAAATGCCCAGATACTTTTCAGCCACATTCCTTGATAAGGGTGTTAAGAAGTTACCCAGGTGTGGTATGGGAGACTGCATTTTAAACACCAGATCCCATGTGCACCCAAACTTATTTGTTAGAGTAGAAGGTCTTAGCCTTTTTTTGTGTGCTGGCTTCTTTGACCATCTTGTGAAAGCTGTGGACCTACACTTCTCAGAATCATGTTTTTAAATGCATCAGATACAAAACATAGGATTACGAAGGAAACTAATTCTATTGGAAATACAGTTATCAAAAAATTTTTTAAAACCGAGTTCATTCAGGAGTGGAGAACTTGTGGACTTAAGGCCACATGTGGCCCTCTAGGTCCTCAACTGTGGCCCTTTGACAGAAGCCAAACTTTGAAGAACACATCTCCTTAATAAAAAGATTTGTTGTGTAAAACTTGTACCCAGTCAAAAGGCAGCACCCAGGGATCTAGAAGGCCACATGTTTCCTACCCCTGTAATAGTAGAATTTCTCCCTTTACCCAGCTACCACTGTGTTGGAGGGAAGAGATGAACAGGAATATCCAATAGTTCAGAAAATTTACTTTAAAATCTCTACTGTTGGTGCACATTTGTAAAAGGAGAAGGAAAAAAGATTTTATGCGTCATTGTAATATCAATTTGTGCCAGCTAATCCATGGGAGAGATACATTTTGGCTAGCTTTCTGGTTCTGCTAGCTAATCAGACACAAGAGGAAACAAGGAGAACCCAGCTGAGCAAGCCCAGGTAAAGCTTCAATTCACACCGGCTGCTCAGTCTGGCCAGAGCTAGATCCAGAGGACTGTTAAGAGATCTTTTGGTAGGTGTGTTCATATTCATGGGGGCCAGGTTGAAATAACAACCGCTGTTAAGCTGTGGGTTTTAATTTTTTATTCAGTTTTACTTTTTCCAGTAGCCAGTAGAATGAATACAGATTTTTAAAATGAACATTGAATTAAGCTATGACATTTAGAGTCATAGACTCTTAATGAGTTGGGAATAACCTTGGAGGTATTCTAGTCTAGCCTCAACTTGAAGCATAAATCTTCTCTACAACATAGCTGACATTTTACATAGCTTTTAAGTATTTACAGAAAGCTTTATCTTATTTGCTCCTCATAATAGTGTCATTTGATCCTCAGAACAACCCTGTTAGGGTAGGTACACGAATTTTAATGTGATTTTATAGATAAGAAAACTGAAGCCCAAGAGGTTAAGTGATGGGTCACATAACTAGTAATTTTGGGAAATGGGATTAGACTTCAGATATCTACTTACTCCAAGTTCAGCTCTTTGCATCATTCTGTATTTCCTTTCCTTGACGGTATGATTATTGAACCTCTACTTTGAAATGAGCAGTGATTGGGAAATTAATAAAATAAGCAGCTTGTTTTATTGTTGGACAGTTCTGATTATTATGAATTTCCTTCTCAGGTGCCTTATCTTCATTTTTGTGGCTCTTGTTCATTGTTTCTGGTTCTTACCTTTGAGATCAGAGTAAAAAGTTGCTTTCTTTCTTCTCTGTGACTATGCCAGAGGTGTTTGAAGACAGAGTTCATATTCTTGGATCTGGAGGTTCTCTCTGCCTGGTCCCCCCTCCCCCTTTCTCCAACAGGCTGAGCATCACCAATTCTTTTAACTGATCAATTTATAGCATGATTCCCAACACCCTCTATAAGTCATCCTTTTCTGAATAAAATACTTTGTCCATATCCCTTCCAAAATGAGCCTAGAACTGAACATACCTGCCCTGGTCCCTGGTACCCATTTGGAGTATTTGTGAACATCTTAATTATGGTTGATTTTAGAATAACATTTTGTTTTGTTAAAATCTTTGGAGACAGACAACTTTGTTTTAATCCTCAGATTAAGTATTAAATTAATGCATAGATTTCTCCAAGAAAATTTTGGGAAGACCCTCTGACAATACAGTGTATGATACTTTTTTTTTCAGAAGAGAAATACTTTTCTGTTAGTGACTATTTTGTTCTGAGGCACTGCAAACCTGTTGGGCCTCATATATCATTTCAGAGCACGGTGACTACTTCAATTCAGTGATACTCTGGTCTGTTAAAGAGCCTTATTATGGGACTTCAGATTTAATGTAAGTCAAGTTGTATTTCTGAAATATAATAAATAATAATTTTGTCTCACTTCAGGTGTCATATTCTTTGTAAGAGCTTTTCTTGGTCTGTTCCAGTTGTTACCATTTCCTTCCCCCAAATTTAATTTTTATTTATTTATTTTTTTATATGATCTCCCTTCAGTGGAAGATAAGTTCCCTGAGGGTGAGGAATTTTTTTTTTTTGGTGTCACTAGCACCTAGCACAGTCTCTGACACTTAAGAAGAAGATACTTAATAAATGCTTTTTGTGAGAGAATTGAAGAGCCTTGAGCCGGGAATCAGCTCTTACTTTTCATTCTGATCCTTCTGCTAAATTTTTGTGTGACTCCGGCAAGAACTCCCAGATCGAGGAGAAAATACTGTAAGTAGGCCGAAAGAAAGAATTCAACCGCGGGACTACAGTTAGGATCATATCGGGTTTAACAGCTACCACTATTAGGAAGCAGAGGACTTGGAATATAGTCTATTTTAAACATAATCTATTTTTTTTTCAGTCTTTTGACTTTGTTGATTTCTTGATTTCTCTTAGAATCATTTGGCCATTTTGGTCTTTAAGGAGTTATTTTTAGAAATGTTTTGTACCCTTTTATAAAGGTATTATTACTTCTTTTCATAACTCTTATTTCTCTTCCCATTTTTTCCTTTACTACTCTTATTTGGTTTAAATTTATTTTTTTGCTCCCTTTTTGGGGACTACTTTAACTGTTCTAAGAGAATTCTTGTTGTGCTTGTGTCCAATCTACATTTTTCTTTGAGAGACTTTGCTTGTAGCTATTCTCAAAAATTGTCTTATTCTGTGTTTGTGTCTTGAGCTTCTCTGTCACTGTAGCAGCTCTTTTTGGTTGGATTATTTTTTTTTATTGGTTCACACAGTCTTTCAGCCTCCCTCTTGCTTTTGGACTTTATGTTAGTGTTGGGTTTTGCTCAGTTCTAGGGGATAACGTCTAGCTTGAGCTTCTGTCATTTTGTGATCTCCTGTTTCCACAGCTCTGTCTGAATGGCAAGTCCCTCCCCAAAATGGTAACTTCAGGAGGAACTCACTAGTGAGAGAAGGTAGCTGAGGCATGGGTGATGAGGTCTGAAGAGTCAGAAGTAGAGCCAGGAGAATAATGAAATACACACTTATTAAGTATCTGAGGCAGTATTTGAACTCTGGTTTTCCTGATTCCAAGTCCAACACTCTTTGCATTATACCACCTTGCTGCCATACTAGAGTTATGAAATGTATTTCCATAAGAAATTCTAATACTTTCTGGTATTTTTCCAGATAATAAACTTCATGAAATAGAAAATCACATTCTAATAAGCAAAATTATTTATTATTGCACATTTTTAATGTATATATTACTTAACAGACACTGATTGGACCTCTGTGACATGAAAAGATAGATTCTGGCCTTGCCTTTGTGAATCTGGTAGGGGATTTGACATATACAAAATAGTGCATTATTAGTGTGGAGAAGTGCAGGCAAAATACTAAGTGATGTTTCAGGTAGAAAATACCATTACTTGGATGGGTCAGGGAAGACTATATGGAGGAGATAATATTTGAATTGGTATTTTTAAAAAGTTTCAGCAAGAGATGTTGATGGGATGAGTGAGTGCAGTCTAGCCTGGGGATGAAGATGAGTTAAAGGAAAGAGGTGAGGAAGAACAACTTTCCTGAAGGGTGGTTGAGTAAGATGCAACGAGGGCCCAGGGTCAGAATGTGGGGGTCATTGAAGGCCAGGAAGAAGTGCTTGGATTTTATTTTGAGCTTGAGGGACTCACTGGAGAGTTGTGATGTAGAGAAGTGACAAACCTAGATCTATGTATAAATGGAGGATAAAGCTGATAGATTATGAAAGATGTACTGTGGCCCTTCATACATAGTATTTTATGGGTACAAAATTCTTGAGTTACATTTTCTCTTTTGAGCCTCATGATTAGCTTATAAGAGATAGGTTTTAGTCCTTTTTCCTTCTGACACCAGCTGTTACTCCAATAGCTAGGTAGCACAGTGGATAGAATTCTGGTCCTGGAGTCAGGAAAACCTGAGTTTCAAATGTGACCTCAACACTTCCCAGCTGTGTGACTCTGGGCAAGTCACTTGACCTTTGTCTGCCAAAATTTCCTCAACTATAAAATGGGCATAATAATAGCACCTCTCTCCTAGGGTTGTTTTGCAAGATCAATTATTGAGAAGGCAAGCAATTTGATATACATGTGCAGTCATGCAAAACATATATCCATATTAGTCATGTTGTAAAAGAAAATACAGACCAAAAAAACAACAAGAAAAATAAAGTAAAAAAAAGTATGCTTCAATCTGTGGTCAAACTCCATCAGTTCTTTCTTTAGAGATGGATAGCATTTTTCATCATAAGTCCTTCAGAATTGTCTTGCTGAGAATAGCTGAGTCTTCCACAGTTTGTCATTGGTACAATATTGTTACTGTATATGATATCCTCCTGGTTCTGCTCATTTCAGTTTTCATCAGCTCATGCAAATCTTCCCAGGATTTTCTGAGAGCATCCTGTTCATCTTTTCTTATAGCACAATAATAGTATTCCATCACAACCATATACCACAGCTTGTTCAGCCATTCCCTAATGGATTGACATCCCTTCAATTTCCAATTCTTTACCACCACAAAAAGAGCTAATTTAAATATTTTGTATAGATAGCACCTTTTCCTTTTTCTTTGATCTCTTTGTGATACAGACCTAGTGGTGGTAATGCAGAAACTAATTTTCTTTTTGCTTTTTTGGAGGGGTACTGGTAGGGCAATTGGGGTTAAGTGACTTGCCTAAAGTCACAAGGCTAGTTTTGTGTTAAATGTCCAAGGCCAAATTTGAACTCAGGTCCTTCTGACTCCAGGGCCAGTGCTCTATACACTGTGTCACCTAGCTGCCCCCAGAACTAATTTTTTAAGATGCATTTGTGTCACCTTTGCCTTGGACAAGTACCTTGTAACTGTTTATGGTGCAGGAGGTTACTTGGGCTTTTTGAGCATCTAAATTTCCTGTATAAAGCAGTGAATGTTCTTGCCTCCTCATTGGTGTCTTGTTCTTCTCTTCCTTTTGCTGACTCGAGCAGTGTTATGTGATCTCTGCTGGCCTTTCCTCTGAGGGTAGGGAGTAATTTCCTTTTGAAATGTCACTCCATTTTGGAGGATGGGGATCAGTATGGATTTCTATCCCATCCTTCTGCTGAGACCTGATATTACTCTGGAGTGGAGTCTGACACCACAGTTTTTATACAAATGGAGTTGTTCTTTCTTTCCAGGTTTGCTCAGTGACTTTCCTTTTTGGCTTTTGGAGGAAAAATTCTGGCTGTAAGAGGAATTTCTCTAATTGTTAAATGTCTCTGTCTTCCTTTCATGTCCATAAAGCTCCAGTTGCTTAGCCTATGCTTTTGAATTTCTGCTCTAGTTTGTAGGAATTTGGAAATGATGAGATTGTTACTACCTAAAGTAGTTTACCCATTTCCATACTAAGAGCAAATGTACTTTCTGGTGAGAAGAAATTGTTGTTTGTTTTTTCTTATGAGTTCTGCTTGGAAAAGTAGGTTCTAAGAAATTTCAATAGCCAACAAGTCAGCCAGCAAGTGTTTATCTATTTTTTAAAATTATAATTTATTTTTGTTTAGTCAGCAAAAATCCACCATTGTTTGTATGGCATTGTTTGTAATTTTAAATTTTCATTTTTAATTATTTTGTGGTAGGTTTTTTTTTCCTCCATTTACCTTGTTGTAGACACTGTGAATATATTCTTGGCTGTGCTTCATTCTATATTGTATTCTTGCCTGTGCTTTATTCTGTATCAGTTCATGTAGTTGCCATGATTCTTTGTATTCATTATGCTCATAATCTCTTATGACACAGTATTTGATTACATTTATGTACCACAATCCGTCTAGACATTCTCCAATTTATGGGCAGCTACTTTGTTTTTAGTTATTTGCTATGACAAAAAGTGCTGCTGGGAATATTTTGGTGTATCTTGATAGAACCTTTCTTTTTTGTCATTGGCTTCCTTGGAGTATATGCCAAGCAGTAGACTCTCTGGGTAAAAGGATATGGACATTTTAGTCACATTTTTTTTGCATAATTGCAAATTTCTTTTTACAGTGTACTAGTTGTACCAGTTCTCAATTCCACCAGCAATGCATTAATGTTCTTAACTTTATAATCCCTCCAACATTGACTATTAACATCTTTGCTGCTTTGCTGGGTATGAATTGGAAGCCTAGGGTTGTTTTGATTTACATTTCTCTTATAAGGTATTTGGACATTTTTCATGTGATTATTAATAAATAATTTGCAGTTCTTCCCTTAAGAACTCAGAGGATTTTATGTTTGATCCTGGAAGTAATAGGGAGTCACTTTATTGAGCAAGAGGGGTGGTGTGGTCAGACTAGTGCTTTAGGAAAATATTCTTGTTTTGACGAAAAAATTTAACAAAATGTGGCAGTCTTTGCGTTGGAAGAGCATTGGATTTGGAATCAGAAAGATAAGAGTTTGAAGTCATGGCCCCTTTAACTTTGTAACCTTGTATAAAGTGCTTTACCTTTCTGAATCTGTATTTTTAATTTCCAGATGGAAACAATCATCTCTGCTTTGCTTCCTTAAGGGGAGTTTGTGAAGATCCGAATAAATAATGAATGCTAGCCTCTTTTGACTATAGCATCTACATTAAGTGTATCAAGAACAGCCATACTGTGATTGCTGACTCTTGACATTTATTAGCTGCATGACACTAAGAAGTAATTTCTCTTTTGCAGGCCTCAGTTTATGTTTCTGTAAAATGGGGTTACTAAGGAAAGGTTTGTAAAATTTGAGTGCTAAATGAAAACGAATTATTATTAATTGAAACAATACAAACAAATGCACAGTGTTTTCAGAAAAACTGCTATGTAAAAGCTACTAAGTTAGAAGCCTTTGGTTCATTTACAGAAAAATTTGGTAGAGTTCGTTTAAGTATCTCCCAAATGCATTTTAAAATGTGATTCAGTTTACAGAAATTCCATTTATATAGAATCATATATTTAGAGCTTAGAGGTCATCTCTTGAAAACACTGAGGTTCAGAGTTTATAACTTGCCTGAGGTGATAGAAGTAGCAGAAGTAGTCTGTGACTTGAATATTTACTTTTCTGTATTGATCAGCCTCTTCGAAGAAGTGCATCTGTCATGTCAAATGAGTCAAAAAATCTGTCCAGTAGGACCCCAGGGGAGGTCCCTGGGAGCACAAAGTAGGTACAGCCCAACTTAGGGTAAACGAGAATAGTAGTAGTTCATCTGCACAAGTCTCCTGATGTTGGACCTCAGTTCAATTCAGTAAACATTTATTAAGCTCTTGGTATGTGCCAGGTACAGTGCTGAGCTCTGGGGCTACAAATAAGAAAAAGAGTCACTGCCCTCAAGAAGCTTGCAATCTAATGGGAGGGAGTCCACATTACAAAATGAAGCTGACCAGCTGGGGTGGGGCAGAGGGGAATCAGGGAGTACCCAGAACTGGGGCATGATATTTCTGGGATGGGAAACGAAGCCAAGCGGCTGATGGAAAATAGAGTTATTTACAAAGTTCTGAGCCCTCTACAAAGGAAGGCATTTGGAAGGAGTTTATTGCTGGGCTCCCCAGTCAGAGGGGAGAGGGCACAGAGATCTGAGAAGGGGCTGAGTCAATCTGCATGATGATGAGGTTTCAGGTGATAAGCTTCTCTTGGGAGAAGAGAAAAATAATCTAAATTTAAATCATAATCTAAATGAAAATTCTCATGTTTTAAATCCACTTAAAATACATAAAGGATGATGAAAAGGTTTAGAGGAAAAGAAAATTTTGACTTAACTTGAAAGGTTTGCTCTTAATTGTCAAATAAAAGAACAGAGGCCACAGTCATAACTCGTAATGTAAATTTTTACTATTGTTTTTTGTGAGGAACCTTTTTTGATTTTGGAATTTGAGATGTTTCTGCTGTAGATTTTAAATAATTGGCTGCTTAATTTGAAAAAAAAAAAGTGAAGTTTTGAATCAGAAAGAAGGCATGGTGACATGCTGGCCAGCTTGTGTTTTCTGACAGTTGACTCCCTGGCTGCTGCATGTATTTTTCCAAGCACACTGTAAACTAATTATAATACTGTCTTTAGTGTTTGTGCTTTGGGGTCACTTCATGACGCCAGAATCTTTTTAGGACAAAATGAGCTAAAATAGTAGAGGGTAGTGGAAAAGGTAGTTGGAAGTGCTGGGTTTGGGTTCTGGCTTAATCTGAGCTATATGTTCAAAATAGGTCAAATAACTTAACCTCTCTAGAGTTTTCTTATCTGAAAAATGGAGATAATAATACCTTCCATACCTACCTTACAGAGATGCTGTACAGATCAAATGAGGCAAAATCAGTGAATGTACTTTATAAATGATAAATTATTGAGATTACTCCCCCTCCCCCACCCCCCACATTTTGGGAGGAAAATAGACAAATTAGAAAGATTCCAGGGGAATGTGATTAGGAGAGGGAACTTGAAACCATGTCATGTGAAGATCAGTTGAAGGAACTGGAAAGGGTTAGCCTGGAAAAGAAGTCTTAAGGGAATACGATGTTTCAAATATTTAAAAGGCTGTTTTTTGAGAAAGGAATTAATCATGTCCTCTATTCCTCCAGAGAGCAGAATTTAGAAGCAATGGGTGAGTGTTACAGAGAGATAGGTTACTTCTCGGCTTCCCCAGAGTAAAGGGAACTGAGGCTCAGAGGGAAGATGCCTTAGGAGATCATCCTCCTTCGGTGGAGAGCCTGAGCAGAGGGTATGGGGCTGGTCAAGGATGGTGGCAGAAGCTGATTGAAGTGACCTCTGAGGGCTCTTCTAGTTCCAAGGTTCTCTAATTCCCTGTGTATTTATTAAGAATTCATATTATTAAACTAACTTTAGAGCTCATTTTATTAGAAATTATGCTTTGTAGCAAATGACATGAAGATCCATAGTATTTCTATGCCATGTATGAAGGAGTCAGAATGGTCGCTGTGATCCAAGAACCCATTTTGGTTCCATGGTAATCCTATAAGGACTTAATTTAGGGCTGTCTTTCCACTTACATACAGAAGAAATGAAATCAGTTCTAGATAAAATGAGCTGGTTATATTTCAGAGTAGTTTGAGGGAAGTAAAGCTTCCTGTATGCCATCTTGTGCCACCCTCACCAAGGATTTATTTAGTCCATTTTTGCACCCCGAATTCAGTATGTCTAAAAGTGAACTCAGCCTCACTTGTTCACCAGATCTGTTTCCTTCTCTCCCATTTTTGTTAATGGTGACCTCCCAACCCCCAGTTCACCCTGGCCTCTCAGTCATTTCATATCCATCATATCCAGTGAGTCAGCCTTTGCGAATTTATTCATTCCCTTCTTTCAGTCCTTCTTATACTCTCTCTCCTAATGGCTTCTGTCTTTCTATTCCAATGTATCCTATAAACTCTTACTTTTGTTTTTTTTTCCCTGAGTAATCTTCTTATTCTATTTGTTTCTTTGTTGATTCTCCCCTGCTCAAAGAACAACTTCTCTTGGCCATACAACAAAGATCAAGTTACTTAGCCTGGAACACTCTGACTCTAGCCTTCCTTTCTAGGCTTATCTCTCACTACTCCCCTTCATACAACTTAAGCTTCCATCCAGGTGGCCTGTTCACTCTTTTCCAAACATTCTCTGTGCTTCCTCACCCTTCTGTCTTTGCTCAGCTCTTTTGCCTCTGCCTGGAATGTCTTCCCTTCTCTTCCACATCTCTACTTAAATCCTGCGTATCATTTGACCTCATTATCTTTTCCTCCAAATCCTTCTTCCTTCCACACTTTCCTCTTACTTATCTTACTTACTTACTTACTTACTTACTTACTTACTTACTTACTTACTTACT